>NW_016824286.1:488590-592088 GCF_001698545.2 Rhinopithecus bieti
TTCCTTCCTTCCTTCCTTCCTTCCTTCCTTTCTTCTTTCCTTCCTTTCTTTCTTTCGACAGAGTCTCAGTCACTCAGGTTGGAGTGCAGTGGCACAATCTTGGCTCACTGCGGTGTCCGCCCCTCGGGTTCAAGCAATTCTCCTGCCTCAGCCTCCTGAGTAGCTGGGACTACAGGCATGTACCACCACGCCTGGTTACTTTTTGTATTTTTAGTAGAGATGGGGTTTCTTCATGTTGGCCAGGCTGGTCTCAAACTCTTGACCTCAGGTAATCCACCCTCCTAGGCCTTCCAAAGTGCTGGGATTACAGGCGTGAGCCACCACACCTGGCCAAAACTTTTATTTTTCATTAATTTTTTGGTGTTTGTTTGACAGGGTCTCATTTGCTGCTCAGGCTGGAGTGAGTGGGGCAATCTTGATTCACTGAAATTCTTTGAGAAAATTTAAGTGTTTTTTTTTTTAAAACTAATTCACTCTATAGTATGTTTACTGACCCTGAATCAATTGTTTTTCTCATCTATTACCTTTTTGAATGCTCTTTCATCATAATTTTTTTTTTTATATTTTTTCTCTTGCTTCTTTAGGTTGGGAAATTTTTAGTTTGTCAATTTATATTTTTTATGCGCCCACTTATAGTTAATTCTATACACCAGCTAATTCCAGATACTGTATTTTTCCATTCTATAATATGGCTATGATTATTTTAAAGCTGTTAAATTTCTGGAAAAATTCTCCTTTCTTTTGTCTATTTTAGCTACTAGTCATTATCTATATTGTCACAGTATTTGGCCCAGTTATAGTCAGTTTTTTTCTTGCTACTCCAATGTCTTGACAATTTTCACAGCTCCTAGTATTATTTTTCTCAAAATTTTCTGTCATATTTTGGTCTATTTGAGTTTCTAGTAATTTTATGCAACTTCTAAATTTTATACTGCAGAGACTTTAAATATTTTCTTTCACTAGAAAAGGTTCTTTTATTCCTCTGTTATTCAGCTAGAGTGACAGCATGATCATTTCTCTCCAAACATGGATATAGTTGGATGAGTACTAGACTGAAATTTGAGGAATACTTGGTATACTCTGCTTCATTCCTGTTCTTTAAGCATGGGCTCCTGGGCTTTTGATTGAGAGAGGCTATCTGATGTTTGCAAGCTCATCCCTGAAAAACTACAGAATATCATTGCTATCCTTTGATATTTTCCTAGTTTATATGTCTAATCTCCTAATCCAGTGCAGAATATATACTGGCATATATCTGTAGGTGAAACCACTGCTTTATTCCTCGAGTACAATGGAGGAAATTTTACTCCACCTTTAGAAAGGCTCTTTCTTGCTCTTTAGCCTCCTGCACAGTCCCAAGATTCAGATAATATTTTCTGGTGATATCTAGGCATGTGGATGATGCTCCTCAAATTGTAACATTTTGATTATTTAAAAAGCATCATAGCTTTTGTTTTTTCCTTCCTCCAGCATAGTTTGTCTGCTGAGGTGAGCCCAACTCAATGGCCAATTCTAGAAGTGGAAAAGACACCCAGCTTCATAAGGAAAACAAAAACAACATTGGTGAGCATCAGCTTAACTCTAACAGTTCTAACCTCTCGGGTAAGATATAAAATTCTAAAATCCATTAATATCTAGTGAAATCTCTAGCAACGCAACTATATTAGGTAGATAAACATTATTATTAGCTTTATATCAGTTTAGCTCAGGATTTTACACCAAATGAGGTGGCACTAATTTTGTTAAAATATGTGTTTTTAGAGTTCACTTATTTTGATATTTGTAGATAAGTGGCTTTGGATCTGCTAGTATTCCCACTAATTTTCTGATTAATACAAAAATAGTACAGTACTTTAATCCCACTCATCCCTTGTTAATGCATATAGTATTTTTTGCTGTGTATTTTAATTTCAATTTATTTTTAATATCAAAATCATTATTACTGTCATTTAAAAATGATTATTTATGTCATCTGTACATTTTTCTATTATTTTCTTCTTCAATCTGACCTTCCATATGAAATAATTTTATTTCTTAATGTCTTTATTTATTTATTTATTTAATTCATTTCTATTTAGTGAGATTTTGCTAAGAGAAAATTATTTCTGTTTTCCTTTGGTAAAAATGTCTAGCTAATATTCTTAAGATATATTTGCATTGGGTACAGAATTCTAGCTAGACATTTATGTAACTTTATTACAGAAAATAAAATTCTGTTTCTCTAATTTTATTTTGATTTTGAAATATTAGCATAATTTATCATTAAAGGTAAACTAACGTTTCCTTTTTCACACTTTTATATTCTTCTTTACATTCTTTCTAAAACTCAATATAGTCTTTAGGTTTTCAACAATTTTACCTTACATGTTTTACTTTGATTACCCTGATCAGGATTTATAGGTATTCTTACATATTTGAATGGAAATTTTTAAATATTCTGAGAGACAGGACTTGCTGGAATTTCCTAGGCCTACTAAGAATCCCTAAGCCTAGCTGGGAAGGTGACCACATCCACCTTTAAACACCGGGATTGCAACTTAGCCCACACCCAACCAATCCGACAGCTCATTAAAATGCTAATTAGGGAAAAACAAGAGGTAAAGAAATAGCCAATCATGTATTGCCTGATAGCACAGCGGGAGGGACAAGGATCAGGATATAAACCCAGGCATTCGAGCCGGCAATGCCAACCCCCTTTGCATCCCCTACCCTTATATGGGAGCTCTGTCTTCACTCTATTTCACTCTATTAAATCCCAGAACTGCACTCTTATGGTTCCTGTTTTGTTACGGCTCCAGCTGAGAACTTTCACTCGCCTCCACCACCGCGGTTTGCTGCCCTCACAGACCGGCGGCTAACTTCCACCCCTCCGGATCCAGCAGGGTGTTTACTGTGCTCCTGATCCAGGGAGGCGCCCATTGCCACTCCCCATGGGGCTAAAGTCTTGCCATTGTTCCTGCATGGCTAAGTGCCTGGGTTGGTCCTAATCGAGCTGAACACTAGTCACTGGGTTCCATGGTTCTCTTCCGTGACCCACAGCTTCTAATAGAGTTATAACACTCACCCTATGGCCCATGATTCCATTCCTTGGAATCTGTGAGGCCAAGAACAGGAGGTCAGAGAACACGAGGCTTGCCACCATCTTGGAAGTGGCCGGCAGCCGTTTTTGAAGAGGCCCACCATCATCTTGGAAGCGGCCCACCACCATCTTGGGAGCTCTGGGAGCAAGGACCCCCGGTAACAATTTTTCATCATTTTTTCTTCTAGTGTGCGTTTGTCTCATTCTCCCACTCTTTCCTAAGCCCAAGTAGACTTGTTATGATTTCTTACAATTTGTCATTCCTTATAAGATCACCTTCATATTTTTCATTTACTTTTCTCTTGAAAATTATACATACTGTATTTAATTTTGTCTCATTTCTCTAATTACCTCATGAATTTATCTATTTTGTCTTGAGTTTTTAATTTGTATTAAATCAAGTTAAAATACACATAGAGTAAACATACAAATCTGAAGTTTCTAATTAAATGAGTTGAAGTAAATATGTGCACCTATGTATCCACAAATGTAATTAAGATACAGAAAATTTCTTTTACCTGAAAATTCACTTACGTCCTTGTCAGTCGTTTCCTACACCCTATAAACAAACACAATTTTGCATTTTATGACTATAGGTTGTCTTAGCACATTCAGGCTTATATAACAATATATCATAAACTGGATGGATTATAAAGAACATAAATATATGTCTCACAATTCTGGAGGCTGGAAATTCTAAGATCGAGGCACTGACAAATTGGGTGAAGGTGAGGGCTCACTTCCTGGTTCGTAGACAGCCATCTTTTCACTACGTCTTCACATGTCAGAAACTGAGCGAGCTCCCTGAGATCTCTTCTTAAAAGGACACCAGTCACATTCATAAGGACTCTGCTGTCAGGCAAATTATCCCCAAAAGTCCCCACTAGCTAATACAATCACCTTAAAGGTTAGGATTTCAAGGTATGAATTTTGGGGTGATACAAACATTCAGACCATAGTGATTAGTTTGATTTCTAAATCATATAGTAAGTTGCTTAATTTTCAATCTATTTCTTTACTATACTTTAATAAATACAGGAAGAGTTAGAGAAAATGCTCTTTGGCTAAAATCATTTTGTAATTTATCTCAACTATTGTATTTTTATTATAACATATTTTTCACGTGTAGTATCTTCAATTGGCTTTCCTTTACAAATGCCTTCGTGCTTTACATTATTCATATATCTTTGAATGCTTTAAGTTATGATGACTTTTTACTTTCATTGTTTGGTTTGTTAATTTTGTTTATATGTGACAAGTAGCCTACTGACGTGTCTGGTAATTTTCCTCAAAGAAGTCATTTTATCGTGGAGTTATTAACTGTTAATATGCGGAGCCCTTGTGACCCACCCAACCACCAGCCTGGTGCCAATTGTATTAACTGGTAAGGGAACGTCATAAGCAATATTTTAACTGTTTTTTCAGTTCCTTGCTCCTATTTTGATTTTGCAGACTTAGATTATGAAGGAAAAGCCAGTAGTCCATGTTAGTTTGCCATACTCTTAAGAAACTATATAAATCATATTTATGGAGCGAATTGTATGCCACATACTGTGGGAAATAAATAATAAGTCAGATACGATTCCTATAAATATGCTGTGTTTCCAACTCTTGATGAAACAGTAGGTAACTATGATAGCTAGTAAAGAAAGGAGAAAAAATTTCATCTTCAAAATTTCAGTAGGCTATATAATCCCTTAAATAAGTATGACAACAACAAGTTATAAAAATTTCTGAGTCTTCAATACCTCAACTACAGAAAGGCATCTTTTCAATCTAAACTATCTGAGAATATGTGATATCCATTTCACGACTTCAGTAGTGAAATTATTTACTACAGAATGAATAATTATGAATAATTACTAACTTGAAATAAATATGTGTTATCAGGGTTTCTATTTCTACATGTAGCTTATTTATTTTTTAGAGACAGGGTTTCACTATTTGCCCACGTTGGCCTAAAACTCCTGGGCTCAAGTTATCCTTCCATCTCGGCCTCTCCAGTATCTGAGACTACAGACGTGCATCACTGCGCTAGCTGTGTTAACTTTTAAAGTACCTTTAGATTAATTATATTATATTTAGTAACACTCTAGTGAATTATATGTGGCAAAACACTTGATTTGAAATAGTTGTCATTTTTACTAATAAATGTCAAAAAAAAAAAACTTCTTATACTACAAATGTGAGAAACAGTCAATAAAATGGCACCATAACATTAAGACAGATACATTTCTCTATTTTCTGGGTTTCAAAATACATTTTTTAACTATGTACCTTACTAATTTAGAGTTATTGAAAATGCAAATCTGGCCTCCAAAAATCCTAAGGGTTACTTATTTGTTTAAGTTTCATAGCACTGTCCTGTTTATTTCATGGTTTGCATTGTTCCAAATTTAGATATAATTTCTGTATTATTTTTATCTGAAATTTGAAGTATTCAAGCAGTAACACACTTTATAAGGAGGTATCCCTGAGAGAATTTCACTGATTGTGTTTTGCTTTAATAAGATGAGATATACTAAGATTTCAGTTCCATATTATTGTCTTGATGCAGAAACTGTCCTTATTCAATGATGCAGAAAATATTTAGTTTCCTCTTAAATTCATAGATTCCTATTGAGATACAAATGAATTGGATCTGACCTTAGAGTTTTAATATTCATATTTTAATTTGTTATGAATGTGCTTTTCCCCTATTAATCTCTTCTTGCTTTCAGAACACATTTTCATTAATACTAAGTAACAACTTTTGTCTTAATAGCATCCATACTTGGTAATGACAGATAGATTAGCATAGAAAATCACTACTAAAATAACTTAATAAAAGAGTTCTCAAAGTATATGACTTAGACACTAACAAGTATTTAAAAAGTGAGATGCCGGCCGGGCGCGGTGGCTCGAGCCTGTAATCCCAGCACTTTGGGAGGCCGAGACGGGCGGATCACGAGGTCAGAAGATCAAGACCATCCTGGCTAACACGGTGAAACCCCGTCTCTCCTAAAAATTACAAAAAAACTTGCCTGGCGACGTGGTGGGCGCCTGTAGTCCCAGCTACTCGGAAGGCTGAGGCAGGAGAATGGCGTGAACCCGGGAGGCGGAGCTTGCAGTGAGCTGAGATCGCGCCACTGCACTCCAGCCTGGGCGGCAGAGCGAGACTCTGTCTCAAAAAAAAAAAAAAGTGAGATGCCTTTAGATGGCAGGGCAGTTGGAGTGGGGGTTTGCAGAAATGTAGAAAACCGGGTGTTAAAGTTAAGTAGATTTTTTTCCGCAAGAAAGACAAAATATCCTAATTTGCTAATGGGTATTGAAAATATACAGTTGAAAAAACAGTATTTCACATTTTCTAAACAAATTTGCAATACCTCATATAACTAGCTCTAGTTTCCATTTTGAAGAATGCTAATGTCAAAAAAAAAATCAGAAAAGTGTGGTTTTCACTAAAAATAAGGAAAATAGTAAAGGCACTTAAATATACTGACATACTGTAATACAAATATCAAACACTTTCTATTACATGATATGGATAGCATACAGGAGGCCATAATTCTAACATCCCTTGTATCATTAGTTAAGAAAGGAATCTTGGACAGGACTTAAATGAATTGAGCCCTCGGAAATATAATAAATGTTAATAGTTGTACTAGATTAATTTTTTCCTAGTCTTCTTTTTGTATGTGTGTTTAACAACTCTATAGAAATAGTGTTAAAATAAAGATCCCTCAAGGGCTATCTTTTCACATCTTAGTTGAGAATATCTGGGTAAGCTTCCAGCACCTGTACTTTTAAGTTATTAGGTGATTTGGGGATTCTCATGCCCAACAATGTTTGAAAATCAATTGTCTAAAAAATCAAGAATAGGGTAACTATAGCCTGCAGGCCAAATCTATCCTACAGCCTGTTTTAGTATGCTTACCAAGCAAAGAATGATTTTTAGACTGTTTTGATGTGTAAAAAATAAAACAGAAGAGAAAAATATGTAATAGACACCATATGTAGCCCATAAAGTGTAAAATATTTACTTTATGGTCATTTATTTTAAAGGGTTGGTGATCTCTGACTTAGATACTATTTTTAGTAACAGTTTCACTGAAATATAATTTTCGTACTATACAATTCACTGGTTTAAATGTATATCCTGGTGGTGTTTAGTACATCACACAAATGTGCAATCATCAATATCAGATTTTAGAATATGTTCTTAACACTAAAAAATAAAAACTTATACTTATGAGGAGTCATTCTTGATCTCTCCCCCTCTCATGACCCAGACTCTGGAAACCACTAATCAACTTTCTGTTCCTATGGAATTACCTAGTATGAACATTTTATACAAATAGAATGATGCAATATGTAAACTTATGTGCCTGGCTTCTTTCACTTGGCATGATGTTTTCAAGGTTCTTTCATGGTGCAGAATGTATTTCATTCCTTGTTTTGCTGGATAATTTTCTTTTGCATGAGTATGCTACCTCTTGTCTCTTCCAGTAATTGCTTGAGGGACATTTGTTTTTTTTCAACTTTCTGGCTATGATGAATAGTATAGCTATAAACATTCATGTATGAATGTGTGTTTGGGCATATATTTATTTTTGGATATATGTTCAAATCCCATTGCCTATTCAAGTCTTTTGTACATTCTTAAACTACATTTAAATTTTTTTGCATTGTTCTTTATATATTACTTGTATATTCTGGATTTAAGTCTCCTATCAAATACATCATTTGCAAATATTTTCTTGCACTATATGGTCTTTTTTTTCACTTTATTGATGTTCTCTGCAGCATAAAAGTTTTAATTTTAATTGACTTTTTTGTCAATTGTGTTTGTTTAATTTTTAGTGACAAAGTTTTACTCTCATATTTTCTTCTAAGAGTTTCATAGTTTTAGCTCTTATATTCAGGTCTATGATTCATTTGGAATTAATTTTTGTTTAGAGTATGAAGTAAGGACCTCGCTTCATTCTTTTGCATGAGGATATCCGGTTTTTCTGGTACTATTTGTAGTCTAGAGACTTTTTTGCTGCCATCTGATTCTGTTATGTGATATATATTTATGTTACACATGAAAAGCTTTGTATATTAACATATCTTCCTGTCTGACATAAATTACAGTCTGTCTAGGTATGTTAAAGTATTTCATAATAATTGGGGCAGAAATATCATATTGTCAAGCCACTATTATAATGCAAAATCTAATGTTTTCCGTAACAAACTAGTTTGAATGTTTCTCTGCTGTGTCTAGTCAAAAAAGAACAAAAATGTCTAAGATAGAACACATCAAAGTTATTGCATTTATATATGCCAAAGTTATATGGAAAAGTAGGTAAGACAAAATGTGTATGGCAGCTATTGTGCATATATTAAGCACAAACTTCAACTCTTCTCAGTTTAAATAATAGAATTTTAAAACAAATAAAAATCATGGTGAACATATTATCCTGGAGGAAAAAATAATAGTACTTGATGTCAGCTGTTTTATTTTTGCCATGTTCTTATTTTTTTCTTTTGACTCTTACCAAGTATTTTGATATGTTTCTACTGTAGATCACTTTTACCTGTTTGAAATGTCCTGTTTCTGCTGTGGTTCATTAGTGAGTTTATATTCTACACAAACTTATACTTATTGAATTATACTTAATTCAATAGAGTTTGAGTTTATTATGGAATACAACCACATCACAGCACCAAGCTTTGTGGACTGGATTGTAGCTGATACAAAAGGAATGTAAGAGTATTTTATTTGATGTTTAGTAGTGTGTCTTATATTTTTTTTCTACATGCTAGGGTTTTCATGGCTTATTCCAAATGTATAAAAGGATTTCTAAAACCCCATTGTCTGAAGTTGTTAGTTTCTGAAAGAAAAATATGTGAAATATTTCACTGAATATGTTAATTTGCTACAATTTTTTATACTAAGATCACTCATTGATGTGTTGAAAATTATTTCAACTTAGCAATTCCATTTTATATGCCATGACAACAAGGGTTAAATAAATGTAATACTTCTAAAACAACCTAATGAGGTATTAAATGGACTTCTTATAGTGAGCAAAAATATAATATGTCAAAGGTCGCAGAGTAAAAAGGTAAATGTAGTTGTGAACGAAGACTCAGTTTCCAAAGTCTCAGCTGCTGTACCAGAAAATGATGGTGAAAGTAAAATCCAACTTTATTTAAACAGAGAGAGTGAATTTGTTTTGCAGGCAATCCAGCAAGGGTTGTAAAAACTTTTTTTTTTTTTCGTTTCCAATCTCTAATAAAATACACATTTATTCTTTAACTTAATGACAAGCTTCAGTGTTATTGGAGCATGATTTCTCCATGATCACTGTAAGTATATTTAAGTGATAGAATATAATTAATGCCAGAATTTGTTCTCACTTGAGATACACACCAGATAAAAGCTGTAAGAGAGGAACAGAGCCAGAACCTGAGTTCAGAAACAATGCCTTGGGAATTATTATTTAGGTTTTCATACATACCAAAGCAGCTACAAGAAACATAAAAGAAGTGAGGGACAGGGCCCCACTATCATTGATGTCTGGCCAAATATTATTAGGACAACTTGAAATTCTGAAATTCTACAATGGATAGAAGGAGAGGCAGGTTAATGAAAGGCTATTTAAAAAGGAAAAATTAAAATAAATGATGGAAACTAAAGATAAATTCACTTCTCATACTTTGCCTTGTGTCACTCAAAGCGATTGTAAAACATTTGAATAGAATGAATATCACTCTTGAAAATTTTCAAGTACTACAAAAAGATAATATTTTTTCTGCAACCCATTTTTATTCAAAGTCATTACTCTTAGCACAGGTTGCTGTGTTATATTTTATTCCTGTTTCTATGCATCAGTTATAGAAATGCTGATGTAGATTTATATAAATAGATTCATATACTTTGATATCTTAAGATCTAGCAATTCTGCTATTGATAGTTAATTAATTTCTTCCATGGTTTTGTTGCTTAAAATCTGCTATGCACATTTTATCTGTACTAGTATAGTGACATCATTTCTATTATAGATACTTGAAAGGAGTAACTTAGGAAGGGATTTCTGTATACTCACTGTCATTAACTCAATTGCTAAATCTGTCTCTCATAGGTATTTTGAAATGTTTCAAATGATTTGCTTTAGAAAATTGAGGCACTTAAATGAAAAAAAAGTACACTATTTTAAAAGTGCTCTACAATCTATGATTAATGAGGTAAAAACTGATTTCATCTGACCCAAAATCAAGGCATGATATCGATCCCAAATGTGAGATCATCTATGGGTATAATTTGTGTCCTTTTTGTGATTATGACATGAGATGTGCATGTGTGTGTGAGAGAGAGAGAACAAAAAGAGAAAATCACTTTGAAAATTTTGTTCGCATAACTTTTTAGAGCTCAATATTTCATTTACTCCTAAACATTAGTTTGGGTTCCATTCAAAGTATAAAATATCACATGCTTTGAAAATAAAATGTAAACTAACTTGGAGTCATTGCCAGTAATCACTCTGATTGATCAAATCCATTTTCAGCATCAGCAAATGGCAAGAATAAATTTTGCCATTCCCAAGAAGAAAACTTCTACTCTTCTGTATTTATCTTTTTCTCAGATCAGCTATACATGCCAAATAGATATTTATCTGTATCAAGGTGATAAAAAGAGCAAAATTATCAATTCTGCTTTTCTTCAGTGATTAACTAAAAGAGCTATTGATAATGCCATTCCCATTCAGGCATCATTAAGAGGTCACCTTTGTCTATGCTATTTAATGTTTGATCTAGTCAAATAATTTCAATATTTTCTAATAAAGTGTCCTTCTGAATAATGGTATTAAAATTGAGGAACCTATTTCATAGAGATTTATAAAATGAGTCTAAGTCTTTTAAATTAAATTTCAAGAAAATAAAACAAAATGTGCATAAGTCTCAGCAAGTTGAAAAACAAAATTAATATAATAATACATAAATTTGGATGCCTTACTTTACTCTCACAAAATAAAATCAGTATTTCCAATATTTTAAAATTAGAGAGTAGTAATTTGTGGACATAAAACTGCTGATGTGGAATTAATTAGTCCCTCCACATGACCTTCAGAAAAATGTGTCCCATTCCTAAAGACTGAGACACAATACTATGGTTTGAATGTTTCCCCTCCAAAATTCAGGTATTGCCATTGTGAAGGTATTAAGAAGAGAAGTGAGACCTTGAAGAAGTGAGGAAACCATGAGGGGTCCTCTGTCATGAATGGGATTAGGCATCCTTAAAAAGGGACTTGACTGAGGGAGTTGGTCTTTCTCTGTCCCACCTACTGCCCGGTGAGGATACAGTAAGAAGGCCCACACCACACGCAGGCACCTTGATCTTAGACTTCCCAGATCCATGTGTGAATGGCATGTTGGGAGTTTAATAAAAATCCCTATCACTTCAGTGTTAGTGTTTATTGAAAAGAAACTATTTAAAATTTGAAACATGCCAGAGTGTGAGGGACATTTAAAAACTGTAAGATGTATTTTCATTTAAGAACATAAATATTCTGAAACCACAGCAGGTCTCTCAACAACAATGTTTTATGATTAAAATCATGATTTGAGAACATATCTAGCTTTTTTTAAAAGAAAATAATTGGGGAAATAAATAATGCCTGGAAACAAAAGAGACCAGCCATACTATTGCATAAGATTCTTAGAGCTACCATGGTGTTAAAAAAAAAAAAGTAGTATACTTGAAAGATACCTTCAGGAATAGTGATTTTTAGCCAGGTGCTGTGGTTTTTGCTTGTAATCTCAGCTACTCTGGAGGCAGGAGCAGGTTCTTGAGCTTGGGAGTTTGAGACCAGCCTGGGCAACATACTGAGATCCCCAGCTAAAGCAGTAACAATCGTAATCATCATAAAATAATGGTAATAATTTTTGTGGTAATAAAGATAGAAACTGAAAGAGAAATGGCAGCAAGTACTTCTTTAATATGTTTTTTAATATTACAGAACATGATAACATCAGGTATAAATGTTCAACTTAAAACAATGGAAATTAAACCATTAAAATGTCTCATTTGTAGTTAAAGAGTGAACTGTACTTCAGGTAATAAAGCACAAATGAGGTAGATAATTTGGGAGTAATTCTCAATAAAAACAAATACCATAACAAATATAAATAAGGCTAATTGGAAATTAGAATTTACAGAATGCAGTAGAAGAAAAAGAAAGAGGCAGTGATTTTGGAAAAAAGATAGAGAAATGGTTGTCATGAATGTGGTTGTCAAACATCAATGAAATCAAAACAAGAGTGTTACCAGCAATATCGAATGCTTCAGAGTAAACCTAGAATGAGAACAAATAAAATTGGAAAATACAGAGTTCAAGTAGAATGAGCCAAAAATTCAGGAGTGAAGCCAGTAGAAAGTGGAGTCATGGAATTTCTTACATGAGATGTTTTCAAGAAGACAACACTGATCAGAAAAACTCAAACTTAGTTAGATTAAAGGTGGTTTGGGGTCATAAAAAAAAGTAGGTAACAATCAAATCAGCAATCAAAATAATTATTTTCAGAATCACCAATTGATCACTAACCACATACAAAATACTGTTCTTATGATATAATATCTCTTCCCTTGCTTGGAAATCTTCATGTGGATTAAAAGGAGCTAGGGCTCATGTGGAAGAGATTGGCTTAAGGCTCTGAAAACAAAAATTCTCACTACTTCCTGTCAGTCACTGAGGAAGCACAGTCATTTTTAAGGGGAGAAATTTCCTTATTTGGAATTGTTTACTCTTTAAGTAGGTAAATTTCCCTGGCTTTGATTTTTTTTCAAATACATTAATACTCTGTAAATCAATCAAATACCATTTTCAGAAGTCCAACATTTTCCAATCAAGAAAAAAAGTCATCTACTGAATTTGGTTTTGGTAATAAGTAAATGAGTGCATTACTTTTAAAATATGTGAAGAATAATACATATTCATTTTAAAGACTCATGAAAATGAAAGAAAAAAGTCAGCACAATTGATCATTTTCTGAATTGAAACACACCCTTCAGGCCAGTCTTTCTCGCTCTCTCGTATTGGCTCTTCCTCACATCCTGTCCTCATAACACCCAACTGCTCTAAGGGACAGCCCACCAACCTCTCCTGTTTCTATGTGTTCTCACTCTATTGATGTTTTACCGCATTTAGTGGCTTTATGTATTCTGCCTACATTGGTGATTCTCAAGTTTTCTCTACTGCTCTGACATCCCCATTGTATACCAGTAATATATCTCATTGTGTATTCCATATCCATTTTAATAAATAATAGCTAACTCGGCATGTCCAAAAGTCACCTTCTAATCCTTCTCCCAACAAATTATTCCCTTATCATAGTGCTCCTTTTCTCGGTTAATCAAAAGCCAGTTTTGCCAGTGTCTTAGACCAGACATATTAGAGTCATCATTGACTCCATTCTCTCCCACCCCATATGCCATCTCTCCATAAATACTAGGGTTGCTTTTACAGACTCTCACCACCTATTGCCTCTTTGACTGCCTCCAGCCTGCTTCTAGCTCCCGTTATCTCTTTCCTATGTCACACAATTACCTTACAGCTGATCTCCCTGTTTTTCTTTTTCTCCTTCAATTATTCTGACCCCAGTATCCACAGTGAGCCCTTAAAATGGAAATCATTCCTTTTCTTTTAACCCTCTGCTACATTCAAACTCACAGTCAAAACCAAAGTGTTTAAACCGATTTGCCTCCTCTTCATTTCTGGAGCTGATACACCACTACTTTTTCCATCACTCATGTTATTTTAGTCACAGTGGCCTTGGAATAGATTCTTGAATATGCCAGCTGCATTCCTATATCAAGGCTTTCACTAGCTGCAAATTTTCTGGGAACCCTCCCCTGAAAATATTCACATAGGCTTTCCCCGAACTTTTGCACCATTCTTTGCTCTAATTGAACTCTGTACTTGACCACTCCCCATACTCCTTGCTTTCTATACCTTTTTTTTTTCCTGCTTTCTTTTTCTCCATAGTACTTACATCTATCTGTGTTTTGCTTATTTGGTACCTAAAAAAGTAGGTAATATGGTTTTCTCTCTTCCATTAGAATGTAAGGCCTATACGGTATACTAGTTTTGTGTCACTGCTATAACAAATTAGCACACAATTATCAACTTAAAACACCACAGATTTGTTATGTCAGTTTTTGTAGGTCAGAAGTCCATGGGTAGCATAGATCTGCTGGGTCTTCTGCTTAGAGTCTAATGAGGCAGAAATCAAGGTGCCAGCAAGGTTGCCTTTCTTTCTGGAGACTCTGGATATGTATGTACCTGCTTTCAAACATATTCAGGTTGTGGGAAGATTTCAGTCGCATGCCGCTGTCAGACCAAGGGTTCTTTTCCTTTGGTAGTTGTCAGTGGAGGGTATTTTTTCATTTCCAGAAGCTTCTTTAATTTCCTGAATCACAACCACTTTCATCTTCAATCAATGTCAGCTTGGTGGCTTGAGTTCCTCTTACGTTTTAAATGTTTTGGACCTCTTCTTCTGCCTCATGTCTACCACTTCCAGCTAGAGAAAATTCTCTTCTTTTGAGTTCATGTTTGGGTCCACCCCAGTAGTCCAGAATCTTCTCACTATTTTAAGTTCTACAACCCTCATTATATCTCTGAAGTCCATTTTGCTGTGTAATATAACATATTCCGAATCTCCAGGGATTAGAATTTAGAATTTAGACATGGTTTCTTTTGGGTGTGGGGGGGTACATTATCCTGCCTACCACTAAGATTATGAATTTGTGAGCGTATGCATATATATTTTTTCACAATCCCTGGCTCAGATTCAGTGCGAATTAATATGTGCTTTATACATTTTAAATAGTCAACTTTTGATGAATCCTCAGTTTAACATGGAAATAGCAATGTAATATATCCTAGTAGTTTTTAAAATAATGTTGCCAATTAAAGAACTATATTGTTTCTAATATATGCCCAAATATTTTAGATTCCTTTTAGTCCTATTATTTGTCTTAGAAACTTCAAGAATTATAACCAAATTTAATACTTGGCATTGTTACTACAAAATGTATAATCTACTTAATGGCATAAAGGAAGGTCAGAAATCACTATGAAATAATAAGTAATATGATATGTCATGAAAAGATTTATACCTATTGAAAATTATGAAAATATATAGTGACAGTGGTAGAAAGAATCAGAAAAATTTTCATAAAGAAATAAGACTTGAAGTATTAAAATAATTTCAATTATATGTTATACCTGTGGAAGAAACCATGTTGGGAGCAAGCCCCCTAGTCTGGCCATAAACTGGCCCCAAAGCTGGCCATAAATAAAATCTCTGCAGCATTTTATCATGTCCATAATGGCCATATCGCCCAAGCTGGAAGGTTGTGGGTTTATGGGAATGAGGGCCAGGAACACATGGCCTGCCCAGGGCGGAAAACCGCTTAAAGGCATTCTTAAGCCACAAACAAAAGCCTGAGCAATCTGTGTCTTAAGGGCGTGTTCCTCCTGCAATTAATTCGGCCCATCCCTTCCTTTCCCTCAAGGGATACTTTTAGTTAATTTAATATCTATAGAAACAATGTTAATGACTGGTTTGCTGTTAAAAAATATATGGGTAAATCTCTGTTCTGGGCTCTCAGCTCTGAAGGCTGTGAGACTACTGATTTCCCACTTCACACCTCTCTTTTTCTGTGTGTGTGTCTTTAATTCCTCTAGCGCCACTGGGTTAGGGTCTCCCCGACCGAGCTGGTCTCGGCAAAAATCATAAATGAAATATGACAAAGGTGTAGATGTAAGAAAGCATATGGCCTATTTAAATGAGAACAAACAGAGTATGTAGATTTTCCTGGAAATAAATGGTATAAAGGGGGACAGAAGGAAATAAGCCAGGACACAATAGCATTAATAACTTCAATTTATTAAGCATAATGAAGAACCGTGGACGCAAAGTTCCAATGGGTGCACCCAGAAAATAAACAAATACAGAAATATATAACCTATCAGTTGGTGGCAAATGTTGTAGAAAACTAAAGCCTGGAAGGAAAGATTGAGTAGGTAAGGAAGGTACCCTTCAGATAACATATTTTAAGGACATATCTGAAAAAAATGTGAAAGATGGATCTATGCTGATCTCTGAGGGAATAATCTTCTAAGAGAAGAAAGATAATATGCAATGGTCTGCTGTAGGATGGGCCAAGAGCAAGTTTAATTTATTTTAGAAACAGAAAGAAGGCCCCCATATGAGGAACAGAAAGAGTATGTGTGGGGAAGAAGAGTGGTAGGAGATGCCGTTATAAAGGGATTTATGACCTCATTGGAGAGGGCCTTGATGGAAACATTGAAGAATTCTGACTAGATTCAATGGATTGGCACTGAAAACCTCCAGAGTTTCATGGAAATAATTTGGAGTTTGTTTGTTTTGTCTTTTTAAAAGATGGCTCTGGAAGTGATATATAGTGGGAAGCCGAGCTGGAGGAGATTAAGGGTGAGAGACTTGTTACAGGGCTATTGCAATAATCTGGTGGGGAAGCAGAATATTTGTACTTGCAGACGTGGTGATTGTGTCGAAGCCAAACAGGGTATGAGATGCTGTAAAAGAACAATGGAAGGGAGACAGAGGGGAAAAAACAGGAATAGAATTTGATATAGAATTGCCAAACTTAAGTAAATAAAAGTTAGTTAGGAAGGAAAAACCATTCGGGAGGGATAAAATATACTTCAATTTAAAAATATTTTTTGTGTCACTGTTTGGATGTTGTATAAAACCGCACTTATGGGATGCCTCAGATTCCCCAGGTCTTGCCTGTATCTAGAGTTTTCTTGACTTGATTCACCCAGCAGCAGCTACAACAACCAACTCACTGTGCTTCTGAGGTTGTGGCACCTGCAAAGTCCTACCACCCGAGGCTGTTGAATCACATCTTGAGCTCCTCCTCCTCAAGAAAACTCCAATTTGACATAAGAATTTTAATTATCTCCTACTCTCTGGTTAAGTGAATTAAGCAGGCAAACTAATCACTACCCTAATTTCATGTCACAAATGATTTAAAGAGTTTATATAGAAAGAATAAAAATGAATGCATGGAGAGCATAACAAGGCACAAAGCACAGATTGGAATAGGAGTTATACACTGAAGAGACAGAGAGGGAGACAAAGGCACCATGGCTGAGTCACATAGTTGAATCTTAGCTTACTGGCAGCCTAAATAAAAAGGTTAACAAAAGCAGTAATAATAATGTCGTTGCTTATAGAGTAAGAACATTGTATACCTCTGGGGAGCACTAAGCTTTCCTGGAATAATTTCTGATTTGTTTTTCTTTCGTGGGCCTTCCATCAGAGACAATCTATGACATAAAGCTCAATGGACTCAACCACATTTCCTCAGCAAATGTAATTGTGGGTTTTAAAACCTGATTTTGATAGGTCCTTTGAAGAAAGATGAGACTATGACACTGAAGTGAAACTCTGATAAATTTGGGGAATGGATGACAAGGAATGCAAGAAAATAATCCACATCTTTTTCTAGTAGAAATTTCAAATAAAATTACAAATAGCACATGAGTTTACAGCTTTCCAATGGTTAGCTTATTCTTCCCTAATGGAATGTATGTACAATTATGGAATCATATGTCTCTGCTATTGGTGGTTTGGACATAAGGTTTTTGGTCTTTTTTTTTTTTTTTTTCTTTTGGGGGATTGGTGAGGACACCAGGGAACTCACAAATCTTTGACAACCATTATATTCCTTAATATGCAGGACAACACTTCTCAGTCACTGCTGCTTCCACACTGGTGAATTTGTCCCGACCCAACATTGACAGACTTCCTTGTTCTAAAACACTTTAAAATCTATCCCCAGAAATATTATCTATAGATATAAGAACTATGTATAGAAAAAACACATATATAAATATATATAGATATAAGAACTAATATCTAAGATTACAGACTCACTTCTCAGTGGCTACAATTATTCTTTTTTCCTGCTTTGCAATTTTTTTTCCTTTGGATTCACTTTCACTGACATACAACATTCGGTAGTTCTTCCACTGAAGCCAGTGGATAGTAACCTTTCATTCTGTTTGCATGTTGAGGTTGATTTTAAGTAATATGCTTTTTATCATTCTCATGTTTTTAACGTTTTCTTGTTATTAATGTACGTTAGTATTATGACCACACATCTAGAACTGAATGTAAAATATTTTATTTATTATTAACTTAATTGATAGTATTATTATTTTAGAGACAAGCTTTCACTTTGTCACTCAGTCTGGAGTGCAGTGGCATTGTCACAGTCCACTGCAGCCTCAAACTCAAACTCCTAGGCTCAAATGATTCTCCCACTTCAGCCTCCTGAGTAGCTGGGATTACAGGGATTTGCCACCCTGCCTGGCTAATTTTTTTGCAGAGATGAGGTCTCACTATGTTGCCCAGTGTGGTCTTTAACTCCTGGCCTCAAGCAATCCTCCTGCCTCAGCCTCCCAAAGTTGTGGGATTATAGGCTTAAGCCACTGTGCCTGTTCTCAATTTATAATCTTGAGAATGCATGTCTTTTCTGGGACCCTTTTTCCAGACTAGTTTTAATTTTTATTTACTAGCAAATCAAATTAGAATGGTCTCTGAACCATATATTCAGCAAGTTAGTAGTTTAAGCTCCCAATCTTTGTTTCTTATTTCAGAAGAAGTTAAATTTTGATTTTCCGTTCAGATATACTTTCTTTTCTGTCTATCATTACAATGTATTTGGAGATGGGGGTGAGGTTGAAAGCATTAACTCAAAAAATTCATTTTGAATGACAAATGCATTAGCAATATGGCTGATTTTCTTGTAAATGCACAAAAGTGATTTTGAGTGAAAGAGCTCAGTATTTACTTTTGAAATGTTTCATCTTTTTTTAATGTTAACAATAATATTTTAAAAGGTTAAAAAATAAACATTTTAAGGTAAAAATTATGAATGCAAATATGTTGGGGAAACATATTTTATCAGGGGAAAGGATTTGCCATCATAGAATTCCACTCAGTATTAATGCCAAACCTTCCCTTCTCCACTGCCTTTGATCTTCTGTGTATCAGGTAGCTAAGCATTTAATCTGTATTAAATTAAGTGTAAAGATTTGAGTGACTGGGTTATTAATAATACATGTCTAGTTACAGCATTTCAGATGGGTTTCAGTCAGTTTCTGGGGCACTGACAGACATTATTCTGTTAAAAAATTTAAAATCAAATTACAGAAAATCATTGATGGAAGACACACATCCCGCAGTGAACGTGGGTTCTAATGATAGACCATTATTATACCAGGGGGCACTGGTCAGATGAAGTGTTCATAGTGTTTCCAGGTATAGTCATCTTGTCTCTGGCTTCAAATTCTAAAGCAGACCTATACCTAAAGAGTCCATCATTTATTTCCCTGAAACCAGAAGGTTTAGCTCATTTTATATTTTATTTACAATTCTACCTTTGTAACATAAGCTGAATGCTTGTTTCTTTCAGTTCATCCCTTTTAATTCCCAGCAGTTTCTCTTGCAAGTCAAAACCTAAATAGCAGTTTTTATTTCTCCTTTAGGTTCCAGCTTTAATGATCCTTCTGCAGGTAATGTGAGCATCGCTGACTGATTTGCTCTAACTCCAAGGTTCATGTATTTCCCATCATGCCATGCTCCCTTCTTCTTGTCTAGCCCTGTAGTGAATCAGGAAAAGGTTACCTACAAGCTACATGGTTTGGAAAGTAAGAAAGTTTAATATTTCAAGTTATTGTCTCTCTTCACGTTTAATTTGAATATATATGAAAACGTACTCATAACAAGCAGTCTCTAAATGATATAGAAATATATGGACAATTGTGTTTTTATATACTCTCATTCTTCCAGCAAGATGAAACTTTCATTGGTTCCTTTTAGACTGAAATTCTGGAAATAGCATAAGTATGCATTTTAGAAACAATGAAGCAAATTTCAAAAATCAAAGGAATAGTGCTCTTACATAATCATTTAACTCATCACTCTGCTGAGTAGAACTACAACTAAAACACAGATAGGAAACTTTTTTTTTTCTTTAAAATTAGATCAAATGCATCGGCATTTTTGCCGATTCAGCACCGATGTTAGCATTTCCCAGACATAGCTTATGAAACACATACAGCTATTTTACACTCTGGAGGGTTTCCAATATCACTACTTACCTAAATGACATTTGAGATGGTGGCACTTAATGAGGTAAACGTAATGTAGTACTTAACTCATGACATCTACCAGGCAGAAAATACTTTATTAGCTGATCCTGTTCTATGAATATAAATTGATTTTTCCTCATGGTTAGGAAAATTGGCTCTTCAGCTATACTTCAAGATAGAGTTAACTGGGTCCATCTAGCAAATTAGAGTAGGTTTCCTTGCATAAATGATGGTGTAAATGGGAAAGGGTACTTAAGGCTAGTGATCTTTGTCCCTAGGCATCATGTTTATCGATTGCCCTACATTCAGGTCAGGAAGAAAGGTCTTACCTTACAGTTTGTAGAGACGCTGGAGTTTAATCACTGTGCTACAAAGCATTAGGTAATTCTGTTTTGTTCAATAAATGAATTCTTTAAATGTCAGGGTTTTAGCAGACTAGGACCTTGAAAAAAGTAAATTTTCTTTCATGTTCCTTGTTTCCGAATCACACTGTCTTTGATCCAGAAATACAAATACGTTTTAGTTATTGTTACAGTAACTGATAATGTTGAGTACATGGCGAAGGCCTAGGGCTATGCCATTGAAAATGGAGTAGGTCAAAGATGCATGAGGCTGCTCCTACTTTTTAAAATAAAAAAAACTTCCAGAAAAGGAAGATAGATAGAAGTAGAGGTAAAGAGAAAGACAGACATTGAGAGAGATGGAAAAAAGAGACAGAGGAGAAGGGTAGAGACGAGAAGGGAAAAGAGAAAAAGAAGTAGTGAATACAAATAGTAAAAATTTTGTAATTCAAGCTTAATAATAATGGGTCTTCAGAAAAGGGGAATTTTCATCTAGGTATAGTAAAGAGGAAATGCTGACAGAGGAAATATGACTTGAGTCCAGTTTTAAGGATATATAGAATTGGCTTAATTGGAGAGCAAAGATAAATTGCTTCCAGTTTGGTAAAGAGAATAAGTAAACTTCCTGAGGTAGATAAAGAATTAATTTGTAAGTAACAGAAATGAAAACTACTTGAATAAATGATGTGGAAGCCAGTATGAGACATAGTACTACTAGGCTATACTTTTTAAAAATTATTTTAAATTATTTAGAGATGGGGTCACTAGGTTTGCCCAGGCTTGACTTGATTCGTCTGCCTCAGCCTCCCAAGTAGCTGGGACTCTAGGCATCCTACTGGAGCCAGCTCAGATGTGCTATTTGTCAACTATGTTATATATTTTATACTTTCGTATTTTCTTTTAATTTCATATTTGAAGACTTACAAAGAAAATGTAAACTTTTTGTTATCAAGATCATGAAGAAAATCTAGATATTGTGTGGAATAAATCAAAGATAAGGCAATTTTATGAAAGTTAAAATTATATTCCCCTTTTCTGTGAAATAATTTTAGTTACAATATTTATAGTTTTCTGGAAAGATAAGATTAAGAAGAAATATACAACTTGGTATTAACATGTGAAGGGCAGTAATGAAAAAAATTATGTTGTTATGGATGGTGCCAAAGGGAAAAATCAAAACAACTGGATAAGAATTACATGCAATTTAGTTTCCAGTAAAAGTAATAACATAGAGTGAAACATTAGAAATGGCATTATAATAAGGACGTAGTATCCCATTACTGAATATATTCAAATACAATATGCATGCTCCTTACACAATGGGTGCTGTAGATGATATCCTATGTTATTTTGTATAGCATCTAGGGTTGTTACTCTAAAAATGCACTATCATATCAATAAATTCACTAGGCCAGGTAAATTCAAATTATAGAAGTCTTGGGAATAGACCTGGTGTGGTGGCTCATGCCTGTAATTCCAGAACTTTGGGATGCCGAGGCGGGCAGATCACTTGAGGCCAAGAGTTTGAGACCAGCCTGGCCAATATGGTGACATTCCATCTCTACTGAAAATACAAAAATTAGCTGGGCATGGTGGCGCATACCTATAGTCTTAGTTACTTGGGAGACTGAGGCAGGAAAATCGCTTGAATCCAAGAGGCGGAGGTTGCAATGAGCCAAGATCATGCCACTGCACTCCAGACTGGGCAACAGAGCCAGACTCTGTCTCAAAAAAAAAAAAAAAAAAAAAGTATTGAAAATAAATGTTGATGATATGGCCACAAAAAAAGAAACTATTTCACAACAAGATAGATAAAATGTGTTTGTAGTTATTAAGGCACTGTTACTCTAGAAGTGATACAAGAAATTAAAAAAGTAAAATTTATTTTGGGAATTATTATTAAAGTCTTCTGAAAGATTCATAGATTATATAAGTTTGGCATGGGGTATCTTTCTTTAGAGCTTGGGAGTAAGTTAAAAGATTGGTCCATAAGGAAAAAATTTATTATTTGGTATTATTAACATGGTTTTGTTCAATATTTATTTTTAGGTCTAAAATGTCATGAAGCCAAATATATATCATTTTTTTCTGATTTTAAAAGATATTTTCAGGATTTTAAAATAACATTCTTTCTGGTTACTTTTAGTTTAAAAAATGGAAAAGAGTAGAGAATGAATTCATAGAAATGTGTACATGGACACACTGGGTCATACCTAAGAGGTATTTCAATTAGAAAACATTAATCTGCATGTAGTAGAAAATGCAAGTTAAAGTGGTTTAAACAATGACAACATTCATTGTCACATATAACAAGAAGCTCTTGAATATTTATATTATTCAGTCTACTAATTAGGCATTTTGTCAACATCACGCTATAATCAGAAGAGCTTTTCATCTTTGTAGTGTCTTATGTTCAGTGCATTGGTTTGATCTTCAGGATATTTTCCTTTATATTTGCAACATGCCACATCAAGACATTATTCCGGGATAAGAAGAAGATTATATGTTCCTGTATTTTTTAAGTGGTGAGATACATTTTAAGAAGACATACCACCCCTCGCAGACCTCCATCACATATCTCATGACAGAAAATGATAACAACTTCATCTTGTAAGCACGTACCTTCAAGGGAACAGAACCACCATACAACTGACTTAAAAAAATTAGGATTTGCCCATGAATTGCATGCATGTGTTGTAGATACCAGAACAAATTTAGGCTTTGCCAGTAAGAAAGAAAGGAAATGGCTGTCATACTGCCAGTATGAAAGAAAGAGAGAGTGGCTATCATATCCAAAATATACAATGATAATTCATCTGTAACTGATGAGCAAATTGCATATTTTTTCCACTCTATTTCTGCAAATAGTTTCTTGCTGAGCCAAAACTCTTGGAATAAAATGCAAGTATTATGAAACAGAAAACCGCTTAAACTTCTTACTGCTATAATCAAAGCAATTTGCCTTGGGAAATGAAAACTAAAAATGAACACAATGTAATATGCTCATGATTTTGCCTTTTTTTAAAATGTCAGCTAGAGGGAAGTTCCATGAGTCGGTAAGTATCTGCATAGATGAAAATGTACATAAACCGCATATGTGCACATAGGTACATATATATACACACATACAAATATTTGTGAACATTTGATGACCAAACAATTAACCAACTGTTCGGCTTACCTGTTTATATTCAGCACTGGGGCCATCATGACCAAAAAAGAAATAATTGGCTGAAGTGCTTCCAGATAAATGTATGTTAGGTGTACCACAACAAGTGCTTACCTGTGCAATTGATACTTTCTTACTTACAGAATCTGCAAAACTGGATAAAAGACTTCTTATTCATTAAGGATTCTGATGTGGTGACTCCATTAAGAAAATTACAAATGTACTTGGCTCTTATTTCATGTGTGTTTCAGTGTGGCCTAAGTGATGGATTTTGAGCACTGTGTATCTATGTCTGTTGTTCATTTTTCTTTTAGTTTTGTAATGCTCATTAGCAAATGTAATTGTGTCACTTCCAATGACAAATTACAGCACAATTTTGTTTACGTTGAACTCCTCACTTTGATTACTGCTCGTTGACCTATTGCTGTCTGTCCCACCACGTGCAAACTCCCTTTCATTATAACGCTAGAATTAAAATAATTTCATAATTTTATTTTATACCAGTATATGAGAAGCTTAATTAAATTAATTGTTATTGTGTGTGTATGTGTATGTGTGTTTTCAAGTTCTTGACTATGAATTTATCACAGATCACCAAAATGTTTTCACCTTTTTAAAAATTTTCAGTATGTTACTATGATATTGATATTCACAACAGTAACCAAATGGTATGGAAAGTTTTAAAATACTAAAAAGTAATTATATATAATTCAAATCTGTTTACTAGAGTAGTTAAGTATTAAAATATTTTTTAATCAGATTTTTTTTTTAATGGGAATACCAGGTACCCAGTATAGATCCAGTTAGTGGAGCATGAAACTTACATACTTTGGGGATGATTTATTTAAGGAATAAAGATATAAAATTATAAAATTAAACTTTTAGTAAATAAAATACTTATTTAAAATGAGAAATGCAAACCACATCAAATGATTACAATCTGGCAGAAATGCTAGCATAGAAATGCTTTCTGGCTGCAACCTACTTCCCTTCTCATCTAGAATATTCTGTAACTCCTAGAGGCCTGACCAAGTAAGAAATACTGAAACTAACTTCGTTTGTTAGTGTATCTTCCTCTGAAAGTAAGCCTAAAATAATCAGTATCTTTGATTTAAAAACAAAAAACTACTCTCTCTCCATTAAGGATAAATGAGAATTTGCTATATATTCAAATGGAAATGTATTTCAACATAAAATCTAAGGCAATATATAAAAAATATCTGGCTTCAGATTAATTCATTTGTTACTGATAACCCAGATTTTTGTTTGCAAATAATAACTTTTACAGTTCTTTCCATTTGTACATGCTAGAATTATCATTTAAAACTATAAACACATACTTACTCTCTAATTCTTTTCTCAGTGTATTATCAGCTATTCCAATAGAATATTCAATAAATATTAAAGAATAATATATTATTCAATAATAGCTTGAGATTTTATTCCACAAGGGCTATTATCATAAAAATAATGCAAATACTGAAAATAAATAAATAGGCTGAAAAGGGCTGTTATCTCTAAGGCCAAGGACAGGAATACTCATGTGAAATAAAATTTCTCCATAAAGGTTAAATGAGAAACTTTTTTATTTTCTCTTATTTTTGAAGAAATTTTAGATAATATAGGTACATTTTAATTTTGAATGTAATAAGAATATGTAAAAATTCTTGAACCCATGCCATAAATATTCTTAAAGTCTGCTAAGATAGTTACATGTTGACATTTATGACAAAATATTTATGATAATTCTTGAAAGGAAGGTCTCTATAAATAGACCTGATTTCACTTTTGTGCAATTACATTTTGAGAAATGTTTATTTTTTAATATACTCAATAAACTGCAGTGCTATATTATTACTACAACCATGTCAAATTTAGTGTGCCCACAATCAAGAAGCAGCCAAACAACCCTGTGCAAAACTTTAGTGTTTACTTTTTAAAGAGTTTTAAGCATTCTCATCATCATGGTGGAACAAGTACAACTTGGTTAAGATTTCTTCCACCTACAGTATTTTGTTGAAGTTTTGAAATAACAATGAAGGGTCACAATTATATTTTAAATATTGAGAGGCTGAGAAATCTGCTCCTATTCCCACACCATACTGGATTTTACTATTCAGTAAAATGTAATAGAAATATAAAAACATGGTTCATCATATAGTCAAGACTGTAGTTATACACATCACATAAAAATACTTAACTATTAATAACCACATTTGATGTATGTAAATAATTTTTAAAGTTTTTTTCTTTTATTATAAAGGCAATAATTCTGGAAAGATTTGTAAGAATATATCAAAGAAGAAAAACTGGTCAGTTCCTAAATTCTCACCATGTACTAAATTTGAGATTTCCCATATATGTCTAGACTGTATTTTCATAGTGATGTAATGAATAACAGATATTATATGAGTACATATTATGGGGAGAAAAAGTTGAGGAGATCCCATTCTTCTGTGGAGTACAAATAATGTTCTCAGGGAATAATTTTGTCCCAAAATGAACTACTCTGGTCATATTTACATTTAATTAATGTGTTTTACATCTAATTTCTCAACTTCTTGCTGAGCAATAAAATAATGTAAATACAATGATTTTATATACATGCTATAATTATGAAAAAAATAGCTATTGCATTTTCCATGTGTATGAAAATCTTAGAGGTTCTAGATATAAAGAACAGGAACAAATAACATTTTGTTTTGTTTTTGTAAGTTTCTGTATTCATTTGCTAGGGCTGCCTTAAAAAGTACCACAAAGGGAGTGGCTTCGAGAACTGAAATGTGATGTCTTACAGCTCTGGAGGCTAGAAGTCTGAAATCAAGGTGTCAGCAAGGTTGGTTGCTTCTGGGGGCTATGAAGAAAGGTCTGCTCCAGGCCCCTTGGCTTGTAGATGGTTGTGTTTCTGGCCTCTGTTCACATAGTTTTTCCTCTATGATGCGTGTCTCTGTCTAAATTGCCCCTATTTATAAGGATACTAGTGATATTGGTTCGGGGTCCAAACTAATGACCTTTTTTCACTTGATTCCCTTTATAAATACCCTGTCTCCAGTAGGTTACATTCTGGAGACTAGGACTCCAATATACCTTTCTTTGAGAGGACACAATTCAACTCATGAAAGATTCCCCTTGCCTGAATACAATACAAAATAGTTAAATATTTATACTATGAAATACGTGTATGTGTACTGAGACATACAATTTCTCATAACGCTTATTTTAGATATTTTAACGTATCGGTGAATGCACATAAATGCATATGTACACACACACACACACACACACGTGTCATTAACTTATACGCCTGACCATGTGTTAGTTGAATTAATCAAAGGCATGTCAAGAACACATAGTTTATGAAAAGAATAAGCTAAATCATCCAGTGAAATGAGTCCTATGCAGAAGTTCAAAGTATCACAGAAATGAACATTACATTAGAATAAGACAGGTGAATAGATTTCAGTGGAAAGCTTCCAGTTTTAGAAATTATATTATATTAAAAAATAATCCTGTAAAATCTAAAATCTATTAGACATTGCTGTAGGTGATTTTTTAAAGTTTTACCACATTGAACTTGGCTCATATATATACTGGAATTTTAGAAATATAAAACAGTATTATATCTGATCTGTTCATTTCATCTATATTATATGTCATATGATTTTAATAACATTATTTCAAAGGCATTTCAGGCAAAGCCGGTTTTGAATTAATTTATAATTCTTTGACTCACAAATCAAAGAATAAAATACTCCTTGCTATTTCTTCAGAGGTAGAAAAAAAACTGAATGTCTATAGAAGATGGGGCAATCTGAAGCTATTTTATTTGGAAGTATTATGATATAATATATTTTATGGAAAATATGAGATGCATGACCTAAATAAAATACGGTTTACAGTTGTTCATTGGCATATACAGATACATATTTTAAAATTATACCATTTTTGGCTGGGCGCAGTGGCTCTCGCCTGTAATCCAAGCACTTTGGGAGGATGAGACGGGCAGATCATCTGAGGTCAGGAGTTCGAGATCAGCCTGACCAACATGGAGAAACCCCATCTCTACTAAAAATACAAAATTTTTAGCCGGGTGTGGTGGCACATACCTGTAATCCCACCTACTCGGGAGGCTGAGACAGGAAAATCGCTCGAACCTGGGAGGCGGAGGTTGCAGTGAATGCAGATCACGCCGTTGCACTCCAGCCTGGGTCAGGAGAGTGAAACTCCATCTCAAAAAAAAAAAAAAAAAATTATACAATTTTTATTTCTCTTTATGGTTCATAATACTTGGATTAAAATACTAGCACTTTAAACATATACAACTTAAAGTATTAATTTCCATTTATCAAAGTAATTGTCAGCAATATAAATATTTTAATTGTAATTAGCTTTTATATGAACTCAATTATTATTTTTTCCATGAATCAGCACAGTATCTTTTGTTTCTCTAAATTTCTAACTGTAGTGCCGACCTGCGAAGTCTAAGAAGAGTTGACTTACATACATCCTTCCTTACTCTTGAACCATTATATCCAAGCCTGGGTATAATTAGTCATGTGCCATTCACAGATAAGAATAAATTCTGAAAATGCTTTCTTAGATGATTTCATTGTTGAGTGCGAACATCATAGAATGTACTTATACAAACCTAGATAACATAGCCTACTACATACCTAGGGTTTATGGTATAGCTTATTAATCCTAGGTCACTGAATCGCGCAGCATATTACTGTCCCGAATACTGGGAGCAATCTTAACATGATGGCGAGTATGTGTGTATCTGAACATATCTAAACTTCAAATAAGTACATTACAAGTATGGTATTACAGTTTCACAGGAGCATTGCCAGATATGTGGTCCACCATTGACTGAAATGCCGTTATGCAGCACAGGACTACCAGCAGCCTTATCGCCAGTAGCAGATGGAATAACCTGGGGCCCTGTAACCAGCAACAGTAGTCCCAGGTTATGTTCCTGAGTCTTTAATTCAGCCACCTTTCCATTCTTTGGATGTGATTCCTCTCTTTTCACCGCTTGAAATTCAGTGCTTGACTGACTTCTGGAAAGGTAGCTATCTAGAGACTCCTACTATGACCTCATCTCCTAAAATGGCCCTATGGATATTAATGCCAGTCTTACTCTGCAATCAGTTTTCCTTTTTATTTATTTTGCAACCTTTTATTTATTGTAAAACATTGGAAACAATCATACTTCCACTTGCCAGCTTTACCAAATCTCAATCTTATGAGAAATTCACATCAAATTTTTAAAGAAATTAAATACGATAGATCTATAACTCCAATGCAGTTGTATAGAACTCCACTTTCTAGAAGGGCATGTGGATTCTCATTGTTGCATGTCTTTAATTACGTTTGATATTGTTTATGGCTTAACATTTTGTAGCTTTGAAGAGATTGAAATGATTTTTTTCCCTTAAAAATTCCTTGCACTTTCTGAGGCTCAATATTGCATATACTTTATTTTATCGTTTGCATTAACTCTTCTCTAAATTGTCCAATTCATTTGTCCATCTTTCTATTGGCCTATTTATTTTATTGTTACTGGTTTGAAGTGTATTATTCTGTGTATATTTTCTAATTGGAAATTGACAATAATTTCTCCCAGTCTGTGATGTATTCATGTATATTTGTTTTCCTTTTTGTTTTTCTAAATATTTTAATTGCAATATAATCAAGCAATTTAATCAAATATCTGGGTATCCTGGGTCCCAGTCAAGTTGACACATAAAATTAACCATCACAGATCTTTACTGTGATTAATGCAATACCGGTCCTATATTAGGAACTTATTTTATGTTCAAAGGAAAAAGTAAATAAAGACAGTAACTATTAGCAGCCATATTGACAGTAGCAAATATGAACCAATTTTGCTACTATATTTGCTACTTATAGGGGCCCTATAAGCAGGGAGAGTAGTCTTAGGTTCTTTTTCTTTATGGTTTATACTTTTGTAATCTGTCCAGATACATTTATTCCAATTTTGTGTTAGTTTATTTTTGTCATAATTGTGGCTTAGTAGAACATTTTTTATTTCTTACTATTTTCATGCTTTGATCATTTCTCTCTATTCATTTAAAATGACATTTTATACCAATTGATATTCTAATATTGAGCTATTCTTACATTCCTGGGACTAACTCTTCTTGGTCATAATTTTTCAAATTGCTACAAAGAAACTATGCTTTAAAGTTATATTTAACGTTGCTAATTTAGTGCTTGTAAGATTAGTTTATAGTTTACGTTTTATATACTGTGATGCTCTTAGGCAATAAGGTTATGCGATTTAATTAATAGCTTTATGTTTTTGTTGTTTATTGGCCCATTTACTCCTTCAAATAGTTTATTTAATTTGGGGATCATTTGTTCTCAGATGGTTTAAAATTCTTTTATAAAACTTATTTTAAAAAATTGTTGGTTTTTGTGTTTTTTTTTTTTTTATTGTATTTGAATGGCTTCAATGGTTATTTGTTTAATTTTCTATCTCTTCTTCACCCAAATTTGGCACATTAAATTTTCCTATAATTTATATATACATATATTTGAATTTATAAGCAAATAGTTATGTACAGTGTTCTATTATATTATATTCATCTTTAATATTAAAAACAAACTTTTTGTGGTCAATTTTAAAAGCTCTGTTTATTAATTATACTTATCTGTTTTTATTACACTCCACTTTTGAAATATATAAAGAAACCCTACATCTTAATTAAAATGGTTCTTTTATTATTATTATTATTATAGTTTAAGTTGTAGGGTACATGTGCATAACGTGCAGGTTTGTTACATATGTATACTTGGTGCCCCATGTTGGTGTGCTGCACCCATCAACTCGTCAGCACCCATCAACTCGTCATTTACATCAGGTATAACTCCCAATGCAATCCCTCCCCACTCCCCCTCCCCATGATAGGCCCCGGTGTGTGATGTTCCCCTTCCCGAGTCCAAGTGATCTCATTGTTCAGTTCCCACCTATGAGTGAGAACATGCGGTGAAAATGGTTCTTATAATAATCAGTTTACTTTTTCCTTTGAACACATAATAAGTTCCTAATATGGCACAATTATTGCATTAATCACAGTAGAGTCCTGTGATTGTCAATAGTATGTGTTAACTTGACTGAGGCATAGGATGCCCAGATATCTGCTTATACATTATTTCCAGGTGTGCTGGTGAGAGTATTTGTTGACTAGCATTTAAATTGGTGAACTGAGTAAGGCAGATAACCCTCCCTAGTGTGAATGGGCAACATATAATCTGTTGAGGGCCTTAATAGAACAAAAATGCAGAGGAATGTTGGATTTGTATTCTCTGTCTCTCTCTCTCTCTCTCTATTTGAACTGAAATATTAATCTTCCCTTGCCCTTGGCGCTTCTGGTTTTCAGCCTTGTAGTGAAATCTGTAACCGTGGGCATTCCAGTTCTCAAGCCTTTGAACTACACCACTGGTAGCCTTCTTGGGTTTCCAGCCTACAGAGAGCATATCATGCAACTTTTTTTTTGCCTCCATAACTGTGAATCCAATAGCTTATAATAAATCTGCGTATATATGCATCTATGTATCTATGTATGTATGTATCTATCTATCTATCGATAGGTTCTGTTTCTCTGGAGAACTCTAATACAAAGCCAATAATGTTTTATGAAATAATTATATGGAAAGATAATTGGAGTAAACTTCAAAGTAAAATACTGGAGATGCTTTTTTATTCAAAATTATAATGATCTCAAGTACCTATGAGAAAGAGTTATTAGCTTATGTAACTGGATGGTACATGAGTATGTCTGGCTTCAGTCAGCCTTTTCCAGAGACTCACATGATGTTGTCAGAGCTTTAGTTCTGTATCTGAAATCTGATTATTTCTCATTCTCTTTCTGTTGTTATTGACCTGCCTCTAAATGCCAGCAAACATTATCTATTTGCTAATATGTACCTGCTTGGATTCCAAGTATACAAATAATCACTTATACAAATAAGTCACTGATACAAATGCTGGGTTCAAAATAACCTTTTAAGAAACATTAGTACAGATTTGTTTTTGGACAGATGATAACAGTGAACCAAGGTTCTATCCAAAGAATTCTGGAACAAATTACCATGAAGTATCGATGGAGTGCTCTGATTCTCAACCATATCCATGTAGAACAATTCTCAAAAGAACCAAAATGGGTTGCAGAGAGATAAACATTTTGGAAAAGCCAAAATTAAAATTGTCATGACATATAGAAAATATATAACAAGTAGAATGATGTCATCTGCAAAAGGGACACCATATCCACCTACATGTATAAAGAGGCTCGTGAGAGAAATCTTGAAGAATCATAGGAGTTCTCTGAGATTACAATTTATGTATTGTATTTTTTATTGGAGAAGGGATCAACAGATATGCCTGAGTGCCCATTCCTACTGTGATGAAGTTTCTGAGGAAAGAGTTTCTGCAAATGTAAGGACTACAGGACAGCGTGACCTGTTAACAAATACATAGCTATTTTAGCATATGCAAACTGAAACACTCTAGTTTTTGCAAGAACCTTAACAGAAACATATATTTTATGTCATAAAGTAAAATTTGCCGATACCACAATAGAGAGTAATAAAAGTAAAATTATTTAACAACAAGAAATTATTCCTCTTTTTTAGACTTAGAAAACAAGATGTAATCCTTACTTTTGGGCAAAATAGTATGTTCTTGTAAGTACATATAACTAAAATATTAGCCTTACCTCTGTTTTCTTTTCTTTTCATTTATTTTCTTTAGTCATATAAACCTTGAAAATATTTGTTCTTTTCAAATATTCACAAACCATAGCCAAGGAATATCGAAGTTTGCTTACATATAAATACTTTTTGCACATTTACGAATTATTTAGTAAATGTCAGAATAAAATTGGAAAACTTTTAAAGGTTACTTGATCAAAAATTATTGAATTCAAGTTGAAATGACACATATTATGAATGATACTAAGTACTGGTGTTATTTTAACTCTATTGTCCATAATAGTGAAAGCTACATAGGGATAAGCAAAAAAGTATATTCCTATATATTTAATTATGTCTAAGGACATCAGTTGATATATATATTGAAAATTTACACCAGTTGATCTATCCCGTTGATGTATTATAGTATAAATTATAAAATTAGACAGATATTTAAAGAGTACATGATCTCTTTAAAAATTTCTTATTTCTTAATTACATTTTCTCCATATGTATTCAAATACTGAGATGGTTGAAAATTTAGCTTTACAATTATGGGTTTTAAAATGACATCCAGTTTGCACTGCAGTTCCAAGTGGATGAAGAGAAAATGGGAAATAAATGAATGCTTTCGTTTTAAGGCCATCATGGTAATTCTATTTCAATTGCCATATGAATAACAGAAGTTAAACTTACCCTAAAATTTGGGTTGGAGATGTTAAATATCATTTGGAAAATAAATTACACAAAACCATCTCTCTCTCTCTCTCTCTCTCTCTTTCTCTCTCTCTCTCTCTCACACACACACACGCACAGATGCATACACACACACACAGACAAACTCCCTTTCCCCAGAATCTATTTGTTATAATAGCACATATAATATAAAGAAATGTAGTTGAAAATAGAATTTCATTTCATTATATTAAGTGAAATACAAAGAGACAGAGGAAGACACACAAAACAAATATTGCATGTTCTCACTCATCCCTGGGAGCTAAAAGGGTTATCTCGTGGAAGTAGAAAGTAGAATGATAGACACTTAAGGCTTAGAAGTGTGTAGGGGTGAGAGTGGAGGATGAAGAGAGATTGGTCAGTGTGTTCAAAGATACAGTTAGATAGAAGGTATAAGTCCTAATGTGTGATGGCAATAATAGGGCGCATACAGCTAGCAACAATATATTTCATATTTCAAAGTAGTTAGAGAAAATAACTTGAAATATTCCCAACACATAGAAATGAGAAGTACTCAAGGTGATGGATACTCCAGATACCCCAACTTAATCATTAAACATTATATGCATGTAACAAAACATCACGGGTACCCAACAAATATGTCGTATATTGTGTATCAATTTGAAAAAGAATAAAAAAGAAACGTAATTCACATTGTACTGTAATTTTTTGTTACTTCAATTTGCAATGTTTTCTGAATAAAGTTTATGTCTTTCTCACATATTTCAATTCTTTTCTATTGAAATAGTGAAGATAGTTATAAATTGATAACTTTATATCTTACCTCAGAGTGTGTATGATAAGTTCAGCATTCATTCATGAAAATTAGCATTCCTTGTTCTCTCAAACATCAAAAATACAGTAGAAAACTAATTCTTTTTACATCTAATTTCTTACCATCTCTTCTATTTACCTGTTATTTTTTAGTCTAATTTCTATTTACTACAGATGTCAAGAAGTCATAGTTTTGAGAATTTTGTGATTACAGGGAAATGTACTATGGAATTATTTAAACCACAGCCTGAAAATATTTTGCTTTCTATTTGAATAGAAATATGTGCTTCTATTTGGAATTGATGTAAATATTTCAGGGTGGCTGTTTCTGTTCCTTTGCAGAGGTTGCTTTCTATAAGTAGAAGAGGCAGTGGGATAAGGATACTTACAGAGACTTCATCATGCTTTATTTCTACTTCCAGCCAAGCAAATCCCCATTCAAAGTTCTTTGAAGCCTGTATTCTCTTCCTTAATACTGGGCAAAGACACAGTATAATAAATTTTCTGAAAACACAAGTTATGAGGTTCCGTTAAGGCAATGAATGATAAAATTAAAAATCCCTGACGAATGCAAGATAGTACACGTTTTCATATACTAAATGCCCATCTCATTAGAGAATAACTGATTGCTAAACTATGAGTTATTGTAAATTAGTTCAAATATGAGAGATCACCAAGAATTTCCAAAGTAAATAAAATTAAAAAAAAAAACCTTGTTAAAGAGTAAAATTTTTGCAGATGAAGATCAGCAAGATGGATTAACTGGTTGAGAAACACATTGGCAAACTCCAAAAGGTAGATGAGAATATGATAAACAGGACAGCAAGACCTCTTCCTGGAAAACCTGGACTATCCAATTTTGTAGGAATATTAGAAATCAAGGGCTGTTATGAGAGGTGTAGCTATTTTATGAACGATGATGAGTGGCCTTTGCACAAAATCAGTTACTATTTATTTACTTATTTTTTAATGAGTTATTCCTATGGGATAAATAACCTTCCGTTACCTTCATACACCCAGCAAAAGCACGGTGTCTGAAGCAAAGAAGTAGCCAGTAAAAAAGCATAATGTGAGTAAATGAAGGCAGGAATAAATAAAGAGGTGAATAAATGCATGAAATAAAGTATTTTAGAATACTTATTCTGGCAGCAGTAAAATATTTTAAATAATTTTGAAAAGTGCCTAAAGATTTGAAAAGAATACATAAATTTAAATTGTCCTTGAATATTACGCATATATAAATCAGTGTTACAAGTTCATAAAATCCACAAGAGATACATCACTACAGTTCCTCAAATGTTAAGGTTTAGGGCAGGTATATCAGAGTTCTAAGTTTATTTTAGCATTTGGCTTTCTATTGGCATTAGCATTCTGTATTTTTTAAAGTACCATTCTGAATAGATGTTTAAAATATTGAAGATAATTATCAATATTATTTCTGATATTTTAAAACACCATGTTGTATAAAATCACAATGAGACAGAATGTTATATTGAACTATGAATACAATAGCACTGGGAACGATGTCATTACTAAAGACTTCTTTTTGCTTTTTATCATCCCTAAGGGAAGAAATAAAAATTACATTCAGATTGCTTTATTTAAATCATATTAGAATATCATTATAGTTTTAAAACATTGGATATGTTTTTTAAAAATTACAGAAAAGTAGAAAAAAAATCAGCTCCTTTGTTGAACACAGTATCTATGTAAAATTAAACAAACATTATATAAAGTTGTGTATTCTTTCTTCAACAAGCAAGCAAAGTGGGAGAAGCTTCACATGATGAAGGCGCAGAAAACAATTGATGCTGGAATTTTCTATCATTGTATATGTTGTCTTTGTGGCTTTTTATACCAAGTCATTATAAAACGAGTCAAGCGTTATATACTCTACTGATTCTTTATGAGTAAGAATATACAGATAAAATTGATGACAAAATAACTAAATTATAGCAACTTATACTTGTATAAATATGTTTAAAAGCTATGATTATGGAAATGGTGATACATATGAACAAATTAGTTACCTCCTGAAATGTGTGTGCATTCAGTCAATGTTTATTGTAATTTTTTTCTATCTTGAACAAATAAAAATTAATTCAAATATTTTCACAAAACAATTACAGGATTTGACTGGTGTTCATGTGAAATTTCAGAACACCTATATATCATATGTAGACTTCATCAAATTGGAGGTATCTGTATAGACTTGTGGATAAACACACACACATATGGTTTTAAATCTGTGTGTTCATACATATACACATACATATACATATAGTCCTTACTGTACCAGGAGAGGGTCTGAGAGCAGCAAAAGTCCAATAGCACTGAGTCCATCTTCTCTTGCCACATCTTAGTTTCCATATATCATTTTCAACTAAATAAAAGACTCCTCAGAGAAATGGCTGATTCTAAGCAAAAGTTCATAGTGATACCAGAAACATCATTTGTATCAGAAAATCAAATGTGTTGAAAAAACTTATGGGGCATGTTGAAAGGACACAGATGTCAGTTTGAAAAAAACTACCATTAGAGAAATTTAGGATAATTTGAGCTTCAAGATAAATACATTTGGCTCCCTGTATCCAGGATTTCTATATCCATGGGTTCGACCAAATGTAGATCAAAAATACAGAAAAAAAAAGTGTCTGGCCGGGCGTGGTGACTCACTCCTGTAATCCCAGCACTTTGGGAGGCTGAGGTGGGCGGATCACCTGAGGCCGGGAGTTCAAGACCAGCCTGACCAACATGAGAAAACACCGTCTCTACTAAAAATACAAAAAAACTTTAGCTGGGTGTGGTGGCACGTGCTTGTAATCCCAGCTACTCAGGAGGCTGAGGCAGGAGAATCACTTGAACCTGGGAGACAGGGGTCGCGGTGAGCCAAGATCGTACCATTACACTCCAGCCTGAGCAATGAGAGCAAAATTCTGTCTCAAAAAAAGAAAATAAAAGAAAAGAGAAGAAAAATATTGTGTCTATACTGAACTTGTAAATAGATTTTTCTTGCCATCGCTTCCTAAGCCATACAGTACAAAAACTATTTACCTAACATTTACTTTGTATTAGCTGTTATAAGTAATCTAGAAATAATTTAAAGTATATGAGAGGATGTACATATGTTATATGCAAGTATAATGCCATTTTATAACAGGGACTTAAACATCCATAGATTTTAGTATCTGAGAGTGGTCCTAGATCTGATCCCCTAGGGATACTGAAGAATGACGATAGTCCCATAAGATTATAAGGAAGCATATAGAGAAACCTGATAAATGGAACTTGCTATTAGCATTGCAGATCAAGTTAGGGGCAATAATTGATATTAAGCAGTGGTGCTTGGACATTTCACTTTTCATCTTAAAATATACATATATAAATTTAAATATATATATATAATATATAAATATATATTATCTAGTTTTCTGTAAGTATACTCTATGATGTTTATACAATAATGAAATCGCCTCATAATGCACTTCTCAGAATACAATCGTGTCAATAAGCAATGAATGGTTGCATTTTATTTTAACATAAATGCATGGACATAATACAAAAGAAGTGTTACATAGGCTTTATGTCACCTTTATCCCCAGTGATACTGCCCAGAGACAACAAGTTTTAACTTCTTTATTTTCTTGGTTCATCTGTAGATTACCTATATTGTTTTACATATAGATACACATATATATACATAAATTTATAACAATATTATAATATATATTAGATATATGTTTGTGTGTGTGTAGGCATATGTACATATATTCCATTTGTTGATACTTTAACTTTGGACAGTTTCAATTAACTATCCACAAAAGAGCATTGACTATTATGAAAAAAGAACTGTAAATGAATTATAAATAAACTCTATTTCTCTTTCTTAATAATATCCATAAGATTTTTCTTAATTCCACTATTTATTGCTTTAATCTTTTGTATAACATATTTATACCCATTTCTCTAACTGCACAGCAGTACAGTTTGGCTAAGTAAGATGAGCATATTTTAATTCTTAAACTTTTCTCCATCTCTAGTATGTTTCTCTAACTTTCAAATCCTTCTAGTTGTTTTGTTTTGGTTTTGCTTTTACTTTGACAAGCTGGGAGGCCGAGACGGGCGGATCACGAGGTCAGCAGATCGAGACCATCCTGGCTAACACGGTGTGACCCCGTCTCTATTGAAAAATACAAAAAACTAGCCGGGTGAGGTGGTGGGCGCCTGTAGTCCCAGCTACTCGGGAGGCTGAGGCAGGAGAATGGCGTGAACCCGGGAGGCGGAGCTTGCAGTGAGCTGAGATCTGGCCACTGCACTCCAGCCTGGGCGGCAGAGCGAGACTCCGTCTCAAAAAAAAAAAAAAAAATCTTGTCCCCAAGCTGTATTTTTATTTTACATCTAGACAAGAAAACAGAAATAACTTAAAATCATTATTCATTATAGAAATGACTAGTATACTTGGACCTGTGGAAAATAACATTATATAATCATTTTTTATTCAAATGTGTTCTTAGATGTAAATTAGGATCATTTCTAAATGTGAAGAACAGATCCTCCTGTCACATTGTTGCATTCCATATGTTTCAATATCAGTCCATATTTTTGTTCGCTTTGCATTTGCACCATGATTTTTGAGCATATATTTTCCTGAAATATCTATTTTTTTTCTTTCCTGTTGACAGAAGAATCATATGCCCTTGTCATATTGCTAACATCCAGTTTCTTAACATCACATTAGTGATGCACAGCAACTAATAGTCTCTTCCTAAGAGAAGAGGACAAACATGCTAACTCCATGGTTTTGGCAACTTGGGCTCTTTTTGTATTACTTCTCTTCTATGTTCATAGTTAGGCTTGCATCTTGCAGTCTAATATAGTTGTATCAGTTGCTATAATATCCACATTCTAGTTGTTGGGATGGGTGTGGGAGAAGAGGTTATGAATCTGCCTTTCAAGTATACCACAAGGAAGTTGCATATGTAATATAGCTTCAGTAATTTCAGTGTTAACTTATTTAAAATGTTAAGACAACAGACATTATATGAACACAACTTGTTGCAAGAAAGTCAATAACTATAGTTATTTGCTTGATTATCATGTGCTAGAAGTAAAATATTATTATGAGAGAAACAAAGAAGTAACTAAGAGGAGTAATAGCAATGTCTGAGAAAAATTCTATTAATTAAACACAACAATAACAATGCACCTATTCTCTTCTTCAACATGGTTTTCTCCCAATCTGGGACTTCTTGTTCTTATTTAGAGCCATGTTTCTTAAGACTTTTCTTTCCTCATATTCCTGAATTATAAATCTCTTTCTTGAATTTGATTTTTATTTTACAGAATACATTCTTTTCTCTCTCATTTTTTTTTTGTCTCAAAATGAATTGGTTATATTTGAAAACATCTTCCTTTTGCTCTCATGTTTTGATTAATTGCTGAGAATGTATGGATTTTGGTTAAATATCATGTTTTCACAAACATTTTCCCAAAATAGTGTTGCTGATGAAAATATGGTAGAATTTCTGAGTTTTATCTTTTGTAGATGAACTGTTGCTCTAAAAAATTTTAACTTTGTGTTCTAAATTTTCTGAAAAGATGTGTCAAAATGCCATCCATTTTTTATGAATCATGCTGTTTAAAATTCAGTAAGATCTTTCAATCTGAAGCTTTGGGATTTTTCCTTCACTCCACAAACTTTTAATTAATTAATTAATTAATTTTTATTATTATTTCTTCCATGTCCCTCTTTCTCTCTTTTTCTGTAATATTTGTTTAGACAAATCACAAACTTCATTGATATTTGAAATGGTTTGTCTCTGTGTCCCCACCCAAATCTCATGCTATATTGTGATCCCCACATGTTGGAGGAGGGGCCTGATAGGAGGTGACTGAATCATACTGGCAGACTTCCCCCTTGCTGTTCTTGTAATAGTGAATGAGTTCTCACAAGGTCTGGTTGTTTAAAAGTGTGTAGCACCTCTGCCTTCTCTGTCTCTCACTGGCCATGTGAAGATGTGCTTGCTTCACTTTCGCCTTCCACCATAGTTATTCATTTCCTAAGCACTCCCCACCAGGCACTCCATCACCCGGCCATGCTTCCTGTACAGCCCGTGGAACTCTTAGTCAGTTAAGCCTATTTTATTTATAAATTACCTAATCTCAAGTATGTCTTTATAGCAGTGTGATAATGGACTAATACAGAAAATTGGTAGCAGAGAAGTGGGCCATTGCTATGAAGATACCTGAAAATGTGTAAGCAGCTTTGGAAGTGGGTAATGGGCAGAGGTTGGAACAGTTTGGAGGGCTCAGAAGAAGGCAGGAAGATGAGGAAAGGTTTGGAACGTCTTAGAGACTTGTTAAATGGTTTTGCCCAAAATGCTGATAGTGATATGGACAAAGATGGTCAGGCTAATGAGGTCTCAGATGGAGATGAGGATCTTATTGAGAACTGGAGTAAAGGTCACTCTTGATATGCTTTAACAAATATATTGGTGACATTGTGCCCCTACTCTAAGGTCTTTGAACTTTGACCTGAGAGAGATAATTTAGGGTGTCTGGCAAAAGAAATTTCTTTATTGTTTTTTTTTCCTTTGAGACAGTCTCACTCTATCACCCAGGCTAGAGTTCAGTGGCACAATCTTGGCTCACTGCAGCCTCTGCCTCCGGAGTTCATGCCATTCTCCTGCCTCAGTCTCCCAAGTAGCTGGGTCTACGGGCACCCGTCACCACACCTGGCAAATTTTTTTGTATTTTTAGTAGAGACGGGGTTTCACCATGTTAGCCAGGATGGTCTCAATCCCCTGACCTCGTGATCAGCCCACCTTGGCCTCCCATAGTGCTGGGATTACAGGTGTGAGCCACTGTGCCCAGCCCCCAGAAGAAATTTCTAAGCTGCAGAGCTTTCAAGTGTGACCTGGCTGCTCCTAAGAGCATTTGCTCATACTCATGAGCAAAGAGATAATCTGAAACTGGAACTTACATTTGAAAAGGAAACAGAGCATAAAAGTTTGGAAAATTTGCATCCCAGCTATGTGGTAGAAAAGAAAAACCCATTTTCAGGAAAGAAATTCGACCCAACTGTAAACATTTGCATGAGTAAAGAGAAGACAAATGTCAATAGCCAAGACAATGGGGAAAATGCATCCAGGGCATTTCAGAGACATTCACAGCAGTCTCTCACATCACAGGGCTGAAAATGAAGAAGAAGAAAAAAACGGTTTTGTGGGCCAGGCCCACAACCCTGCTACTCTGTGCAGCCATGGGACATGGTGCCCTGTGTCCAAGCCACTCTAGCTCCATCCATAGCTAAAAGGGGCCAAAGTACAGCTTAGGCCATTGCTTCACAGTTGCAAGTCCCAAGCCTTGGTGGCTTCCACATGGTGTTAATCCTGTGGGTGTGCAGAAGGTGAGAAATGAGGCTTGGGAGCCTTAATCTAGATATCAGAAAATGTATGGAAAGGCCTGGACGTCCAAGCAGAAGTCTGCTACAGTAGCAGAGCTCTCATGGAGAATCTCTACTAGGACAGTGTGGAGGGGAAATGTAGGGTTGGAGTCCACACACAGAGTCCCCATTGGAGCACTGCCTATTGGAACTGTGAGAAGAGGACCACCATCCTCCAGACCTCAGAATGGTAGATACAACAACAGCTTCCTTCATGCACCTAGAAAAGCTGCAGATACTCAATGCCAACCCATGAAAGCAGCCTTGGGGGCTGTACTTTGCAGAGCCACAGGGGTGGAGCTGCCCAAGGCCTTAGGATCCTGCCTCTTCCATCAGTGTGGCCTAAATGTGAGACATAGCAGCAAAGCAGATTATTTTGGAGCTGTAAGATGTAATGACTATCCTGCTGGATTTCAGACTTGCATGGGGTCTGTAGCCCCTTTATTTTTGCCAATTTATCCCTTTTGGAATGGGAGCATTTGCCCAATGCCAGTACTCCCATTGTACTTTGAAAGTAATGAACTTGTTTTTGATTGTGCAGGCTCATAGGCAGAAGGGACTTGCTTTATCTCAGATAAGACTTTGGACTTGGACTTTTGAGTTAATGCTGGAATGAGTTACGACTTTAGGGGACTGTTGGGAAGGTATGATTGTGTTTTGAAATGTGAGAAGGACATGAGATTTGGGAGGGCCTGGGGTGGAATGATATGGTTTGGCTCTGTGTCCCCACCCAAATCTCATGTTGAATTGTAATCCCCACATGTTGGAGGAGGGACCTAGTGGGAGGTGACTGAATCATGTGAGCAGACTACGACCTTGCTGTTCTCATAATAGTGAATGTAATCTCATGGGATCTGGTTGTTTAAAACTGCGTAGTGTCTCTCCCTTCTCTCTCACCGCCATGTGAAAATGTGCTTGCTTCCCCTTCATCTTCTGCCATGATTGTAAGTTTCCTAAGGCCTCCCTAGCCATGTTTCCTATACAGCTTGCAGAAATCTGAGTCAATTAAACCTATTTTCTTTATAAATTACCAGTCCCAAGTATGTCTTTTTAGCAGTGTGAAAATGGACTAATACAGTATTCCACTATGAAACTTTTTTTCAAATGTTGTAAATTTCCCCCAACTCTTTGTTTCTAGAGTTTTACATCAAGTTTTTTAACTTGCTATCTCATAGTAATAAAACTATCTTAACTTCCAAAAATACAGTCATATTCTCTGATTTTTTTCTATTATTTGATAGATATTACCTTTTCATGAATCTTTCTAAAATACTAATTAGAATTATCTAAATTGTATCAGGTCCCTGGATTATTTTAGGCTCTTCTAATGTTAGTTATCTTTTGGGTTGTTAAATTTCCTCATAGGCATACATTTCTTATTTGTGTTTTATGTTTAAAATATAAAACAGCGGCTTGGTTGCCATAAAAGCTTGATTGGAATTGCTTTTCCTTGTGAAACTCTGTTTCAGCATTTGGCCTCTTCCTTAAATGTAAAGCTTGACCTTGACTTCTGTGAAATATACCAATCTACTGGTTTTACTTCATGATATTTGGGCTGGGAGCACAGATTTATGCTTCCTCCACTGTCCATCCTGTCTTCCCAAAATAAACATGGCTTAATTCTAAACTGTCAATACCCACACTAGGAGTTCAACCTTACTTGGGGTCTTTAGACTGGATTCATCTGCTTTAACCTGTACACCCATGTCGTTAGTGCCACTTTTTCTATTAAAATTCAGAAATTTAACTAGTCCATTCGCATTTACTGGACCTGCTGACTTCAATCATTTCCAGGGCTCAACAGGGAGGAAAAAATTCTGCCTCCACTGACTTGCCCAATTCCGGGTTCCTGATGGGTCTAATTAATGCTGTAATGTATCACTCACTCAATATGAGCCCTATTGCCTTAGACCTTTCAAAAATGAGCCTGGCTCGTTGTTATCCCATTCTTCACACAAGTTTAAGAACTACTTTTGATTATTTTTGTATGCCTTAGATTTTAAGAAGAGAGATAAATAAATATATGCTTTCAGTATTCCATGTTGAACAGTAAAGTAGGAAGTATTTTAAATCTTTGTAGATCTTAAATAATGGCATAGAAAGAAAAGAGCATTTTCAATATTAAAATGAGAATACAATCAATAACACTGGAAGCAGATGCTTCAAATTGTCCTTGAAACATAGTGGCATAAAATTCTTTTGGGAAGAAAATTATTTATCCAATAGGAATTTTTTTCAAAATATTTATATTGTTTAACTATCCAAAATAAAATTTCATTAAAGCTTTGGAGGTGAATACAATTAAAATCCAAGTCATTTATTTGTTTTAATTGATTACAGTCATCTTTTGATAGGGGACTAGTTTCAGGATCCCTATGGGTACCTAATCCAGGGATGCTCAAGTTCCTAATATAAAATAGTGTAGTATTTGCATATAATTTACACACATCCTCCCATCTACTTTAAATCATCTTTAGATTGCTTGTAAAACCTAATAAAATGTGAAGGCTATGTATAAGGTTGTTATAGTTTTAAAATTTATATTATTTCTTAGTGTAATATTGTTAATTTTTTTGAATATTTTTTATCCACAGTTGGTTGAATCCATGGATGTGGGACCCACTGATTTAGAGAGCCAAAAGTAAACAATTTACTAGAAGTAAGTACAAGTATTCTAAGTTTTTAAAAGCTTAAAGCTCTCAAAATAATCACATCTGTCAAATGGGTGATAGCACACATTGCTATGCAAAGCCTCCAGTCAAGTACATATACGTAGCAGGTGATGGGATACATTCATGTGAAATGAACAAAGTTTGAAGAGCTATGAAATTGCAAAAACAGAAAATTAGATTGAGGTCTTATCTTAAATAGCTGTGTGAACTTTAACCTGTCACTTAAACTCTAAATTTCTGTTTCTTCATCTGAAAAGTGGAATATATAAGATTTTCTTGAAGAATTTTTAAGAGGATGACAATAAATTTTACATATACTTTATATGTTACAGATGTTAGATAGTAATGTTAAAAACACACTTGCAGTGCCAAAAGAAGTTGTTATTTTATAATTTATGTTATATATAATATATCTAAAATTTATCTAATATAATAAAACAGAGGAAATTTACATAAAAGTATTTATAAATTGACACAAATGTGAAAATCACAGAAAATCATTTAAAAATTAAGAAAGAATTAGTTCTCTCTGATAACACATGCAGCAAGTTTAAAGGAAAGACCTACAACAAAACCTCATCTGAGATCTTAAACAGGGAATTTATNATATAATATATCTAAAATTTATCTAATATAATAAAACAGAGGAAATTTACATAAAAGTATTTATAAATTGACACAAATGTGAAAATCACAGAAAATCATTTAAAAATTAAGAAAGAATTAGTTCTCTCTGATAACACATGCAGCAAGTTTAAAGGAAAGACCTACAACAAAACCTCATCTGAGATCTTAAACAGGGAATTTATTATTTAAATGACTTTACTAATTTCTTATGGTTGATATTCAGCCTTACAGTATCAAATACATGATTTTGTCAACACTGAGAATTAATTATTTTCATAGAGGAAAACTCAGAAAATCAAAGCTTATAACAAATTCTTAGAAATTTAATACTAAGCTTGAATGCCAATATATTAATTTACAATAATAATAATAGCTAGACATATTAAAAGCCTATTGAAATTTATAAGGGACAGTGTCTTTCAAGGTAATGGAAAAATGTAAAGAAAATTATTATTAGTCAATTACATCACTTCTGAAGAGAAATCAGTCTCAATGACTAACTGGTATACCCAAAGATTTCAACATCTCCATCGGTCTCCACATTGAGTATCCACTTTGGATATAGGTCTAGAAGATTCAAATATTCATATTACTAAGGTTTTCTCCTCCACATGAAAATACTTGGATCAGCATTACATATTTGTCTATGTAAATTGTATGTAAAATTCTACTTAATTTTTTAAAGAATGGGATAAAACTCTATTTTGACGGAAATTTTGTTTTTCAAGTCATATTAGTAACAAATAAAACAAGAATGTTACTGCACACGTGTCATGTTGAGCATTACAAACTGAACATCTCTTTAAGGGATATTTACATATCTGTATTCTGATATATTAAGGGTATAAAAAAAGTAATTTATTAATTTACTCAGTAGTTATTTACTGAATACCTGTCATGCACCATACTAGATGTTCCAATTATTGTAGTAGACAAGATGGATATAATCCCTGATTCCCTTATGCTTACAAACTAATGACTATATATCAATTCAGAATCATCATTTCTCAATAATTTGGAAATCTGGATAAACAAGGACAGTAAAGAGAAAACAAATGAGCATAATAATGCTAAGAATTCTCATGCTGTACTGTCACTACTGCATGGTGTGTGGACCCTCATCCACACTATTCTGATTAAAGCCATACTTTTATTGAAAGGTGCAGCTGTCTGAGAAATGTGCATCTCTCCAACACTTATGACTATTTGACATGTCTCAAGTGTTTTATAAAGTGGTTTATATGTGCTTATCTTTTCCTTTTTACAACATAATATCACATTCTACATTTCAAATATGCACATAATGAAGCAGGATCAGAGAGATAATGTCACATAGCTCATTAACTGTGAAGTCAATAGTTTATCCCAGTGTTAAGGGCTGAGTTGTGTACCCCCAAAGTTCATATGTTGAAATGCTAAGCTCTGGTACCTTGGAATGCAGTTGTATTTGGAGATAGTGTTTCCAAAGAGGTAATTAAGTTAAAAGGAGGCCACAAGGATGGGCCCTAATCCAATATGACTGTGGTCCTTGTAAGAAAAGGAAAGTAGGACATAGAGAGAAACAGAGGTGAGAGCATGTGAAGACAAAGGGAAAATACAGTCATCTGCAAGCTAACAAGAGAGACCTCAAAATAAATTAACCCCACTGATACCTTGGTCTTGCACTTCTATCCTTCAGAATTGTGAGAAAATAAATTTATGTTATTTAAGTCCTCCAATCTCTGGCATTTTGTTATGGCAGCCCCAGCAAACTGACATACTCAGATTGGACTGACTCCAAGTAAATGGTTTATATGGAAAATTTATGGAACTTATAAGGACTTTACAAAGAAACAGAGATATTCTATAGATTATTAATTATTTCTCTACACATAAAAGATATTCTCTATGTAAAAAAGAAAACATCATTGCATTCCAATTCTTATATCTAAGGTATGACTTTTAGGAAAAAAATGAGTAAAATGATACCAGAAATACAGACACTATTAACAACAGTTATTATTTGATGGTAAGATAATATGTATATCTTTTTATATTTAACATATTTATTCTATATGATCTAGTATGTTTCTTCAATTAACATTTCTTTTTAAAATACTTATTAAATACTATTTTAAGTATTTCTATCCAATAATTATTGAAATCTGTACAAGAAATGAATTTTCTGGATGCGTGAGGACAAAGCAGGGAAGAACAGCAGATTTCAAGCATAATCCTTGTAAATGCATCCACTGTGACTTTGCTCTCTAAATCATGTTTTAAACAGTTGGTTGCTGTCTTGATAATTGATTTTTTTTTTTTTTTTTTTTTTTTTTTTGTACTGATGGTAAATCATCCACCTTCTATCTCAGGCAATTACTTTCTTATTAGGAAAATTCCAGAATATCCTCCGAAGGTATAATTTCTTTTTTTTTTTTTTTTTTTTTTTCTTATTTGAGATGAGTTTTGCTCTTGTCTCTCTAGGCTGAGTGCAATGGCACAATTCCCTCTCACTACCAACCTCTGCCCACTGGGCAAGTGATTCTCCTGTCCAGCCTCCCTGAGTAAGGCGGGATTATAGGTGTGACCACCACCATACCCTCGGCCGCCCATTCTTAAGATAAGGGGAGGGGACATAATCAAGGTCCTAACTGCAACCCCAGGAAAATAGGGGAGTCTAATCATTTCCCTGTCGCTATGCCAATTGTTCTGGAGAGTTCAGGACTGGTTTTTACTGCTATGGTGATAATCTTGCCATTCACACTTCCGAGGCTGAGTACCTGTTGGTTCCCATGGTTTGAACCTCCAATAATAACATGGCTAATAGTTGACAACGCCCAGGTTATTTTGGCTCTTCCTTAGGGTCAGGAAAAGCTCCACAGGGCAATTATAAGTCCATACCCAAAATAGCCACTGTCCCTGAGATTTGGGTGCTTATAAATGAGCTGAGTAAAGCCCAAACTCTTCCATCTCTTCTGTTCAATACCTTTTTGGAGAAATTTGAGCCTATGCACTGACGCTCTTCCCTTCAGCAGAAGTGTTCTGAAAAACCCAGAGATGTTGTTCTAAGTGATACGTCTTTGCAGTGCTAGCACAACTTCCCACCTTTCCCAAAAAGCATTGACCACTGCCTCTCTTCAAACATACACATAAAACAAAGGAGGACCATTCCAGTCTTTCTTTACAAAGTCACGAGCGAGAGAGGGAGCGTAAATTAGGCTGATTGATTCTACATTAAAGAGACTAGCTTTTTGTAAAGAATACTTTTGAATGAAATCTCAATCTCATTTTAGATCCGTTATTCAAAGAAGAATAAATAACTGCCTAAAGTTAATAGATTGGGGTGAATATACATTTAAGAAGCATTCCCACACTCCAGCATGTTTTCTCCCACCTCCCCAAACCTCCCCTTTTTAAAAAATTATATGTAGATCCCATGGCTCGTTTTCATTTCATTGTAATTGTCTTCATGAATTAAAGAATCTATGACTTTGTTTCCTTTCCCTATCATTCCTCTACATAAAGTAGCAAAAAATGTGGAAAATCAGTTATAAATATTTTAATCGTTGTTACGCTAAGTAATGTAATAGTGGCTCATTTAAAAAAAATAAAAACAATAAAACTGTTTTAATCCTATTTTTTTCTTTATGAGTCTCTACTTGTTTGCACATATTTGTAATAGGGAAAAAAAGTTGATATAGTAAACATTATTTTCCTTCCTTTTCTTTTTCTTTATTCTAGCAGTTGTTCATTGAATCAACTGGTATACAGAAATTCTGTCTTTTGAGCAAAGGCATTTTTGTCCCAGACAGTGGAGTGGGAACAAATATATCGAGACAGTGTCTGGGGGAAAGGGGAAGAAAAGAAGAATATTTGTGCACTCTAACAGCAGAGACAACTCATACGCTATTTCTTTGCAACTGAATGAAGTCAACAAAACTCATGGAAAACAGACACTATTCTCTGAGTTCCACAAAAAACAGAGCTTGAGGCAAAGAACCTGTATGTTAACAATTATTTGGCAGGGGTCATTGCCAGGGAAGTAAGAGTGAAGAGGAAAACGGAGTGCAATAAGAAAGAAGGAAGATAAAATACAAAGTGATGTGTTGCTAAGCTTGTGACGGCTTAGCATCAAAACAAAACTGTAACACTTGGAGGCATCTCCCAAGAGGCTGCTTGGAATTACTCCATTTCAGAACAGTTCACAGTGAGTGAAAGGGAGGGGAGGAAGATTGAGCAATTAATCTGCTGTCTCTTTCCTGTCTTCTGTCGCTGTATATGTATGGGGTATAGAGATAACTCCCTTGACCCCAACAGTCACTAAGTTCTGGGTTGTGTTTTCTAGCCCTTTAAAGTAGCCACTGGTGAAATCAAGGCCATCACAGGCCCATTCATGCCTGTGACCTTTCCCTAGCGGTAAGTGCATGGAGAGAAGGGGGATGTTACATAGTGGTGAAGGCAGCAGCCATCGCACCCTGAGCTTTAGAACTGTGGGCAAACAGTGAGCCATTGGTAGAACTGACTTAGCCAGGAAGAAAGACAAATAATTGAAGATCAGAACCGTGGCAATTTTGGAAGGTACCTGATACAGTTCGGATATGTTTTCCCACTCAGTTCTCATGTTGAATTGTAATTCCCAGTGCTAGAGGTAGGATCTGGTGGAACGTGTTTGGGTCATGGGGGCAGATCCCTCATGGCTTGGTGCTGTCTTTACAATAATGATTTCTGTCAATATCTGATTATTTAAAAGTGTGTGACACCTTCCCCACAATTCTCTTGCTTGCTCTTGCCCTGACCGTGTAATATGCCTTTTGTTCCCACTTCACCTTCCACCATGATTGAAAGCTCCCTGAGGCTTCACCAGAAGCTGAGCAGATGCCAACACCATGCTTCCTCTAAAGCCTGCAGAACTGTGAGCCAATTAAACCTCTTTTCTTTATTAGTTACTCAGTCTCAGGTATTTCTTTATAGCAATGCAAGAATGGCCTAATAGAGTATCCAGTAAAAGATAAACTTTTCTATTCACCTGACAGCATAAGTCTGAGTGAGAAATTATCTTTTTTACTCTTTAAAAATTTTCTACCTTCTATAGAAAAAGGTCTTATCTAGCAATGTGCAAAGCAATCATAATCAGGGGCTGTTTATAAAGGTGGTAAGATACATCCAAACATGTTTATGCTCATAATTTTGTTACATCATTGATATCGAGATGTGAAATGGACTCTCAGGAATCACAGCTCAGAAACATCAGAGAACAATGATGAGACAGAGTTTCAAAGTATTATAGTTAAAACTAAACTTAAATAAAACTGTAAGTCAGTGAAAACTAAAGAAAACAACCTGGAGGAATAGCAGGGGAAATAAAGAGATCAATGAAGGGTTTCTTTGATGAGATTTATTTCTCTGACTTCACAGAATACTGAAGAAAGGAACTTTGTGTACAATTATCTTTAAGGACCTTGTATTAAATTCTAAATTTCTTTTAAAACATAACAAACAAATAAGCAATAGCAACAAAATAGGTTTCTTTTATAGTTACAAAATGAGTAGGCTGATTGATAAAAGACAATCTTGTCTCTCTACCCTTTTCAATATCTGAAATTAGAGAAAGAGTGGCAGAGATAAGGTTATGGATTTGTCTCTCAAGTGAGAAAATAGTCAGAGGCCACATCAACTTAGGACTCTCAGAGACTTTTCATGGTATGGCAGTTTTCAGCCACACATTAACCGAACTCCTCTGCCATCTCTATCCTCCCATTCAGTCTCTGCTCTGTGTGAGACCCCCAGGTACATGTGGCATGACCCTAGAGCAGTGTACAAAAAGAAATGAGGTCAAGATTAATGTCCTTTGTTGAATACAAGGTGTAGAGGTAAAATTTAAGTTGAAAGAGAAAGTAAAATTATATTTTGTGTACAATTGAGTTTGTTGACTAACATTCTCCCTCTTTCCTTACTGTCTCACTGTAAATATATACAAACTCAGAATATTGACAACTCATCATAAATATACAAACGGAATTATATCTTATTTTTAAAATTTCCTTCATTTAGTAAACATTACCAAAATCAATAATGATGTAAAAACTACATTGAAGTAATATATTAAAGTGTATAGATGTGCCATGTTGTATTCATTTGTACTTCTGTTAGTAGATATCTTGGTATATATAAACTGTGATCAAAGCTATGATTGCTCCCTGAAGAAGCATTTTTAGAAGGACCAATTACTTATAAAATTGTTAAAGACTCTTGGGGTATTGCAAAATTGCCCTCCAGAAAATTCATTCCAATTTCCAATCACTCCATCAATACATTAGAGGGTTTTGTGCAATCATTCACTGTTTATTGCAGCCTCTCACTGGAAGTATCAAATGTATAGCAAGAAAAACAAGAAATAGTATTATTATTAATTCCTATTAATTCAGTGAACATGTCTAAACATACATGTTGGTTATTTGCATTTCTTTGTTTTGAAATGTCTGCTCATAAATGTACTTTATGGCATAAAGTAGGGAATTGATTTGGCCTACCAACATCATGGTAAAGTGTGTTCATTTACAGCATGACTTTTGTGGTCAGTCTATGCTTCCTAATGTAGTATTTATTAGCTTGGTGACATGGGTTAAATTATTTATCATTTTAACCTTCAGTTTTCACACCTATAAAAATAGAAATAATAATAAATGCATTCCTCCTGGTATTGTTTAATCTAAATGATGTAATACCCCCAAAGTAATTAGCATGTCACTAGTACACTGTTCATGTCGAATAAAGGTAAACTGCAGTAATTAGAGGAAAAATAGTTGATGTATCTGCTAACGCGAAACTTGAATTCAATCCAAGTGTCTCATTCTTTCTTTAAAAAAGCCAAAAATGCTAAATCAATATTTTAAAAAATAGTATTGATGTGCCAAACCAAAATATGAACAATTTTATTTTAAAATAAGCTTATAAAATATAATCAAATTAATAAACTAATTCTTTGTCATAAGAAATGAGTGGTTTTCATGATGCAGATCTATTAGATTAAAGAAGAAACTTCAATAAGCACACTATATCATTGATTTTTTGTTATTGTTATTATTTTCTCATGCTTGTAGCCTGTTAACTGAAAAGTGAATAGGCCATTAAAATGTTCTAAGTTTTAAAATATATTTCATAAACATAGATGGAGAAGTTGCATTTATTAGGCTGCACTTGATGTAATTCACACAGCTGCTCAAAAAATGGTGAGTATAAAAAATGTTCTACTGATTGCAGGCAAGATGGCCAAATAGGAACAGCTCCAGTCTCCAGCTTCAAGCAAGATCAATGCAGAAGGCAGGTGATTTCCACATTTCCAACTGAGGTACCCAGTTCATCTCATTAGGACTGGGTAGACAGTGGGTGCAGCCCACAGAGGGCTAGCAGAAGCAGGGTTGGGCGTCACCTCAACTGGGAAGTACAAGGGGTCAAGGATCTCCCTCCCCTAGCCAAGGGAAGCTGTGAGGGACTGTGCCATGAGGGATGGTGTTATCTGGCCCAGATAGTATGTTTCTCCCACAGTCTTCACAACCACAGACCAGGAGATTCCCTCGGGTTTCTACAACACCAAGCCCTGGATTTCAAACACAAAACTGGGAGGCCATTTGTGCAGACACTGAGCTAGCTGCAGGAGTTTTTTTCATATCTCAGTGGTGCCTGGAACACCAGCGAGACAGAACCATTCACTCCCTTGGAAAGGAGGCTGATGCCAGGGACCTGAGTGGTCTTGCTCAGCAGATCCCACCCCCATGAAGCCCAACAAGCTAAGATCTACTGGCTTGAAATTCTTGCTGCCAGCAGATCAGTCTGAAGTCAAATTGGGATGCTTGAGCTTGGTGGGAGGAAGGCTGTCCACCATTACTGAAGCTTGCATATGCAGTTTGCCCCTTACAGCGTAAACAAAGCTGCTGGGTAGTTCAAACTGGGTGTGGAACCCACCACAGTGAGGCAAAGCTGCTGTAGCCAGACTGCCTCTCTAGATTTCTCCTCTCTGGCAGGGCATCTGTGAAAAAAGGCAGCAGCCCCAGTCAGGGGCTTATAGATAAAACTCCCATCTTTCTGAGACAGAGCATCTGGGGGAAAGGGTGGCTGTGGGCATAGCTTCAGCAGACTTAAATGTTACTGCCTGTCAGCTCTGAAGAGAGCAGCAGATCTCCCAGTACAGAGCCCGAGTTCTGCTAAGGGACAGACTGCCTCCTCAAGTGGGTCCCTGACCTCGTGCCTCCTGACTAGGAGACACTTAGCAGCAGGGGTTGACAGACACCTCATGCAGAAGAGCTCCAGCTAGCATCTGGCGGGTGGCCATCTGGGATGAAGCTTCCACAGCAATCTTTGCTATTCTGTAGCCTTGGCTGGTGATGTCCTGGCAAACAAGGCCTGGAGTGGATCTTCAGCAAATTCCAGCAGACTTGCAGAAGTGGGGCCCGAGTGTTAGAAGGAAAACTAACAAACAGAAAGCAATATCATCAACATCAACAAAAAGGACACCCACACAAAAACCCCATCTGAAGGTCACCAACGTCAAAGAACAAAGGTAGATAAATCCATGAATATGAGGAAAAACCAGTGCATAAAGGCTGAAAATTCCAAAAAAGAGAAAACCTCTTCTCTTCCAAAGGATCACAGCTTGTCACCACCAAGAAAACAAAATTGGATGGGGAATGAATTTGACAAATTGACAGAAGTAGGCTTCAGAAGGTGGTAATAAGAAACTCCTCTGAGCTAAAGGAGCATGTTCTAATCCAATGCAAGAAAGCTAAGAACCTTGACAAAAAGATACAGAAACTTCAAATTAGAATAACCAGTTTAGAGAAGAATATATATGACCTGATGGAGCTGAAAAACACAGCAAGAGAACTTTGTGAAGCATACACAATTATCAATAGCCGAATTGATCAAGTGGAAGAAAGGATATCAGAGATTGAATATCAACTTATTGAAATAAAGCATGAAGACAGGATTAGAGGAAAAAAAGAACGAAAAGGAATGAACAAAGCCTCCGAGAAATATGGGACTATGTGAAAAGACCAAACCTACCTTTGATTGGTGTACCTGAAAGTGATGGGGAGAATGGAACCAAGTTGGAAAACACACTTCAGGATATTATCCAGGAGGAATTCCTCAGCCTAGCAACACAGGCCAACATTCAAATTCAGGAAATGCAGAGAACACCACAAAGATAATCCTTGAGAAGTGCAACCCCAAGACACATAATCATCAGATTCACCAAAGTTGAAATGAAAGAAAAAAGTGTTAAGGACAGCAAAAAAGACAGGTTGAGTTCCCACAAAGGGAAGCCCATCAGACTAACCGCAGATCTCTCTGTAGAAACTCTACAAGACAGACGAGAGTGGGGGCCAATATTCAACCTTCTTAAAGAAAAGAATTTTCGACCCAGAATTTCATACCCAGCCAAACTAAGCTTCCTAAGTGAAGGAGAAATACAATCCTTTACAGACAAGCAAATGCTGAAAGATTTTGTCACCACCAGGCCTGCCCTACAAGAGTTCTTGAAGGAAGCACTAAATATGCAAAGGAAAAACCAGTACTAGGCACTGCAAAAACATACCAAAATGTAAAGGCCATTGACACTATGAAGAAACTATATCAACTAATGGGCAAAGTAACGAGCTAGCATCATAATGACAAAATCAAATTCACACATAATGATGATAACTTTAAATGTTAACAGGTTAAATCCCCCAATTAAAAGATACAGACTGGCAAATTGGATAAAGAGTCAAGATCCATCAGTGTGCTGTATTCAAGAGACCTATCTCACATGCAAGACACATGTAGGCTCAAAATAAAGAGATGAAGGAATATTTACCAAGCAAATGGAAAGAAAAAAAGCAGGGGTTGCGATCCTAGTCTCTGATGAAACAGGCCTTAAACCAACAAAGATCAAAGAAAACAAGGGCATTACAATATGATAAAGTGATCCACGAAACAAGAAGAGCTAATTATCCCAAATATATATGCACCCAAAATAGGAACATCCAGATTCACAAAGCAAGTTCTAAGAGACCTACAAAGACACGTAGATTCCCACACAATAATAGTGGAAGACTTTAAGATGACACTGTACATGTTAGACAGATGAACAAGGCAGAAAATTAGCAATGATATTCAGGACTTGAACTCAGCTCTGGACCAAGCAGATCTAATAGACGTCTACAGAACTCTCTGCCCAAATCAACAGATTATACATTCTTCTCAGCACCACATAGCACTTGTTCTAAAATTAACCACATAATTTGGAAGTAAAACACTCCTCAGCAAATGCAAAAGAACAGAAATCATAACAGACAGTCTGTCAGATCACAGTGTAATCAAATTAGAACTCAAGATTAAGAAACTCACTTAAGGCCGGGTACGGTGGCTCAAGCCTGTAATCCCAGCACTTTGGGAGGCCGAGATGGGCGGATCTCCAGGTCAGGAGATCGAGACCATCCTGGCTAACACCATGAAACCCCNATAGCCGAATTGATCAAGTGGAAGAAAGGATATCAGAGATTGAATATCAACTTATTGAAATAAAGCATGAAGACAGGATTAGAGGAAAAAAAGAACGAAAAGGAATGAACAAAGCCTCCGAGAAATATGGGACTATGTGAAAAGACCAAACCTACCTTTGATTGGTGTACCTGAAAGTGATGGGGAGAATGGAACCAAGTTGGAAAACACACTTCAGGATATTATCCAGGAGGAATTCCTCAGCCTAGCAACACAGGCCAACATTCAAATTCAGGAAATGCAGAGAACACCACAAAGATAATCCTTGAGAAGTGCAACCCCAAGACACATAATCATCAGATTCACCAAAGTTGAAATGAAAGAAAAAAGTGTTAAGGACAGCAAAAAAGACAGGTTGAGTTCCCACAAAGGGAAGCCCATCAGACTAACCGCAGATCTCTCTGTAGAAACTCTACAAGACAGACGAGAGTGGGGCCAATATTCAACCTTCTTAAAGAAAAGAATTTTCGACCCAGAATTTCATACCCAGCCAAACTAAGCTTCCTAAGTGAAGGAGAAATACAATCCTTTACAGACAAGCAAATGCTGAAAGATTTTGTCACCACCAGGCCTGCCCTACAAGAGTTCTTGAAGGAAGCACTAAATATGCAAAGGAAAACCAGTACTAGGCACTGCAAAACATACCAAAATGTAAAGGCCATTGACACTATGAAGAAACTATATCAACTAATGGGCAAAGTAACGAGCTAGCATCATAATGACAAAATCAAATTCACACATAATGATGATAACTTTAAATGTTAACAGGTTAAATCCCCAATTAAAAGATACAGACTGGCAAATTGGATAAAGAGTCAAGATCCATCAGTGTGCTGTATTCAAGAGACCTATCTCACATGCAAGACACATGTAGGCTCAAAATAAAGAGATGAAGGAATATTTACCAAGCAAATGGAAAGAAAAAAAGCAGGGGTTGCGATCCTAGTCTCTGATGAAACAGGCCTTAAACCAACAAAGATCAAAGAAAACAAGGGCATTACAATATGATAAAGTGATCCACGAAACAAGAAGAGCTAATTATCCCAAATATATATGCACCCAAAATAGGAACATCCAGATTCACAAAGCAAGTTCTAAGAGACCTACAAAGACACGTAGATTCCCACACAATAATAGTGGAAGACTTTAAGATGACACTGTACATGTTAGACAGATGAACAAGGCAGAAAATTAGCAATGATATTCAGGACTTGAACTCAGCTCTGGACCAAGCAGATCTAATAGACGTCTACAGAACTCTCTGCCCAAATCAACAGATTATACATTCTTCTCAGCACCACATAGCACTTGTTCTAAAATTAACCACATAATTTGGAAGTAAAACACTCCTCAGCAAATGCAAAAGAACAGAAATCATAACAGACAGTCTGTCAGATCACAGTGTAATCAAATTAGAACTCAAGATTAAGAAACTCACTTAAGGCCGGGTACGGTGGCTCAAGCCTGTAATCCCAGCACTTTGGGAGGCCGAGATGGGCGGATCTCCAGGTCAGGAGATCGAGACCATCCTGGCTAACACCATGAAACCCCATCTCTACTTAAAAAACATACAAAATCTAGCTGGGCGAGGTGGCAGGCGCCTGTAGTCCCAGCTACTCAGGAGGCTGAGGCAGGAGAATGGCGTGAACCCAGGAGGTGGAACTTGCAGTGAGCCGAGATCCAGCCACTGCACTCCAGCCAAGGCAACAGAGTGAGACTCTGTCTCAAAAAAAAAAAAAAAGAAACTCACTTAAAACCACACAACTACATGGAAACTGAACAACCTGTACCTGAATGACTACTGGGTAAATAACAAAATTAAGGCATAAATAAGTAAGTGCTTTGAAAACAATGAGAACAAAGACACAATGAACCAGAATCTCTGGGACACAGCTAAAGCAATGTTTAGAGGGAAATTTCTTGCCCACCATGAGAAAGCAGGAAAGATTCGTATAAATCAACACCTGTAACATTCAGCAATTAAAAGAATAGAGAAGCAACAAGTAAACAACTCAAAATTACTAGCAGAAGACCATAAATAAGCACTTAGAAATCTAGAGCAGAATATGATAGGAATGAGAGAGCATTGAAAAAACCCTTCAATAAAAAGCAATGAATTCCAGGAAGCTTGGTTTTTAAGAAAAGATTAACAATATTAAATAGACAGCGTAGCCAGGACTAGTAAAGAATAAATAAGAGAGAAGAATCAGTGCGACACAATAAAATAATGGGCGTTTGATGAGGAGGATATCACCACTGATCCACTGAAATTATAAGCGGTACCATCAGATATAGTATAAACACTTCTAGTGCAAAGTACATTAGAAAACCTTAGAAGAAATGGATAGAATTTCCGTAGACACATTCCCCGCCTCCCAAGACTCAACCAGGAAGAAAAGTCAAATTCCTGAATAATGAACCAATAGCAACTTCTGGAATGTTTGAGGGCAGTAATTAATAGCCAACCAACCAAAAAAAAAAAAAAAAACCAGACCAGATTCACAGCCAAATTCTGCCAGAGGTACAAAGAAGAACTGGTACCATTTCTTCTGAAACTGTTCCAAACAGTAGAAAAAGAGGGACTTCTCCCTAACACATTTTATGAGTCCAGCATCATCCTGATACTGAAACCTGGCTGAGATACATTTAAAAAAAGAAAATTTCAGGCCAATATCCCTGATGACCTTTGATGCAAAAGTCCTGAATAAAATACTGGTAAACCAAATCCAGCAGCACATTAAAAAGCTTATCCACAACTATCAAGTCGAGTTCATCCCTGGGATGCAAGGCTGGTTCAACATACACAAATCAATAAATGTAATCCATCACATAAACAGGACCAATGACAAAAACCACATTATTATCTCAATAGATACAGAAAAGGCCTTCGATAAAATTCAGTACCCATTCATGCTAAAAACACTCAATAAACTAGGTACTGATGGAATGTATCTCAAAATAATAAGAACTATTTATGACAAACCCACAGCCAATATCATACTGAATGGGCAAAAACTGGAAGCATTTCCTTTGAAAACTGGCACAAGACAAGGATGCTGTTTCTCACCACTCCTATTCAACATACCATTGGAAGTTTTGGTCAGGGCAATCAGGCAAGAGAAAGAAATAAAGTGTATTCAATGAGGCAGACAGGATGTCAAATTGTTTTTGTTTGCAGATGACATGATCATATATTTAGTAAACCCCATCATCTCAGCCCCAAATCTCAAGCTGATAAGCAACTTCAGCAAAGTCTCAGGATACACAATGTGCAAAAATCACAAGCATTCCTATACACTCATAACAGAAAAATGGAGAGCCAAATCGTTCACAATTTCTACAGAGAATAAAATACCTAAATATACAAGTTATAAGGGATGTTAAGGACCTGTTCAAGGAAAACTACAAACCACTGCTCAAGGATATAAGAGAGGACACAAACAAGTGGAAAAACATTCCATGTTTATGGAATGGAAGAATCAACATTGTGAAAATGGCCATACTACCCAAAGTAATTTATAGATTTAATGCTCTTCTCCTCAAGCTACTTTCCTCACAGAATTAGCAAAAAACTACTTTAAGTTTCATACAGAACCAAAAAAATCGTATAGCCAAGGCAATCCTAAGCAAAAAGAACAAAGCTGGAGGCATCTCGCTACCTGACTTCAAACTATACTACAAGGCTACGGTAACCAAAACAGCATGGTACTGGTACCAGTTACAGATATATAGATGAATGGAACAGAACAGAGGCCTCAGAAATAACACCACACATCTACAACCATCTGATCTTTGACAAAACTGACAAAAATGAGCAATGGGGAAAGGATTCCCTATTTAACAAATGGTTGGGAAACCAGACTAGCCATATGAAGAAAACTGAAACTGGACCTCTTCCTTACACCTTATACAAAAATTAACTCAAGATGGATTAATGACCTAAACGTAAGAACTAAAACCATACAAACCTTAGGAGAAAACCTAGGCAATACCATTCAGTTTATAGGCATGGGCAAGGCTTCATGACTAAAACATCAAAAGTATTTGCAACAAAAACCAAAATTGACAAATGGAATCTAATTAAATGAAAAAGCGTCTGCACAGTGAAAGAAACTATTATCAGAGTGAACAGGCATGCTACAGAATGGGGGAAAATATTTGCAGTCTATCCACCTGAGAAAGGGCTAATATCCAGAATCTACAAGGAACTTAAACAAATTTACAAGAAAAAAAGATCCCCATCAAAAAGTGGGCAAAGGATATGAACAGGCACTTCTCAAAAGAAAACATTTACGCAACCAACAAACATGAAAAAAAGTTCATCATCACTGGTCATTAGATAAATACAAATCAAAACCAAAATGAGACACCATTTCATGCCAGTTAGAATGGCAATCATTAAAAAGTCAGGAAACAACAGGTGCTGGAGAGCGTGTGGAGAATTATGAATGCTTTTACACTGATGGGGATAGTATAAATTAGTTCAACCATTGTGGAAGACAGTGTGGCAGTTCCTCAAGGATCTAGAACCTTCACATCCCTTAGAATAAGTCTACTATAAAGACACATGCACATGTATGTTTAATGCAGCACTGTTCACAATAGCAAAGACTTAGAACCAACCAAAATGCCCATCAATAATAGACTGGATAAAGAAAATGTGGCACATATATACCATGGAATACTATGCAGCCATAAAAAAAAATGAGTTCATCTCCTTTGCAGGAACATAAATGAAGCTGGAAACCATCATTGTCATCAAACCAACACAGGAACAGAAAACCAAATGCCACATGTTCTCATTCATAAGTGGGAGTTGAAAAATGACAACACATGAACACAGGGAGGGGAACAATACACACCAGGGCCTGTCGGGGTGGGGGGCAAGGAGAGGGACAGCATTAGGAGAAATACCTATATGCAGATGATGGGTTGATGGGTACAGCAAACCACTGTGATACCTATGTAACAAACCTGCACGTTCTGCACACGTATCCCAGAACTTAAAGTGTAATAAAAAATACATGTTCTACTTTAATTCACAGATTGTGTATATCTTAAGATGGTTGGAGGCAGGGTCTCCTGGTACGTTTTGGTGATTCAACAGTGTCATTAAGGACTCAGGCCTTTCATTCTGCCTTCTGTTACCCTTGGATATTTATCCTTCATGATGGTAGGAGGATTATTGCATTTTCAAGTCTTTTGTCCTCATGGAATATTAGCGAATGCAGGAAAGAAATGAAAAATATTAAAGAGCTTTCTTTCCCTTTGAGTCTCTCTTTTGTCATTAAGGATGATTTTCCATAAAATTCCTCCTATTACCCTTTCTCTCACATTCCCTTGCCAATACTGGATTACATATCAACCTTCAGTCTAATAAAGGAGAATGAATGTACCATAAGGGACTTAAACTAATCAAAATCCATACCCTGGGGCTATTCACATTGCTGTTTAAACAAAGCTTAGCCCCATAAGAAATGTGGGCAAGACTCTTAGGAAAGCAACCAGATACTTTCAACCAAAATAATTGTCAATATCAAACATATGCCCTAATCATACTTGTTTAATCATTTAATTTCCACACAACCCTATGAGAAAAACCTCAGTTTTATCTCTGACATTCATATAAGTTAATTAACATGTTCAAAGTCACACAGCTAGAGATTGGTGGAGCTTAGGATTCAATTCAGTCTGAATATTGAGCTCAAGTTCTAAATTAGGACTCTATTATTTTCCAACAGTTCAACTTTGAATTCAGACACTTCTGAAGTAACAGGAAAATAGCTCCACAATGAAGCAAAAATACCTCAATGATAGTTTTGAAAACACCTCTTAAAAAACATTTTTTTTGCACTGAAAATTTAGCCCTCAAGAAATGTGAAGGAGGCACAATTGATGTAATTCAGGGACGACAGCATGAGACAAAAAATTAACATATTATGAATTTGCCCCAACCTGGACTACAAATCTGTTTTTCAAAATAAATTGTGGTTTAATACCAAATGGTGAATTCTTACTAAAGACAATATATATTTTCAATTACAAATTATGGCAAAAAGTGTAAAGATTTCAAAATTACAGGAAAAAAATTACTACTGCTGGCTATTAATTTCTCACATCCTTCCTTCCCCTGGGGCAATGTAGAATGTCTTTTGCAGCAATGTCACTACCAGATCAAGGAGTACAACAGAAGCCTCAGGTACTGAGGTTTTCTCCTTTTGAACTAGAACATGCATCTTTCTTTTTCTTACAATGGAGCAGCTGATCCAGGGCATATGAGCAGACCTTGCCTGGATTTTCTTTTTAATACTGTCTGTGGGTACTTGCTTTGAAACTTACCTGGAGTCACGAAAGGAGTCTGCTGCAAGGAGAGGAACATGATCCTTGAAATCACATGAAACCGAATTTGAGGACTTGCTGCATTTCTTGACCCAGAGTAACTTGGACTGGTTATGCGTCATACCTGAGCCTCTCTTCCCACAGCTCTAAAGTCAAGTGTATGAGTATTAGTAGTGGGGATGGGGAAAAGAACACCACTTCTGAGAAAATTGCAAGCATTAGAGTTTTAAGCTGTGTAAACTATCTAGCACATAGTAGGGATTCCGTGAAATATTAGCTTACTGCTGAATTTTTTCTCCAGTAGATGAAGTCGGGCTTGCAATCCCGACATTTTACTCACTGGCTGCTCATTCTCTAAACTGACAAAATGGATCACATATGGTTCCCTCCAATTCCCTCCTGTCCTCTTCCTTGTTTCTACGTCACTCCTTCTCCAACTTATTTATATGATTTCAAGCCTTCAGTGCCCCCCAAAATTTCTAAAAAGATAAACATGCAGAGTGAATCTCTATAATTATTTTCTGAAGGAAACATCTCTTCCAGGGCATTGTAGAAAATTACTAATAGTTTGCAGGCAAGCTCTTCCTATTTGCTCTATCTATCTTCTAGCTCTTTCTTTTCTAGTTCTATCCCTCCATTTCCTCCACTTCCTTTCTCTATAAATTCCTATTGATGGAGCTTCAGGGTCCCAAGACTGTTGGAATTATAACAATACCTTCAGTTATTTACATTCCTTATTGCTAATCTAAAGGTCATCTTGAGAATTCGGCTATCTAAGATGCTTTAATTGCATATTTAAAAATTGCAAGCCAGCTTCATTTGATGTAATGTTAATTCAGAAAATAAATATTCAGCTACAACAGATGCACTCAATTTACAATGATTTCAGTAACCTCATTCAGTAAGTAAGCATGTAACTCTAAAGATCAGAAAGAAGGAGAGAGACTGTTTTACACTGTCTTTCCTATAAAGATTGTTACATAGCTCTCATAATTAATTAAAGTATATTCAATGTTAACAATTTTTCGGGTATACTTTTACACTTTTCTGAGTCTCATACAAGTGAATAATTATGAAGCCTGACATTTTATCCTGAATAAGTGTTCAAAACTTTCAAATAATCCTTTAATAAATAACGTATATAAACTATGTGAATTATAAATGTATAGCTAGGTTTTTCAAAAATGGAACACACCTGCATAACAAACACACTGATCAAGAAATAAACTTGACCAGTATATTGCACAGTGTTCTATTAGATATATTAAGTGATTCATTGTGAAGATGTGACCTTTCACGATTGAGGGAGCTGGTTAATCCATCTGTGTAAGGCTCTTGTCTTCATGGCTGATGCCAGGGCTTGAAGTCCACAGGCCAGTCAGTCAGGAAGGGAAGGTGACATAAAGTTGATGAGGGTTATGGCAAGCCAGAACTCACAGGTATAAGCTGGACCCCACAAAGGTGCCCGGGATCTGCATCAATTCTTACTCCAACCTTCATGCTATGATATCTTGTGGAGAAGCTGGCACCGTTTCTCCTGGCATGAACCATCCAGATGACTCAGGAGTTAGAAAGTCTGAAGAGGAATACAGGGTGGTTGCATGTGCAGTCCCTTCTGCTCCCCCACAGCAAGTAGATAAACCTGCAGATAAAGTAGTAACATGTGTGAAGTACTACAATGCCTGTCTGAACTTCTGAAAGCAAAAACCAAAATGATGTGGCTCCTCTTCTGACTTCAAAGATTATGTGAAAATATGTCTTGTGGTCCACCCTATCCAAAATCACAGAGAAAAAGGAATTCTGAGAAACGTAGTTAATCACAGCTCAATTGACATTTTGCAAAGCCACCAGAACCAGTAACTTTGTTATCCTTGAGAACCACATGTGGAAAAGGAAGATAATTGGGTTGGTGCAAGGCCACTTGGAGAACGGTCTTGAATGTGTAATGGTAGTCTATCAGTGCAGTCTTCAATTATATTTCCATAACATTTAAATAGGATACACTTTCATATGTCATTGGCCATTCTGACATTCTGTTTTCTGAAGTGCCTATTCAAGTATTTTGCTTTTATGGATTTGTAGTATTTCTTCACATTTATTTGAGATACGAGCCATTTATTGAAAAACACACACACACACACACACACACACACACACATATATATATACGTATCTCACATATCTTTTAGTATTCTCTGGGTTGCCTATTTGTTCTCTTAATAAATGTGCATGACTTTTTGACTTATATAACAAGGAGCTCTAGATGTAATATGAAACCAAACACTAAAACCAAACACTTAATTGGAAAATAGTTCAAAATGGTGACTCTGATATATTAAAGAAAATATTTTTTATCTAGATGGACACACTTAAAATTACATGGATAAGAAATTATTATAGCTTGCATAATTATATAGTTTATAAGTAATCCTTTAGAATATTTATTTTAAAATGTATTTAATATGATTATTAAATGGTTACTATAATATGCAGAGCAAAAGGGGAGCCTTAAGTCTTTTTTCAAAACTAAAATGTTTTGATGAAAACTATTAACTTCATAAAATGAAAACTAACGTGAGAGGAACATAATTATAAAATAAATAGTGTCACATGGTATTAAAATTACAAACCACCTATGCAATGGGCACTTTACAGCATAGGTTAATCCCCTCCAGGTTACTGTTAGGAGAGCCAAAATAACATTTTGCTTCTGATTTTATTTATTCAAGTTTTTACTTCTTTTCTTGCTCATGAATTTTACATTCCTTTTCCCTCCCTTTCCCCATCCTTTCCTCATCCTTTTCCTTATTTAGGTAAAAGTATCTCAGGATTTCTAATGGCCTAAAGGAAAATCCATTACTTAAACAAGCTTCATCAGGCTCTTAGTGTAACACTCTATTAGCTTTAACACAACACATGGCAATTTGCCCAAGGCAGTTTCCTCCAATTCGGTGCCTAGAAATACCCAGTGATTTAACTTCAGTGTTCTGAAATACCAAAGTACTTTCCCATTCCATCAACAGAATAAAGCTGACAGCTCATAAAAGCCATCTTTTGCCCTTTCTAGTTATTTTTCTAGTTAAAGATGAGCTCCATGACCTAATTGCCATCCCTTTGCATTCTAATCTAGTATTTGAGGACAGCAATAAAGATGTAGGTTGTTTCTTATGGATAATTTCCTAAAATTGAGTGTTCTTAAGTATTAACCTAATGTATTTCCTGAAGGACTTAAAGCCTCCTTGTTGTGGTTTATTGGTTTGCTTTAGGAAAAAAATTGACTTTCTAAAATAAAACAATATTAATAAAATATCTATCCACATTGAAACTAGTAGGGAAATTGATGCCAAAATTGTCCTCATAAAGGAGGGGACTATATCCATCAACAAAATTCATCTATCAGTGTTCCCATTTGCATGATGAAGAACATTCAAAGTGACTTGGACAACAAAATGTGTAATTAAATGTTTGATTTGATAAATTCAACAATTTACTCAAGTTATGCATAGACTGGTTGGGTCACTGCTGAATAAGCCAACACAAATATTGCTGCCATAAGTTGAGACACCATTTATAACTTGAGTACAATTTGGCTACATTGTTTGCTTCATAAAGTATTGCTTGATCCAAGAAAGTATCAATTAATTTATCCTATCCCAATATATAGCTCAGTTGCAGAATGTCACAGGGCTTCAAAAAAGTAGACCCTTCTCAACCTTAAAAAATATGCAACCACTCAGCACAACCCAGCCCAATCCCCTTGAGCCTTCTCAGGTTCCCTTGAGACTTTCTTAAAGTGATTGCACCCACATTCACATTTGCCATTGTCAGAAGAGCAAAGAAATCTCTATTGTACTTTGCAAGTGAAAACAATCTGCTTCTCATTACACCTAGGTAACTGTATTAACATCGGAACACCGTAACCCCTACCTACACTTCAATCTGTTCAGCAGCATCTGTTCTGAGAGGTTCTAAGGTATTTGAGATATAGGAAAAACCAAAGTGTTTACTCTCCCACACTCCTCACTCAACACAGTACTTCTCCTCCAACAGTAGATGAGTGACTTTTGTTTTTGCTCATTCTACATATCAGTCAATTTTCCCGCAAAGACCAACTGGGTGTTTTATAACTTAATTCTATTCTGGCATTATCTGTCACAGTCTGCATGGAGTTAGAGTCAAATCTGACAAGCTATGGGCTCAGTCTTCGTCTGAAAGACTGGCCCTGCTTGAGCTGCCAGTTGTAAGTCTCAGGTTGTGACTTATACTTCTGAACACCGTCTGGCTTTAAATCAGGAGTTTCCATAACCCCTTCCTAGGATTTGATTAATTTGCTAGAGCACCTCTCAGAACTCAGCGAGTCACATTACTTCTATTTGTCTATTTATTATAAAGGATATTATTAATACAAAGTATACAGATGAACATCTAGATGAAAAAGAAGCATAGGGTAAGGCCTAAGAGATAAGGCATGAAATTTCCATTCTCTCCCCAGGTGCACCCCCTCCAGGCACCCTTGTTCATTCAGCAGTTCAGACGCTCTTCCCAAACCCAATCTTTTTGAGTTTATATGGAGGGCTTATTCATAGGCGTGATTGATTAAATCATGGACCCCCTTCTCCTCCCTGAAGTTCAGAAGTGGCAGTGAAATTTTCAACCCTCTAATCACATGGTTAGTTCCCCTAGAAAACAAACCCCACCTGAGGCTATCCAATAATCCTTAAAGAGTAGCTTCATTAGAGCAAAAGATGCTTCTATCATCTCCAGGAAACTCCAAGGAATTTACAAGCTGTTTCCCAGGCAATGGTGAGAAAGATCACATACTCGTGTTTTTAAGTAAATCATAATATTACAAACAGTAATAAGTAAAGGTTGTCGATCAGGAACCAAACAATAGCTCCAATTTGCTGCCAATCAGTTCAGAGATAAATGGGTGCTAAGTCACAGCTATTCTCTGGACTGTCCAATGTAGTCTTTAGGCAGGGCCTGAAATCAATAAGCATCTAATTTATCTTCTCCAGACAAAATAGGTCATGTGGTCTCTCCTAGTATGAGCTGTGTGTTTTTGCTGTATGTGAGACAAAAGTACCTAGGCATATTGTTATTTTTTGTAAATATTCTTTCAGGTAAAGAGCTACTATGTTTTTCCTGACATCACGACCTGTTTTGAATTCTGTTCCCTATCATAGTCCCCTCTTTCATATTCTAATAATTTTTATCCACATCCTTCTTCCTCCAGTAGAATATTCTGGTTCAGAAATACTGGCTACCATTGATCTGGCAATAACATTATTATAGCAGGACTTCTTCCTTCACCCAATTTCCAGTGTGACTTGAGAGGTAAAAATTATAAGAATGTCCCTGAAACTTGGCAAGGGGATCACATTCACAATTAGCCTCAATTTAGCAATAAAGAATGAGGTTCAATCCACCTCCAAGGTTTCATTTTTACCATATGGAGTCCAATACAGTGTTGCAGTGGTCATGACATATACCATGATGCCTCCTGATACTTGTACAAGAAAGCAAATTGCTTGCCCTGCAATAAACTAGATAGAAGAAAATGAAAGAAAAAAATGTGTGATAAAGAAAATATAGATATGAGTAGTCATCTCCCACCCCATCATTTCTCTCTCTTGTGGAGTAGCCCTGAGAGCACCTCTCATATCAACCTAAGACATATTGATTTTCTTGGGCATTCTTTTCAGCTCCTTTCTTCTTCTAGTTTACATCATATCTTTATTTGCACATTCCAATTTTTAAAAGACCACTGCTACATTGTTGATATGTTGAATGTGATATGTCGTTATGTATATTTTTTTCCTGATATTTTTATGACAGTTTGTTGCTGTTGTTAGTGGCAAAAAAATACTGTCAATCTATAACTAAAGCCATTCAGAGAGACAAAACTATCATCTTTAGCAAAGTGAAAAAATAGCTATTTTATAGAAGCTCTATAGGCTTAAGTAAATGATGTCACATAGAAACCCAGGAAGAAAGAAGACCAGGAAGTCTAAATATGTTAGTAAATATAAATGACTTGTGTTTAAGATCAGTGGCTTTCAACCACAGATGAGGGCAATTTTGTCCCCCTCTTCACAGAGAGCATATGATAGTGTTTGGAAACATTATTTTTATTATTATGGCTGGAGTGAGGATGGGATTGGCTACTTATATGTAATGGGAAGAGACCAGGAATGGGGTTGAACATACTACAATGTACAGGATACTTCTCCCCAACAAGAAAGAAGCATCCAGTACAAAATGTCAATAGTGAGACATTGAGAAATGTCTAGGTTGAGAAACTCTAGTCTCTCTCAATGTATGTCTGCTTAAAGATTATTAGCTGTAAAAGCAAATTCAAAAGATGTGCATTTTATAAAATTTGCAAAATAGAAATAGAAAAATAAATATACAACAGTTTGAAATGCAGTAAGTAGTGATAGATTGTTATAAAATGATTAAAAATGATAAAGTAATATAATTTTCATAATACAAACCAAATGAATTACAGACAGATACTGAAATCTCTAAAGAACCCATCATAAAATGACACAAATAGACTTAGCTAAACACTTATCAGGGGAGATACAATGGAACAAAGGACAATATTTGATTCAACTTTCAAAAGTCAGCAAATAATAAAACAGAACAAATGGGAAATATAGAAATTAAATATCAAAAAGTGAACTTAAAATATATCAATAACTACTTGAATGTAAATAGTCTACAAACCTAACTAAAAGGCAGATATTGTAGGAACTGGTAAAAACATAAGACCTTATACGTTATTCTTCCCTCTCCCCTCAAAAATCACAATTGATACCTAAGGACACAAACAAATTGAAAATAATACAAAAAAAAAAAAATAAAGCAAAAACTATAGATAAGAATCCTGCTGTGACTATACTAGTATTAGATAAAATAGATGGTCAAGTGTACAGCCAGTACAGTGGCTCATGCCTATAATTCCAACACATTGGAAGGCTGAGACAGAAGGATTGCTTCCATCCAGGAATTTGAGGGTAGCCTGGGGAGTATGATGACAGTCCATCTCTACAAAAAATTTAAAAACTAGCCAAGCATGGTGCCACATCCTTGTGGTCTCATTTACTCATAAGGCTGTGGCAGGAGGATCCTCTGAGCCAGGATGTGGAGGCTGTAGTGAGCTGTGTTCACTCCTCTGTATTCCAGCCTTGGTGACAGAGTAAGACCCTGTCTCAAAAAAAAAAAAAAAAAAAAAAATCACAAGGAAACAATAAAATTGGATATGCATACTATGAATTACCAATTAATTAATTAGTTTCATTTTAAACCAAAAATGTCATAATAAGATCATGCTTCTTTGTTTTGTCCCAGGACTTTGAATATAAAATAATTACATATTACTTTGAATTATTTTGCTAAACAAGACAGTAATGACAGTAATGTAATTATTTTTCTTAGTAAGAGGTCTTAGATGTGCTAACTAAGCATTTGTTGACTGAACAAATGTATTTTATCAGTGTTTATCTTGAAATTTAGAATACATAATTCCATTAGGGCCAACCATCATTTAAATCATTGTGATACTGCTATTTTAAGAATATATTAGTTTACATATTTACTTTATTTTGAACAAATGCTTAAAGTATCAGAAAAACACAAATAAACTTTCTAAATGCAACTGTTAAAAAAAATTACCACAGAGTATGCAATTATTAATTTCATTATAACCATGAAAAATTAAATTACAGTTTCTGTTCAGTATTACATTTTCCACTTTTTGATATCAGAGATAAATCAGATTTTAAATTTAATTAGTGGCAATAAGAGAAGTTTTTGAAGTCAATTTTTTCAATTAAAATGAAGATTTGAAGAAATAGCAAACACAGGGCAAATTTTCTCACTGTTCTTTATTGAAAATATGTCTGTCAATAATAAAAGGAGTATTTTATGACACATTGTGCCTTGCATAAATCTCCCATTTATTGTTATTTGTAATCCTCACAGTGATCCCTTATACAAATTTGGTCTATAAACACTTAAGATCAGTAGTAAAACAAAGACATTTACATCAAATATTGACATGTGTATAGCGTGTCTATTTTATGTCTGTTTCATCATACCCTTCTGAAGGTTGTATCTTTGTTCAGTCACAGAAACACATGATAATACACTTCAAAGACACTTTAGAAATCATACAACCTGGCCGGGCGCGGTGGCTCAAGCCTGTAATCCCAGCACTTTGGGAAGCTGAGACGGGCGGATCACGAGGTCAGGAGTTCGAGACCATCCTGGCTAACACGGTGAAACCCCGTCTCTACTAAAAAAATACAAAAAAACTAGCCGGGCGAGGTGGCGGGCGCCTGTAGTCCCAGCTACTCGGGGAGGCTGAGGCAGGAGAATGGTGTGAACCCGGGAGGCGGAGCTTGCAGTGAGCTGAGATCTGGCCAGTGCACTCCAGCTTGGGTGACAGAGCGAGACTCCGTCTCAAAAAAAAAAAAAAAAAAAGAAAGAAAGAAATCATACAATTTAATCTTATATTAATTTTAAAACACACAAAACTGAGGTTCTAGAGAAGATAAATGACTTGAACAAGGTCAGGAAGCTAATCTAGGGCACAGCAAGGAATCATATGTAAATGTGAAAAAATGACTAACCTCTTTTATATTGGACAAAGAACTGTGTAAATTTTCTGGGCATGCGTGACTGATTTTCAGTCTGTAACTTTGTCGTAAAATTCAACAAACTTGTCAGCACCAAGTTGTTACAGATTTTACATAGCATGTTGATCACAATTCATTAATAATTTATTTCCATTATGAATTTAAAATATAATTAAACATTGATAGTCATTATCAGGACTGAACACATGGTGTATGCATTGCATTTCTGCTGGTGAAGTCAGCATCTGAGCTGTTCTAATGATAAGAGGGGAAAGAACAAATACAGTGAAGAGCTGACATCCATGTGATGCTGGAAATATTACATTATAAAGCTGGCTGGATATCTGAAAGTTACAGACCTAGAATTCTGCTTCTGAGTGAAAGCGACAGTTGGCTGAAGAACAGTGGACAAAGAGAGTGATGAATCAAATCAGGGTTTGATATAAAGTAGAATATAGGGAGAAAGCATTTTAGTTCTTTTCTGGTAAGATTTATTTCCTTCCAGTTTTTCAGAGAGTAAAAACTGCTTCAGAATGCTATGCACACTATCGTATCCTGTCCACTGAACTGCCTTCTTTATACTTTCTCTCATTTATTTCCTGTGAGACTTAGTCCTACCTCCTAGTCCTGTGCATAGTGTCCAAGCAGTTGCATTTAGTTATTCTGAAAGGAAAGTTTGGAAAGAAAGTTGTAGGAAATGGGGAAAAAAGGATCATTTTCTTTCCTTGTTTCACTTCACCTGCAAGACACAAATAAAGTATTTGGGTAAATATTACTCTTTTGTTCAAAATACATTTTCTAAAAAATGTGTAATTATGTTGTGATAATTTTCTAGATTTATAGTGATACATAAATATATAATTGGTTTTAGGATTTTATTAATGTTAGTCATTTCCTTAGATGAAAATTAAAATGAAGAGCTAAAAGTATGAGGTTGCTAAATGCTTGACTTTTTATTTAAAAAATTTCTAGCAAACCCTTCTGTAAAAGAAAGGTGCTCATTATGGAAAATGTTACCAACAAACACGTTTAAATGTATTCACTTTTCTTGTACTGCAAAGGTTGTCATCAAAGATTTTAATTAATAAGTTGGATACAATAATCTAATGTGGGCCAGGCATGATGGTTCACACCTGTAATCCCAAAACTTTGGGAGGCTGAGGCAGGTGGATCACAAGGTCCAGAATTGGAGACCAGCCTGGCCAATATGGCGAGACCCTGGCTGTACGAAAAATACAAAAATTATCCGGGCGTGATAGCAGATGCCTGTAGTCCCAGCTACTCAGGAAGCTAAGGCTGGAGAACTGCTTGAACCCAAAGGTGGAGGTTGCAATGAGTTGAGATTGTGCCACTGCACTCCAACCTGGGTGACAGAGAGACTCGATCTCAAAAATAAATGAATAAATAATCATTATCATCATCATCATCATCATCATCTAAAGGTGTGACTCAAGTTGATCACTGCTCTCACTGCAAGAAACAGTTGGATTAGTTTCCATATTTTAACCTGTATCATATATGATAAGCCCTGTGCTAAAAAAATTACAACCTGATTTTGGCTAAAACATGACGGTAACATCTTAGCAAAACAGGGGCTGCAAGAAAAGTGCAAGAAACATTATCTAGACCAAATATATGTGAATTTTTAAAAAATTAGTCACTGTCAGTAGGCCTGTAGCTATACAAGTCACATTAAGAAAAGAATTTAAAGTTGAGTCGCTGAAATGAAATTTACATTTGTTTCAAAACTTCAACGTTTTATCAATTATTGCTTTATCATTTAAAATATGAAGAACTGGAAATTCTACATTATCCAGTGATCTGTATTTTAAAGGTGTTATTTTACTGATATGTGACATTTGATTCTAAGTGCCTTAAAATGTATAATATAATATTGAAGCCATTCTCTACCAAAGAAACCAGACTGATGAAAAACTATGGATTAGATCTCCTGTTATTCCCTCTACTATTCCAGAAGTACTTATAATACTAAAAGAAACAAGCACTCATTCTTAGAAAAATTTTCTAAATTTTGATTTATTATTTCCAAATTTTATGAATGTTGTAGCAATCACTATAGATATGAGGCAGTGTGACAGTTTGTAAGTTAATAAAAAGAAAAGAACACTGCACTAATTTGAATGTATTTAGAGATCAATAGCAAACCAGAGGGAAGAGACCATGTTCATGAAAATCCTTGATAATAAACAATGAAGAAGTATTTCAGGCAGTTCTTCACAGGGTGATGTATATGTGATTATTACCACTCAGTGTGAACAAGACTCCAAAACTACCAGAAGGAGAGAGGGGGTGTGGTCTACTAGCTTTTCCCATAGTTACCCCATTATTAATCTTCTTTGTTCCTTTAAGGATGAAAACATTGTGCATGGTAGCAGGCTCAATGATCAAGCTAGATCTGGGGAACCAGATGAAGTAGGTATTTTCTTCATATATCTTTGATAAGAGATATGAAAGTAATTTTGTTGTTGCCAAGTTCACATATATATACATTTGTTTTAGATATGCAGCCATGCATTGTTTAAAAATGGAGATATGTTCAAAGAAATGTGTCAATAGAGGATTTCATCATTGTGTGAACATCACAGAGTGTGCTTACACGAAACAAGATAATATAGCCTACTACACACTTAGGCTGTAGGGTATAACTTACTGCTCCTAGGTTACAGAACTTGACGGCTTGCTATTGTACTAAATTCTCAAGCAATTGTAGCACAATGGTAAGTATTTTTATATCTAAACATATCTGAACATAGAAAAAGTACAGTAAAATATAATACTATAATCTTGTGGGATCACTGTCATATATGTGGTCTATTGTTGACCAAAGCATCCTTACATAGTGCATGACTATAGCTTATTAATGTTTAAAATTAATATTTGGGAATTAAATGTATACTTCATACCATGAATCATAACAGTGTGCTTCTCTGAATGATATAAGCCTACTATCTTTGGGTTTAATTTGTTTTCATCCATGCTTGCTCAAAAGAAAAATCAGCATTACTTATTTCTCTGCTTTATTGAAACTGTAATTTGAGATGGAATGTCATTTTATCTCATTGATTATTATTTTATAACTATTCTGAATACTTTTAAAACCCAAATATGCATGTGCATGTGTGTGTATACATTTATATGTAATTCATAAATATCATCTATCTTGACATGTTTAACGTTGTTCTGCTAAAATATTCTAAAACCTAATCATGAATTTGAGTTTGAAGGTTAGCATGAAGATTTTTGTTGATGTGAAACTTTTTTTTCTTTTTTTAGCCAAACATTTGTTTGACAACAAGAAAGTTAACTTTGAAAACCAGAAAAATGAAGTGCCTAAAATTTCAATACAGCACTGCTGTATTGAACATAGCATGCTGTGGCAATATAATGCATTTAAGATTAGGATTACAGAGTTGAATTTCACTTCATATCCAAATCACAATCCAATTAGAGTGATAATTACATAACCCAGTATCCATTTCATATTCAAATCACAGTCTAACTAGAGTGATAATTACACAGCCCAGCATCTAGAATTAAAGAGAAGACTTACTCAAAGTCAACCAGTATAATGTATATATACAAGTAAATGTATGCATGAGTGTGTGCATGTGTTTATATTTTAACCCATCAGAAACTGGATTTCATATTTTCATAATTTTAGAGAGTATGCATCTTAATAAGTAAAAACAACTACAGCATTTACTAACAAATGATAGCATTAATAATAAATAAACTCTCTACTAAGATTACCAGGAAACATAAGAGCAATTAGAAATAAATATAAGATGGCGCACAGAAAGAATATACACATTGTGGTCAAATAGATCGGAATTAGATATCTGATTCTAATACATAAAAATGTGGGGTCATGTAGCATTGACTTAACCTCCTTGAGCCTCATTTATTTCATTTAAAAATATGGAATATAACATTCTCTCAAGATTGTTAGCAGGACATATATCATAGGTAATAGATGATAGATAAAAACATAGTTCATATTTATAACCCTTAGCTAGAATTTAGAGTATCATATGAATTTAATACATAGTTGCTACAGTTATTACTAAGTCTATTACTTTTAAGTCTTTGTTATTTCAAAGTGTCATTAGCATCTATTGAGCAACATTTATTTATTTATTTATTTATTTATTGAAATGGAATCTCGCGATCTCCGCTCACTGCAACGTTTCAAGCAATTCTCTTGCCTCAGCCACCCTAGTAGCTGGGACTACATGCACTCACCACCACGCCCGGCTAATTTTGTGTTTTAGTGGAGACGGGGGTTTCATCATGTTGAAATCCTGACCTCAGTTGATCCACCCACTTTGGCTTCCCAAAGTGCTGGGATTACAGGGATGAGCCACCGTGCCCAGCCTTGAGCAACGTTAATTAAACATCTACTATATTTGTCAGAAATTCAGCTTATTACTACAGGAATAAAGTCAATAGGTTATGGTGCTCAAATTTCTCATGTTCTTAGTTCAGTTCCTCTACAATATTTGACTAAGTATATATTCTAATAATTAAATATTCTAATAGAGACAGTATCTGTAGCACACATACCTCTAATTTTAAATAATTGCAATGCAAATAAGAATTTATAAATATATTATTTCATATATCAGTGAATATTCAGAAGATACTGGGTTATGATTATAAATTTCTGTCTTTCATTTTGCGAAGAAAATGAGTAATGAAACATTGGTGAATGTGTTGTGACCTAGAAGTGCCTCTTGCAAGTTGTTATTTGAATAATTCAATATCATTAACAGTTTAAAGTTTCATTGGCTCTTTCTACTGGATAGTTGAGCTTTTCTGATTAATGGGAAAAGATTCCATGTTGCCAAATATAACTCAGCCAATTATAACGTTTCAATTAAAAAAGTGAGTTTTATTTCAATTTTCTTTCAAGTTAATCCTGATTTAAGATTTTATTTTTTTTCTATAATTAGTTTAAGTAGGTGTTTTTGGAACACACATTTAGTTATCATAATGAATAACTAAACTTTAATAGAAGAAATTGCACAGTTTTGTTCTGGAATGACAGTTTTTAATGTCAAATTAATGATTTATATATGTATTGTGTATGCATACTTTAATAATGGTATAAATTGAAATTTTTTAATTTTTATGTATGAATTGTATATTCTAAACTTTGCATGAATTTGCATTGACATTTAAATCTAAAGTTTATCATATGGAATGCTCAACAATGTAATAATACATTTATTTTTAGTTTTTTATGAAAACTTTATCCCTAGGATAAATAGATAATCAAAATAGTAAGAAGTGTAATTTTTGCTTTTATGCATTTCCACTAAAAATAAGGCAGTTAACATTTATCTAGTACTTATCATAGACATGGTTACTTGTGTGTTAATTTTATTATTTTCTTAATCTCAAAAGTGATACATGGATACTCAAGTAAAGTTACATGAATGCAGGTAAGCAATTTTTTAATGATCAGCAGAAAACCAACTTTAATGTGAATAAAATAAAAAGCAGTGATAAATAGGACAAAAGAGGGGGGAAGACGAAATCCTGAATGACTATTACAAAAGACTCCCGACACATGACATTAAAATGGGATCCACTGATGAGTTCAACAGATTTCAAGGATTCACTACTATCCTCAAATCTGTTGCTAACCTTAGGAAACTTTTTTTTTTGTTTGTTTTGTTTTCTTTTGTCAGGGGTGTATTTTCTTCTTCTGATAATTGGGTGGAAAGATTTACTGCTGAAACTGAAAGAATAGAGACAGAGCAAGAAAAACACACCAGGATTTCATATACACAGGGAAAAATCTGAAGAAAAAAGGCATACAAATATTTCTCTACTATCTGGATAAAAAAACATGCTTTGTGAAGGAAATGTAACAAATTAACAGATGAGGAACAGTAGCAAAATATTCCAAGAAGTATTGACAAAAATATAGTTGAGTTATTCACAACATTCAGGCTACAGAAAAGTAAATAAAACTGTCAACTTGTAACTAGAGGGAATCAAACTCCATTAAATATAATGCAATGATAGTAAAAGAAAATTAATTCAATAATAGATTATTTGTTGAAAGTGGATTATGTTAAGCATAATACAAATTCTTTAAATATATTATAAATATGAAAATTTAAAATTATCTAGCACATAGAAGAAATACAACGAATCCATCCAAGAAGGAACAAAAGAAGACAATCATGCTCTTCAACATTGCAGTTACAGTGTTAGATCACTGAGGCAGAAAACTATCAAAGATATTTGGAACCTGAACTCAACACTTGACCAAATGTACTTAACATACATATATAGTACTCTCCACCTAAAAACAACAGAATATATATTCTTCTCATGTTCACATGGTACATACTCTGAAATCAACCACACAATTGGCCATGAAACAATTCTCAGCAAATTCAAAAAAAAAAAAAAAAAAAAAAAAAAAAAAATCATACCAACCACCCACTCAGATCACAGCACAATAAAAATAGAAGTAATACTAAGAACATCAAACCGTACAATTACACGAAATTAAACAACCTGCTCCTTAATGACTTTGGGGTAAACAATGAAATTAAGATAGAAAACAAGAAATTCTTTGAAACTAATGAGAACAAAAATACAACTTACCAGGATACAGCCAAAGCAGTGTTAAGAGAAAAGATTTTAGCACTAAAAGCTCACATCAAAAAGTTAGAAACATATCAAATTAACAGCCTAACATGACACCTAGTAGAACTAGGGAAACAAAAGCAAACCCACCCCCAAAGCTATGAGAAGACAAGGAATAACAAAGCATCAGAGCTCAATTGAATGAAACTGAGATCTAAAAAACAACCAAAAGTAAAAAATCCAGGCAGTTTTTTAAAAGTATAAGATTGATAGACCACTAGAATAATAAAGAAAAGAGAAAAGATCCAAAAAACAAAATCAGAAATGTCAAAGATGACTTCATAGAAGTACAAAACCCCTCAAAGATTACTGTGAACACCTCTATACATATAATCTAGAAAACCTAGAAGAAATGCATAAGTTTCTGGAAATATACAACCTCCTAACACTGAAACAGGGAGACATTGAATCCCTGAAAAGGGATTGAATGAGTTATGAAATTGATCCAGTAGCAAAAAGCACACTAACAAGAAAAGGCCCAGGACCACGCAGATTCACAACTGAATTTCACCAGATTTAAAAGAAGAGCAGGTGCCATTCCTACAGAAAGTATTCCAAAAACTTGAGGATGAAGGACTCCTACCTAATTCATTCTATGAGACCAGCATCATTCTGATACCAACACCTGGCAGAGGCACAACAACAAAAAAAGAAAACTTCAGGCAAATATCCTTGATAAACATAGATTCAAAAACCCTCAACACAATACTAGCAAACTAAATCCAGGAACACAACAAAAAGCCAATCCACCATGATCAAGTAGGCTTTATCCCTGGGATGCAAGGGTGGTTCAACACATACAAATAAATAAATGTTATTCATTGCATAAAAACAACTAAAACAAAACCCACATGATCATCTCAATAGATGCAGAAAATGCTTTTGAAAAAATTCAACATCCTTTCGTGTTAAAAACCCATAACAAACTGGCACTGAAGGAACATACCTGAAAATAATGAGCCATCTATGACAAACTCACAACCAACAGCATACTGAATGGGCAAAAGCTGGAAGCAGCTCTCTTAAGGACCAGAACAAGATAAGGAAGCCCACTCTCACCTCTCCTATACAAAAAAATACTGGAAGTCCTAACCAGAGCAGTCAGGCAAGGGAAATAAATAAAAGGCATCCAAATAGGAAGAGAGGAAGTCAAATGATCCCTGTTTGCAGATGATATGATTCTATACTTAGAAAAACCCATAGTCTCTGCTCAAAAGTTTCTAGATCTCATAAACTTCAGAAGAGTTTCAGTATACAAAATCAATGTATAAAATTTCTATACACCAACATTTCTATACATCAACATTGGTGCATTTCTATACATCAACATTGGTGCATTTCTATACATCAACAATGTCTGGCCTGAAAGACAAATCAAGAATGCAATCCCATTTACAGTAACCACAAAGAGAATAAAATATCTGGGAATACAGCTAACTAGGGAGGTGAAAGATCTCTACAATGAGAATTACAAAACACTGCTGAAAGAAATTATTGATAACAAACAAGTGGAAAAACATTCCATGTTCATTAATAGGAAGTATTGAAATTGTTAAAATGCCATATTTTCCAAAGTAATTTACAGATTCAGTGCTATTACTGTCAAGCTACCAATGTCATTCTTACCAGAATTAGAAAAATCTATTTTAAAATTCATATGGAACCACAAAAGAGCCTGAATAGTCAAGGCAATAGTAAACAAAAAACGCAAAGCTGAAGGCATTATGTTACCTGAATTCAAACTATATTACAGGACTAGGGTAACCAAAATAGCATGGTACTGGTACAAACACAGACACATAGACCAAAGAACATAATAGAGACCCCAGAAATAATACCTCACAAGTACAACAAATACAACCATTTCATCTTCAACAGAGGAAAAAAAAAAAAACAACAACAATGAGGAAAGGACTCCACATTCAATAAATGATGCTGGATAACTGGCTATTAATATGCAGAAAATTGAAACTGGGCACCTACCTTAAAGCACTACAAAAATCAACTCAAGATGTATGAAAGACTTAAATATAAAACCTAAAACTATAATAAACCTGAAAAATAACAGGAAATATCATTCTGGTCCTATAGGCCATCACAAACATTTTATGACAAAGATACCAAAAACAATTGCAGCAAAAGCAGTAATTGACAAATATGACCTAATTAAACTGAAGAACTTCTGCACAGCAAAACAACAACAACAAACCTCAAAGAGATAACCTACAGAAATGGAGACAATTATTTGCAAACTATGCATCTGACAAAAGTCTAATATCCAGAATCTATAAGGTACTTAAAATAACAAGCAAAAATGAAACAACTCCATTAAAAAGTCGACAAAGACATGAACAGACACTTTTCAAAAGAAGACATACATACGCCCAACAGGTATGTGGAAAAATGCTGGACATCACTATCATTAGAGAAATGCACATCAAAACTACAATGTGATAGCTTTTGACACCAGTCAGAATGGCTATTACTAAAACAATCAAAAATAGCATGTGCTTGTGAAGTTGCAGAGAAGAAGGAATGCTTTTACACTGCTGGTTGGAATGTAAATTCATTCAGCCATTGTGGAGAACACTGGCAATTTCTCAGAGAACTTAAAACAGAGCTACCATTCAACCCTGCAATCCCATTATTGGGTATTGTTCTAACAATGAGGTTATTAGAACATAATAACTATAATTCTACAAAAAGACACATGTTCATGTATGTTCATCACAGCACTATTGACAATAGCAAAGACATGGAATCATCCTAAATGCTCATCAATGGTAGACTGGATAAAGAAAATTTAGTCCATATTCACCATGGAGTTCTTTGCAGCCATAAATCAGAATGAAATAATCTCCTTTGCAGTAACATAGATGGAGCTGGAGGCCATTATTCTAAGTGAACTAATTCAGGAAGAGAAAACCACATACCACATGTTCTCGCTTTTAAGTGGGAGCTAAACATTGGGTACACATGGATACAAAGAAGGGAACAACAGACACCAAGGCTTACTTGAGGGTGGAGTGTGGGAAGAGGGTCAGGATGGAAAACCTTCCTCTTAGGTATTATGCTATTCACCAGGGTGACGAAATAATCTACACAGCAAACCCTTGTGACACGCAATTTACCTATATAACACCCCTGCCCATGTACTCCTGATCTTAAAAGTGAAAAAACGAATTCCTTGCTAATGCTTTAAAACTGGAAACACTTTAAATTCAACGAAGATTTAATTAAGTAGGAGTTAACTAGTAAATAATAAAACAAAAGATTGAGATAAAAGAGACATTGGTGAGTTTACAAAATAAATTGAGAGACAAAACAGTATCATTACAGGAAATCAAATAAATGAGGAAAAGCTGGAACTCTTACATATGTGACAGGGTTAATAGAAAAATAATTACAGTAAATTTGAAGAAAAACTGAAATAGAAAATTTCCTAAGATGTAATGCACGAAAGCTTTCGGAATGACAGGAACTTTAGGTGAAGCTCCAAATAACATCCAACATTTGTATAAATATTAATAAATCAAACAAACAAAAGTTGACATAGAACTTTCAACAATGAGAGTTGTTCTGTAGAATTCAAGAAGTCTTTAATAAGTAAGTAAAGAAAAGAAGAGTTCATGTGTTTTGGTGGTTGGTAAAGGCAGAAATAAGCATGGCTTCAGTTTTCTTCATAGGAGCTTTCAAAGTACCAAGACAACAGAAAAATGTTTACAAAATTCTCAGGAGAAAAAAAAAGAGCCTGAACCAACAATATTATGCTCAGCTAATGCTTAAATAATAAATTAATAAGCAAACATTCTCAATTGCTGAATAACTCAAACATGGAGAGAGAGACTTCTGAGTGATAAGATTTAGCCAATTAAGAGAGGAATTCAAGTTTGAAATTCCCTGAGTTCCCCTCCCAAAAATCGTTCATCACCATATCACTTATCAATTGTTTGTAACAAATTACTCCACCACTTAGCAGCCTAAAAAATACCACACATTCATATTTACCCACTTTCTGTGCATTAAGAAAATTGGTATATCTTAGCTGGGTCCTCTGCTTTAAAGTTTTCTCAGGCTGTCATCAAGGTACTGGTTGAGCATCTATAATCCAAAAATCCAAAATGTGAAATGTTCCAAAATCTGAAACTTTTTGAGTGTCAATATAATGCCACAAGTGGAGACTTCCACACATACGTACTTAGCAGAAACTGTGGTTTATGCACGAAATTATTTAAAACACTGTATAACATTACCTTCAGAGTATGTGTATAAGGTTGATATATTTTGGCTCTGTGTTCCCATGTCCTATCACTTTGGGTGTGTTCTATCTGTTTGGAAATAGTCACTAGATCCAAGCAGCCCTAAAGAAAGGATATTATTTAAGAAAGAGGATACCACAAATAGTGGATCATTAGGAGGTGTTTTACAAATGGCGTTCCATAATCGATTGCAGATTCACCATTACACTGAGAACTACTAGAAATGTTAGATAAAATAATAAAAATCTTTTTGAGGGCGTTGGAGAATTTTCAGTGCATCAAAGAATTGTAGGATTGATATTCCAATGAGAAGGGACACATAGATAATTGAGTTTAATATTCAGCAACATTTTTACACTCAAATCATTTCCCTTTTCAAAGGGGAAAGATGCAAAAATAATTTAAAAAACTAATCAGAGATTTTCCACAAACTGTCAGAGTTGAGAAAAACTATTAACATTCAAGTACCATCTAAGAGGAGAGACTTTGTTACACACACCAGGCTTTTAGTTTGCAACTCACAGAACTACATCCTAGGAGTAAGAGACAGCCACAAATAGAATGGCCCAGTGTTATAAAATTCTAGTATCTAATATAAATGAAATAAAACTTTTGAAGTAAAGGTAAAAGCAAACTTGGAAGATGGAAGTGTAATTGGAAAAATGGGTAAAAGCATTTTGATTACAGCACAGGTAATTTTTTCTCAGTCAAAATTAAACTGCTATGCAGAAGATCTAAACTTGCTTCAAAAATTATATGTTGAGATATAGGCCAAATTGATCACCTTAGAAATATACATACAAAAATAGAATTTGGGTGAGTTGCTTCACATAAAATAATTTTCTGTATTCTAGTAAAACCAAATTCTCATAAACCAAGAAATGTACATCACCATTGCAGTTCATTATGTTAGAAGTTCACTTACACAAAATTTTAGCATAAATGTCTACCTGAATAGTTCGCCTCCATTAAGTCCTAACCAGTTTAAATTTTGTTTTGCATATTTACGCAGTTGTGCTTGAGTATTTATACTGGAAATGCTATAGTGTGTCATCCTGTTTATATTATGCACATAAACAAGGTGGAGATACATAACAAAATCAAGACTTACGTTCACCAAAATCTTTGTAAAATACATTGGACATATTCAAAAAAAGAAACAATATTCAGTGTCCCACTAAACACTTTGTATAATTCATAACTGTCTGAAAATTACAAAATTAAAACTATAATCATGCCATTGAGGGCCACCCAGTGTTCATCTTCTCACCTACAGTGATGGTAGAGAAAAGGAATAAGTTCTGTTCAAATGAAAACTAGTCTTATAATTTTGTCATCAAAGCTAATGCTACATAATATCTCACAAATCTTTCTAAGTCATCAGTTTACATTTCTTATAAATCATATATATAAAATTAGGACCCATGAGGAACAACCACGTGCCAAACATCTATCTGTTTTTCCATAAGTGTAGTCTTTTTCCAATTCCCTCCACCAGGATTTTCTGGAATTTCACAAATATGCTTATCTATTTCACATGGTACCTTTACTGCTCACATCAACTAAGCAGCAGTATACTTACTTCACACTACAGCTTTTTCCACTTTCTACTGACCACTGCTTGCTGTGTTTTAAATTCTCAGGCCTCCAACATTTACCTCATCATGAACCACATTTTCCATCCCTTGATTCCTTAAAACTCAGCCATCACTAGATTGTAACTTAAAAACAGATGAACAAACAGTAAAAGAAAAAGCGAACAAATATTTAGAGATAAATAATAGCATGTCATCATAATGAAGTAAGAACTAGTTATAGTTGGAGCCCATTGACTTGTATCAGAATCACTTGCTGAACTTCATGTTGTGAAGAAACCTGACCCAAGCCCACCAATCCCTTGTCCTTGGGAATAGAAGAAAATCCATTTCCTCTCAGCCGAAGAGCTGCTTTTTCACTCTTTGATGCCTGAAGTATTGGAGGATGAAATGTCTATTTTCTCAGAAAGCATCCAAATCCACTCTCCTCTGCCTCTGCCACCTTGGACTGTGTCTCTCATCTGTGCCTCAGACGTGACCATTCCCTAAACTGCAGGATAACTTTAAAAGCTGGTTTATTCATGCTTACGCAGCAATTTTTGGGGGGAAAACAGAAAACTAATTCCATATGTTTCTTAGGCTCTTTTACAGTGTTCCTTTAGTGTCATGGGGAGAAAAACTCAGGCTCGCATTCCCTTTTAATATGGTGTGGATTTCTAACTTCTTGTGAGCAAGGGCTTCTACAACACCACAAACCCTTCCCTAGAAAGATGATGTTCAGGAATGCATTAGTCTGAGCTTTCCATTCAGATAAATTGGCAAAAATAAAAACAAGCACATCTTTTGTCTAATTTTCAAATGAAGTAGTTTTGATAATATATAATAAAATAACTCTTTTGATTATGTCTTTCATTTTTTGACCTACAAGAAATCTCCTGGGTTCTTAATGTGTGATGAAGACTGAATAAATTAGGGGAGTTCCTTGACAAAAACCTGGGACATGACTACTCAGGTGTATATTGTTATTTTTTTCTATGAAAATAAAATTACTATCAAATAACTTTAATCTAAGGGAGACTAAAGAAGGTAGACCTCGTATATTGGTAAACGTGTAGCCCCAGGTAATACTGAAAGTAACAAAACGCTTAGTTTGGGCACCAAAGGGAAAGATTCAATGACTCTTTTAAGGATAGGACTGAGATCTTGAACAAATTTATATCCACAATCATTGGGTTCTTTGCTAAAAGAGTAGAATTATCACCGGAAAATATCGAAGGTATGATGACTCCTTTATCTATTCGGCTATGTGATTTAAGAGGATATTGAACATGTTTGGGATCAATAGAATTTTTGTGGGTTTAGGCAGAGACATGATCAGGCTCTTTCTGTTCTTGTCTTTCCCCACTAATTGTTTACATCTGAGGTTTCCACTGATAGGTGAACTGGTTGGTATAATAGAGAGAGCCAGGATTTTATTCCTGTAACTGTTCTCAATTTCTCTCAATTTCTGTCTTAGGCTTTGGAAAGTTCTTATAAGGACTAATAGTTGAGTCAAAGGCTTCTAATTACTTATGTGGGACATTTCATGGTTCTGATGGATTTTATTTCAGTAAATGATTGAGATTCTGGGTTTTCTGGCCACATAGGAGCGTATGCAAACAGATGAAAATGAAGGGTAGAAGGAGAGGTAAATGAATGAACATAAGATGGGAAAACAAAAATTGTGAGAGAAAGGTTATTGGGTTAAGTTTTCCAAATTTTTAATTTGTTTTGGTTAAAATGTATTTTAAGAAAACAAATGTAAAGTACACATTTTCTTTGGAACCTTCTTCATACCAAGGCAAATAGAAGGACAAAGGGATATTTTGCTTCCTTTTGGTCGTCAAATGCCTTTCAAATGGCAAAAGAAAAGATTATGTCAAAAAAAAAAAATCCCAAAGATATCACCAGGAGCTTAAATTACCTGGAAAAATTATGACATATAGAAAGATGCACAGAGAAATGTGGTTTATAATGTAATTATGCATCATGAGCAGAAGTGTAACCGACAGAACATGCATACTCAGACTGAATCAAACCTCTGAAAGTTTGGTAATACTTGGCTCAAAGCTCTGTTTCTGCTTATCATGTTTGGAGCTCGTAAACTAAGGTCTGCTTGTCTTAAATCCCAAACACAGCCATCTGTGAGTCCCAGGAGAAGGAAAGTCTGCAGGACAGACCTCTCCCAGAACCACACTCCCAGTGACAAAACAAGAATGAACTAAGGAATGTTCTCGAAAGTTTTTGATATGGAATTCAAAGAAAAATGTGTCCTGCAGTGATGCTGATCTGAGAAGACCACCTGAACACACTGGCCCAAGAATTGTGTTAAAGAGGAATTTCTCGTTTCCTCTACCAATCCTACTTCCTATAAACTTGTTCTTAGAGAATTATGACAAAGAAGACAGACAAGCACAAAAGTAGGATTTTAGTAATGAGGCAGGTTTCCACCAAGAATAAAATTTTTTCTCAGCATGAAAGTCATATCAACTCTGACATTTCAATAATACTCATATTCATTTGAATAGTCTTAATATGCTGTATGGCTGTACATGACTAACTTCTCACATATGACCTATACATCCATGATTTATGTAAGCAAATGCTTTAAAAAAAGTACCAGAAAGGTACACAATCAAATGATAAAGATAGATACAGCTAGTGTGATGACTGACAACAAAGATGGTGATCATAGAAAATTGTCTTCATTTTTATACTCTGAAATTTGTATTTTAGTAATATTTATATTTTGATTTTGTAATTAAATGTAAATATATATTTAAATTTACTTTTCCTTGACTACTATTTATTTGTACTGTCCTATAGAAGTTATAATTAAACCATGTAGTGAGTAAATTTTTAATTAAAAAATTAATCCTTCACATAAATGATTTTTTCTGAACTATCATTAATATTCAAACTTAATTATTTAAACTCTATTAAGCCAAATTTTTTAAAAAGCATGTTCAAAATCCAAAAGCAACACAAATGCTAAAGAGTGACAATTAAAATAGATTTAGTATAAATGTGTTTAAATAACAAATATTAAAACCAAGATTTCAGTCTCATGCGGAGTTAATGTGGTTTCTCTTAGTAAATAAATCAAAATGTTTATAGCTCAATTTCCTAATATCTTTCATGGCTCACAGATGTTTCATAGAAACTTTAGTTTGTTTCCTGATGTGTTAAGATGGTGATATTACGTTTCTTTAAATTAATATGTATGTATAATGTATGTGTATTTTTATTCTCATATATATTTTAACACATGAGAGTTTAGGTGTTAATAAAGATTTATATGTGCATTGGTTTGCTATGGCTGCCATAACAAAGTACTTACCGGCTGTATTAGTCCATTTTCATGCTGCTGATAAAGACATACACAGGACTGGGTAATTTATAAAGAAAAAGAAGTTTGATGGACACAGAGTTCCACATGGTTGGGGAGGCCTCACAATCATGGTGGAAAGCTAAAGTCACATCTTACATGGGGGCAGGCAAGTGAGAAATGAGATCCAAGTGAAAGGGATTTCTCCTTATAAAACCATCAGATCTCGTGAGACTTCTTCACTACCACAAGAACAGTATGGGGGAAACCACTCCCGTGATTCAATTATCTCCCACCAGGTCCCTCCTACAACACGTGAGAATTATGGGGGCTACAATTCAAGATGAGATTTAGGTGAGGATAAAGCCAAAACATATCAGTGACTTAAGCAATAGAATTTGATTTTCTAATAATTCTGGAGGAGAAATCCAAAATCAAGGTGTCACAGGTTTGTTTTTACTGACATCTCTTTCTTTGGCTTACAGATGGCCACCTTCACTGTGTGTCCTTAACTGGTGTTTTTCTGTCTATATGCATCCCTGTTATCTCTCTTGTATGTCCTAATCTCCTCTTCTCACAAGGACATCAGTTTTATTGTATTAGGGCCTGTTTTGACAGCCTCATTTATAACTTAACTCATTAATGGCCCTATTTCCAAATACAGTAATTCTGAGGTATGGGTGGCTAAGGCTTTAATATATTAATTTTGAAGTAACCCAAATTCACATTGGTATGTTTTAAAACTATATTTACTGGGCATGATGGCCTATAATCCTAGCATTTTGGGAGGCTAAGATGGGAGGATTGCTTGAGTCAAGGAGTTTGAGATCAGCCTGGACAACTTAGTAAGACCCCATCTCTACAAAAAACAAAAATCAAAAATTATCTGAGAATGTGGCATACATCCGTATCCTAGATACCTGGGAGGCTGAGATGGGAGGATCACTTGAGCCTGGAAATTTGAGGTTGCAGTAAGCCATGATCATGCTACTGCACTCAGCCTAGGCAATAGAGTGAGATCTGGTCTCCAAAAAAAGAAAAAAAAAAAAAGATAGATAATTATGTAACTAAAATTAAATGAATTCACTGAACATAATTACATAAGAGAGGAAAGACATGAGAAAATAATCTGCAATTCCAAGACTTTAAAATAGATATAGACAAATACGGCATATTTAATGACATAAAATAATGTATTTTGTGGTTATTTAAACAGTGCACTATAAATTTTAGGTAACATACAAGGTTTCACTACTATCTACACGGGTGTGTGTGTGTATATATATCTTTATACAATATGTTTATATATAATTATCAGTCCATATTTCATATAATTCTTCTAGCTTGAAATGGATTCATAATTGGCTAATCATTTTTTTATAGTGTAAGAATAATTCATACTGTTAGAATAATTAATTGGGAGACTATTAGACTGACTTGGCTCTAGGTTTTAACTTAATCAAATCAAGACCCATTTCACAATGAATAGTCATAGCCCAGGAAATCAAAACTTAAGTGTAACTAATCAGAAACTACCAACTGCCCTTTAACTAGGGATTTTCCCAATCAGAAACTGCCAAATACTTCTAACAAGGGACTTTCCACTGTAATCAATCAAATATTTCCTTTGAACACCTTGTTCCATGAACACCTTATAAAAGTTTTTCCTTCACATTCCCTCATGGAGGCCTGGACCACTGTGCTGCCTAAATTATCAATAAACATTTGTTCATTTATAAACTCTTTAACGTTTTAATGCAGCCAATTTATTTTAACAGTTTTTATATCAGCATTGGAGGCATAGGTATTTTATCATATTGAGGTACTATAGCTCTTGAAAGTAGCAAGGAAGTAAGAATGACACAGTTCAGATCAAAAATTAAAGAGGTATGGATACTTTTGTGGGGAATCCAAAGGAAACTAAAGAAGAGCATAAAGCAATCACAAATGTTGCAGTGTAAACTATCATGAAGAACTAAATATTCATTGAGTCTAGAAAACAACATCATCAGTTCCATCATTGCATACAGAATTCAATGGTGCCATTCAGTTGGACTTTCTTTGCTGTTCTTGCAGCAACAGCTCCAAATTGTACTGCCCTATAAGCCTGCATTACCTAAACTCTTTTTTTCCTTCTTTCTTTTTTATTTTTTTAAGACAGAGCCTCACTTTGTGGCCCAGGCTGGAGTGCAGCAGCCTGACCTCAGAACACGCCTGTAAGCCCAGCTGGGATCGAACCTGAGATCCCATGTAGCTGGGGTTACAGGTGTATGCACCATACCTGGCTAATTTTTGTAATTTTAGTAGAGACAGGATTTCACCACGCTGGCCTGGCTGGTCTTGAACTCCTGACCTCAAGTGATCTACCTGCCTTGGCCTCCCATCTTTCCTTCTTTCTAATAATGTCTCTTTTCTCTGGTTTTCTCTGCAGTATTTTCTAAACCCTTGCCATGTGTCATGTACAGTTTCACACTGGTGTTTCCATCTTCTTTTCATAAAGATTTCAGCTTTGACTTACACTATGTGGGTCTCAAATTCAGTCTTCCTTAGAGACAGGATCTAAAGAGATCGGCCATACAATTTCCCCGATATAGATAGTTTTCAACCTAGTTCACCTCAAAACCACAAGACAGCTAAAAAGTGGCTACAGTGGAATAGTTATCTCCTTTATTTCTTTAAATATGCTGTTTCTAAGTTTATGGGTAAAGTGGCATAAAGCATATTGCCCATTATCTGACATATTAAGAAGTATTTCAAACATATAAATAATCTGAAATTTGAAATTGACAACAAATGATCAATTTCCCAAGAAATTTATATTTTTTAAATTATTTTGGCAGCATTGCACTGTTTTCACTTTTGTAGCTTTATCTATCATGCAAATTTTCAATAGATTTTGTAAAAAAAATAGAGGAAAGAGCTGATAAGGGAACTGGGAATTCATATTATAATTTATCAGAATGCTTCACTACAGATCTCTCACTCCGTTTAACTTTTGTAATCCCATTGCTTGGGAGTGAACTTGATATTAATATGATTTTTATTGTCAATATTCAAATGCTTTTGACCTATCAAAAAATCAATATCATGTAGTCTATGATTCAAACTAATATTACATAGATTTAGTGCTTGAGGGTTATTTTCTTCTCTAGTTTCAGTGGAAACTATTAGAGGTTCTATCTTTATTTACATTTTTCAAAGTCCTTCATGAAAGGTCATAAGATGAATAAAAATTTTAATCTCTCAATTACGAAGCAACATATAGCAGTATCATATTTGTCACTATATAATTAAATATGATTTATATTCCAATAAACCATAATTATTTTGATATAAATTTTGTTACTTTAGAAAATGTGATTTTCATAACTAATTTCTTGCAAGTAGGAAAAGAACAAGCTAGTATGTTTTTATTTGATTTTGAATTCTAGCATACATATTGTCACTTAACAGTCAGTATGGAAAAGTAACATTTCCCATAAGAATGTCCTAATGTACCTATTACCAATTGTTAATGTCTTGGGAAAAGTCTAATGGGTTATTTTCCTTTCTGAACCACTTGAAAACATAATTGAATAATCATACTGCATATATATATATACTGCATATATATCTGTAAGAAACATACAATTTCCCCAAATAGTCACATTTAGACATGTAGCTACACTTCTAATATTTCCAGTAACCGGCAGAACTACATGGAAGAGATAACTTATCTAAATTTGCATTAATAGCATTATGAGAGAGGCTGAATAATTAACCTCACCAAATGTTCATGTCCTCATCCCCAGAACCTATGACTATGTTACTTGAAGTAGTAAAATAAATTTTGCAGATGTGGTTAAGATTACAACCTTGAAATGGGAAGATTATCCTGTATTATCTGGGTGGGCCAAAGTAATGACAAGGGTCCCTTTAAGGGGGAGGCCAGAGGGTTAGAGTCAAGGACAGAAATGTGATGACAGAAGCAAGTGTCAGAGTGATAGAATTCTTGGAAACATCTATGAACCAAGGCTGGAGAAACCCAAGAAATCAGATTATCCCTTAGAAAGTCCAGAAGAAACACAGCTATCTCCTTGATTCTAGCCCACTAACACTAAAATTGGCATTTCTAACCTCCAAAACTGTAAAAAAAATTATGTGTTTTAAGTCACTATGTTTGTTGTATGTTCTTACATCAACTGTAGGAAACTCATATAAATAGTATTTTATTTCTTGTATTCCTTCAAGCACCAGAAACATATTCTTCTCTAACACAAGTACAGATGCACCCACCCACACCACACACACACAGCACACATACATACACACACACAGAAAGAGAGAGAGAGAAAGAAGACATGAAATTCCAAGTCATTGCTTATACATTCCTGTCATTCATTTTTAATGGCTATTCTCTGACTCTGTTAAATACTTCCTGTGTTAGTCTGTTCTCACGCTGCTAACGAAAACATACTTGAGACTGGGTAATTTATAAAGGAAAAAGATTTAATTGATTCACAGTTCCACATGGCTGGGGAGGTCTCACAACCGTGGTGGAAGGTGAATGAGGAGCAAAGTCATGTCTGACATGGTGGCAGGCAAGAGAATGAGAGCAGGTGAAATGCCAGACACTTATAAAACCATGAGAGCAGGTGAAATGCCAGACACTTATAAAACCATCAGATTTTCTGAAAACTCACACACTATCACGAGAACAGCATGGGGGAAACCACCTCCATGATTCAGTTAGCTTCACCTGGCCCTGCCCTTGACATGTGGGGGCTATTGCGATTAGAGGTGAGATTTGGGTGGGGCACAGCCAAATCCATATCATTTGCCTCAGGAACATGTAGCCAAACTGCACTTGATGAACACATAACCAAATATAGATCAGGACTATATTCCCTCACATACAATTTATTTTATACATTTTCTACTACATTCCTGAAAGTACAAGCTTGGATTTTTGTTTTTCTTTGCCTTTGATACAAGTCATATGTACAGGTATATTGCAGAGTCAGAGTAAAACAAGCATTTTACTAAAATTTAGAAGCTAAGATATATAATAACTTAGTTATAATCATGATTTGAAATAATTGCATTTTCTGGAAAATATGGAGAGAAAACCTGCAACTAAGTGCTGGCTCAAAGCTTAAATTGGAAAGGTAATAAGGTTTTGTTTCTGTTTTGTGTAATAAGGTTCTAACTTTATAACTGAGGAAAGAAACAGTAAATTTTATATGTGGTTTATTAACACTTTTTTAATTCAATGTTTTCTTCAATTTAAATTATACCTTCAGTATTAGAAAATAACACATTTATAATAAAGTATTTAGACCTAATTATTTTTTGTCTACAGGACTCCTAAATACCTCCTAAATTAAAAAAAAAAATGGATTTGGTTGGTTTCTTTACATAGTTAAATATGAAGCAAAAGAGCCTTTCCTCCCACTTACCTCACCTCATTCTCTTTGCTCTGTATTATATTTCACTTTGCTTTATGTTATTTGTGTTTACCACTTCCTTATTATATGTTTCTCATATTGGAAAATAATTTCCTATTGGCAAGACTGGGGTTTGGTGTATTTCGAACACCTATGATAGGTGGATATATATCCTTCATATATATATATATATATATGTTAAAATGTATAAAACCACAAACTCATGATGAGAAATAAAATCCAAGCATGAGAATTATTAAAAGTAAATAAAACTACTCTAAGGTACATTATCAATTTACTGAAAACCAGTGATAACATGCAAATCATAAAACACCTAAAGACAAAAAAGTTAGGTACACAGAAATACATATAAAATGACAGTATAATTTTGGTAAAACTGACAACCTTATTCTAAAGTCTATATGAAAATGCAAGGTACCTCAAAGAAACAAAGCAACTTTTTATGTATATATGAAGGATATATACATACATACATACATACATAATATGACATCTGCAATCTGGAGACCCAAGAAAACTGGTAGTGTAATTGTAGTCTGAGTCACCAGGCCTGAAAACCAGAGAAGAGGCCAGTGGTGTAAATTCCAGTCCAAGGGCAGAAGGAGATGGTATGACAAATCTCAGCTCAAGCAGGCAGACAGGAAGCAAAAGGGTGAATTCCTCCCTCCTCCATGTTTTGTTCTGCTTAGGCCCTCAGTGGATTAGATGATGCATACTCATAATAGGAAGGGCAATGTATTTTACTGAGTCTATTGACTCAAATGCTAATCTCATCTGAAAACATCATAGACATATCAAGAAGTAATGCTTAACCTGAGCACCTTTGGTCCAGTGAATTTGACACAGAATTAATCATCACAACTATCAAGATGGAAAAGCCTCTTTATCTGTGGGATATTGAAAAGATTGCATGGAAGGGTCTTTCCTCAATAGTGGGAAATATTCAGCTCTAGAATAAACACTGCTCTGGTCCCACCTACTAATAAACCTTAGAAGTAAGACTTGAAAGGATCAGACTTTTCCATGTAACTTAATGAGGTCCTAGAACAAAGATCAAGAATAATTGTGGGAATAAAACTTAATCTGTATGCAACTACGTAAAATTTACATGTTCAAAATTTACAAGTTTCCAATCAAAAGTTAAAAAGTATGCAATGAAGCAGGAAAATGCAATCAATATAGAACTAATGTAGCTATTAAAATTAGTGTAAAGTAAATAAAAGAGTTATTGTAAAAATATTCCCTAGTTTCAGAGTTAAGTAGAGACATGGAAGGTTTAAAGAAAATTCATTTATAACTTCTAGAGATAAAACTATAATGCCCGCAATGAGAAATATACTGAAAGAATTTAAAGCTGCAAATGAATAATTAATTGCAAATGAAAGGTTTAGTGAACTTGAAGATATAACAATGCAAAATATACAAAATGAAACACAGGAAAAGAAGGAAAAAATTCAGTGCATATTGGGACAGCCTCAGACTTTCTCATGTATCTGTAGTATTAGTTTCCAAAGAAGAATGAAAAGGTAGAGGAAAAAAACAGAAAAGTAAAAAAAAAAAAATGGCTGAAAATATTCCAAATATGTTAAAATGTATAAAACCACAAACTCATGATGAGAAATAAAATCCAAGCATGAGAATTATTAAAAGTAAATAAAACTACTCTAAGGTACATTATCAATTTACTGAAAACCAGTGATAACATGCAAATCATAAAACACCTAAAGACAAAAAAGTTAGGTACACAGAAATACATATAAAATGACAGTATAATTTTGGTAAAACTGACAACCTTATTCTAAAGTCTATATGAAAATGCAGGGTACCTCAAAGAAACAAAGCAACTTTTAAAAAATAACATATTTAGGAGATAAATACCATTGGATTTTAAGTGATCAATATAATTTTGTATTTAGTCATAAATATAGGAAAATAGATCAGTGGAACAGAATAAAGAGTCCAGAAATAAGCCCACACATATATGGACAATTTGTTTTTCAACAAGTGTGGAAAGGCAATCAGTGAATATTGATTGTCCAGGAACAATTGAACAACCACAAAGCCCAAAAGATAAACTTCATACCTCAAACCATATCCAAAAATAAACTCTAAAGAATCCTATACCTGAAGTTAAAAGCCTAGAACTATGAAACTTCTGGAAAAAAAAATAGGAGAAAATCTTTGTGACCTTGCGTTAAGCAAAAATTAACTAGCTATAACACTAAAGCACTATCCACAAACCAAAAGAATGAGTTGGAATTCACAAGAATTAAAGATTTCTACTTTTTGAAAGATACTTTTAAGAGACTGAATGCAAAACAAAGAATATGGGCAAATTACAAATTAATTACATTTAATTTTAGCTTATTGAAAACTTGCATCAGAATATATAAAAATCGGTCAAAACTCACTAAGAAAGCAAACGGCCTAGTTTTTCATTTAAAAACTGGGCAAAATATTTGAACAGACACTTCACCAAGAATATAAGGCATAAGAACATAGAAAATGCTCATCATCATCCGTTAATATTGCTCAATATTTTAATGACCTGCAAATTAAAACCATAGTACACACTTATTAGAATAATTAAAATTAAAAAGTTTGACCATACCAAGTATTGGTGATTATGTAGAGGAAATGAAACTCTCAAACGCTGTTGGTGGAAATATAAAAAAGATACAATTATTTTGGAAAATACTTCAGCAATTTTTTAAAATATTAATTGAATATATAATTCATACAAAAACAAATAATTCAGTCATTCAATTCCTGAATGTTCAATCTGTTCATAAGACTTCTACAAAAATGGTAACAAAACTTTGTTTGTAATAAATAATCGAATGTCCCTGAACAGGTAACAGGTTTGTGGATGAACTCTATTGTGTATCTGTAATGCGGTCCTCAACAGCAATACAAAGAAATTAATTATTGATACACATACCACATGAATGCATCTCCAAATAATTACATTGAATGGAAGAAGTGAGAAAAAAGTAGTTCATAAATTGCCATTACATTTACAAAATTTTCTAGAAAGTTCAAACTAATTTTTAGTGTTAGAAAGCAGATCAGTGGCTACCTGGGAAAGGCACACTAGTGGGAAGGAAGAATAAGGAACACAAACAAATATTTTGAGGTGCTTGATAGATGCACTATGTTGGTTGTACTTGTGATTTCAAAACTGTACATATATATAAATTTATCAAATTGTACACTTTTAATATGTGTAATATCAATTATACCACAATAAAGCTGTTTTTAAAAAGCTAAGGTAAGTGAGGGTTGAATAATTTCCTCAACTTTTTCACTGGTCTTAAATAAAAGCAAGTCACAGAGCAAATTTGCCACAGGTGACAACTTCTATTATCAAGTAGGTGCAAAAAGAGTCACATATGTTGTTCTGTAAGCTTAATTTAGTTCCAACGGTCTATCTTTTTAGGTCTTCCAACCACACTTTACAGATAAATTTTATTTAAAAACAATAAAAATAAACAGTATTATTTAGGCAGAATTCGGCCACTCTTATGGTCATCAACAGTCAACAAACTCATCTGAATTCATGCTTCGACAATGAAATACACAGAGATCATGCCGTGAGCTGGAGCCAAAGGGTTTTCTAGATTATTTTCTTCCTTATGCCACAGAAAAGAGTATCTTTAAAATAATTTATCCAAATCTTATCTTGATTAACACTGATACCAGTAACTACGAGCCCAACTCTTAATTCATTATGCTAGCAAGCCAATATTTTCAGCCATGGCAACTAATTATTAAATGCCATAATCTTGAGCAAAATCTCTAATATTAAAGATAAAGGAAATTGGAGTACTTGCAGTAGCCACTAGTGGAGTACAGCCACCTTGATTTGAATATGTCTGGCATAGCCCTGGAGTATAAATTGCTGAGCATGGTAACTTGCTGCACACAGAGTAAAACAAACTACATTCACAAGCGTATCATGCTGTCTAAACACAGGTGTATTAAGATAAATAAAAAACATCTTAGCAAAAGGTTTATATTCCATTAGATAATACATACAATGAATGAACTAGCTTCTAGAGGATCACCTTACTACTAATCTTTCATTCACCAAGTACATATTTTATATCAACCCTACTGCTCCATTCTACCAGCAGCTAAAGGCTGAGTAAAATTTAGTTGTCGATCAGATAAATAAAATGAAAATTATACTCTATAACGTTTCCTAAACTTTAATATGATAAAAATCACCTGGGACATTTGATAGCACATTTCTCAGCACTTTCCTACACAAATTTTCAGTCAGTTTGAAGGAAGTTCTGGAGAATCGAAGATTTTATCATTTTAAGGTAATTTTATTCTCGGGAGTTTGGCAAGCGCTGTAGATATGTTTTACAGCAAAAATTCTTCATCAATAAGAATACTGTAATAATCTTTTCTTGTGAGACTGAAACTCTCCATTAGTATTTTAATTTATTGTCTATTTCCTCCATTTCCTACAACTATAGAAAATAAAGACTTACAAAGAAATTTTCTTTAACTCTGTATTTCGTGTACCTGATTTGTATGCCACACGCTGCAATGACTCTCAAAGTTATAATTTACTTTAACTACAGGTCTCATTACAACAGCCCTCAATAAAGTTTTCAAGAAAATCCTTCAAAGAAAATATGAAGAATTTACTGTCTTAGCCTCCATTGTGCCTTTCCTCTAGCCTGGAAATTTAGATAGATAATAACTACCTTTCCTGGGTTCCCTCCCTGGTAAAGTTTTGCATGGAAATTAGATATGTTTTGTGAGATATTGTATTAGTCTGTTTTCACACGGCTTTAAGAACGGAGACTGCATCATTTATGAAGAAAAGAGGTTTAATCTACTCCACAGCCTTAGCCGGAAGCGTGACTGGGAGGCCTCAGGAAATTTACAATGGAGGCAAAAGGCAAAGGGGAAGCAAGGCATGTCTTACATGTTGGCAGGAGAGATGGGGTGGGCAGAACTGACACACACTTTTAAACCATCAGATCTAGTGAGAACTCACTTACTATCACAAAAATAGCATGGGTGAAACCACCCCATGATCCAATCACCTCTCACCAGGTCCCTCCCTCAACATGTGAGGATTACAATTTGAGATGAGATTTGGGTGGGGACACAGAGCCAAACAGTATTTGATATCTAAGATAGAAGTTAAGTGAAAGCTACCTGTCTGCTGATTTTTACTGCTATCAAATGAAATATGGAATGTGAATATTTGTATAAAATTGGGATGGCCAGATTTAGTAGTCCAGATTCACGAGTGTCAAGTGGCTGGGGTGGTAGTAATGGCTCAAACAAGCAGCTTTCTCATCTAGGCATCTGAGCATTCATGACTTAGTAGATTAAATTGTTTGTCAGTTCTCATACAGGAGGTAAGGTTTGTAACTCTTCCACTTGAGTCTGGGTTTGTGGTTTCTTCAACTAATGCAGCAAAAGTGATTTTAAAAGTGTTCTGAGGGTACCCCTTAAGAGAACTGAGAATTTCTGTTTCATTCTTCTTGTAGCCTTAAGTCACAATATGAAGCCTACCCTCAGCCACAATGAGAGCCTGTGTGGAGAGATGGAAACAGATGTCTGGACTTTGTTCAGTGTTCCAAAACTGCAGAGTCAGACCAGCAGAAGCCTCAGAAATCTTGGAGAAGAGATGAGTCATACTTATTGTTGCCCTTTCTAAATTCCTGTTTCGTGGAATTGCGAACTATAATAATAATATATTGTTGTACAGCTATAAAGATTTGGGGTGATTTGTTACACAGTAGTTGAACAGAACAGAATTTAATCCTGAAATTGATGTGATATTTTGACAAAAATCTTGATATGGAACACTGGCTTTGGAACTGGGTAGCTGGCACAGCAGGCAGGTCTTGAAGAAATTGTTACTCAAGGCTTGGAGATACCTTGAGGAGACTGAGTGAGAACTTGAAAGACACCAAAGAATATGTTCTTGGAGACTAGTGAAAAGGAACCTTATTTTTATATTGTAGAAAGTTTGGAAAAACTATTGCTTCTGGTTATATAGAAAATAGTACGCCTAATGAACTCATGGGTTTGCATGGGTATATTTCTAAGCAGAATGTAGAAAGTGCCAATTGTCCTTTTAAAGCATTTTGTGATAATTTACAAGATACTTAAAGTAAATTTCAAAAGGATCTGTTTACTTTTCAAGGATAATTTGATGGAAATATTTCTAACTCAAGACTTCTTGAGATAAAAACTAAAACTATCTTATTCTTTATTCTCTCTGCATAGCAAAAGACTAGCAAAGTGAAAATGAACAGTAGTCCTCAGTGCAAGTATAAATTTTATGTCACTTCAAGACTTCAGTGTAAAAGTCTCAAGGGTGTAAGAGGAAGTCAATCTGTTGAGAACTTAGAAAGATTTAAGACAATATCTCATAGAAGCTTTCAGCTAGAAAAAAAAGTATTCTAAGGGCTTTGAGGGCATCATTTATGAACCACATCTTTGGAGTATAAAAATAAAGCCATATCTTCTCTTATGTCTTTCTTAGCAGACCATTCTTAAAATTAAAAAAAAAATCTCAAGAAAATATTACATACAAAATATTTTCAATTTATCAGATTAAAGATAAAGCCAAGGAAGTGATCACAAATTATTAATCAGGACTTTATAGACAATTTCAGAGAGAATAGTATTTCTAAATACCTTTAGAATATATATCACAGGAACATATATTTAACAATAGGACTTCTAAGCTGTTGGGAACAGGCCCCATAAACTGGCCCCCAAACTGGCCACAAACAAAATCTCTGCAGCACTGTGACATGCTCATGATGGCCATGACGCCTATGCTGGAAGGTTGTCAGTTTACCAGAATGAGGGCAAGGAATACCTGGCCCACCCAGGGCAGAAAACCACTTAAAGGCATTCCTGAACCACAAACAATAGCATGAGCAATCTGTGTCTTAAGGACATGTTCCTGCTGCAGATAACTAGCCAGACCCATCCCTCTATTTCGGCCCATCCCTTTGTTTCCTGTAAGGAATACTTATAGTTAATTTATAATCTATAGAAACAATGCTTATCACTGGCTTGCTGTCAATAAATATGTGGGTAAATCTCTGTTCAAGGCTCTCAGCTCTGAAGGCTGCAAGATCCCTGATTTCCCACACCACACTCTATATTTCTGTGTGTATGTGTCTTTAATACCTCTAGTGCCACTGGATTAGGGTCTCCACAACCACGCTGGTCTCAGCACTAAGCACTTAAGGCTATTGTCCTACAGCAATCTAACAAAGAGCTCAAAGTAGAGAAGTAACCAGCTTAAAGATATTTGTAGATGTGGCACTTTCTAATAAAATATACCCAGTACATTTATCAAGAAATCTCCAATGATTTAGACAATTTTATAGTTATAGTCTTCTCTAGCTTAAAATAAGGAATAAAGATAGTATAATACAAAAAAAGGAATTTGAATTTCTAAAATCCAGTGGGCAAGAAACAAGCAGAGAAGGCTATTCAGTTGCAAGTATGGTCCATTTCTTACAAAAAAGGAAAAAAGACCCAGAAGGCAAAAGATGAGCACAGATGGCAAAACAGGAAAGGATAGATAATGATCCCCAAGGAAGGGAACTGGTACTAATCAACTAACTGACGACATGTGTCTGACTGGATTTCAGAACTTCTGTGGACCAGTGACTCTCAGGTATACCCAGTTTCCCATGATGCTAGGTGGAAGTGTCTACTGAAGTTATTCTGTGCTTTCTCACATAATATATTGGAAATGTGTGAAACAGAGGGGCAAAAAACTCCTCCAGTTAGTAATCTGGATACTGAGAGGACCTGTAATTAAGGAGTGGCACCCAAGGAAGTTGATCTGCACTTAGACAATGATTTAGACAATGACATCCTAAAGCTTAAGACTGGGTTAAGGGCTATAATGAGATGGGACATTTGTATATTAAAAAAAATGTAAATAATTTGTTGCCAGAGGGTGGATTTTGGTGGATTGATGATTGCTGCAATGTATTTAAATCTCATCCCTCCTGGAAGCTAGGGTTTATGTAGCATCCCTTTTAATATAAGCTAACCTATGACAGCTTTGACCAATAGGGTATGATCAAGTGATGCTATGACCCTTCCAGGTGTACTTTTAAGAGAACTGACAGTTGCCTGTGTCTCCTTCTTGAATCCTCAAGCTGACATGAAAGACATCTGACTAACCTGAGGCAAGTATAGTGAGAGAAAGTCTAATCTAGCAGAGAGAGAGAGAGAGAGAAAGAGATCCAGTCAGCCTCCAGAATTTCAAGCTTTGTTTACGTCATCCTAGCTGAGGCACCAGACATATGAAGTTGAAACAAGCCATCCAAATGTGCCAGTTCTGAATTCTTGATCCACAGAATACCAAGATGAAATAATGTCAAATTGTTTTTAGCTAAGTTTTCTGACTGTTTATTACACGTCAATAGATTAACCTTAAGCCTTACCTTGAAAATCTTAGGATGATCCTGTGTTGAATCTTAATTGATACAACTTTTCACATAGTCTCTCATGAAAATAGAATTATTGTAAGTAACAGTGGCTTCAATGTCATTTCAATAATGAATACTATTTATGTATTGGTTGAGAATCACTGGAAAATTTATGTCATGGGCTGAATTGTATTCTCTCCAAAATTCATATGGTAAAGCTCTAACCATCAGTACCTCAGAATTTCAGTGTGTTCAAAAATAGGGAATTTCAAGATGTCATTAAGGTAAAATAAGGTCCCTGATCCAGTAAGACCATTCTGGAGGAAGAGCAGATTAAGGTACAGACACACACTGAGGAAAGGCCATGTGAAGGAAAAGGGAAAAGAGGGCCATCTGCATGCCAAGGAAAGACTTCTAGCCTCCAGAACTGTGAGAAAAGAAATGTACATTATTTGAACCACACTGTCTGTAGTTTTGTTTATGGTAGCCCTAGTCTATTAATATAGCCTATTTCTTCAGAAGCAAGAATATTTCTGAAGTCTTCTCAATTGATATGAACTTTTATATAACATCTTGCATCGTTTACTGTCTTGAAGCAAATCAAGTACAGCTGAGGACATCATTGGCAATAAGTCCAAGATCTGTTAATTATTTGAACTTCAACCTCTTCCTTGAATGTCTGTCTGTTTATGTCAATCTATCAATCTATGTATATTTAGATATCTACATATCTGTCTATATAGATATCTAGATATATATCCGTGTGTGTGTGTGTGTGTGTGTGTGTGTGTGTGTGTGTGCGCGCGCTTGAGCCAGGACATGAGGAACCAGGAGATGAGGAAGAAGAGGAGCTCCCTATTTCTCAGTTTGTTTTTATAGTGTCTGCTGCTTTTCTTTCTTTTTCCAGTCACTTTAAAGGCAGAAAAGTCAACTACCTCTTTCTAAGTTAGGATACATAAATCGATATTTATATGTTAAAGCTTACAATCTCCAACACATCAGAGGCCAGTCGTCACAGGCACTGATGAAGCTATTCCTATGACAGATCTGGAAAGGAGTACATTATTTGTGACGACTAACCTGTCCTCATCCAAGTCATGGAATGGAACCTGGGGGATGATGAATTTAGGAGTGATGGTCGTCTGCACAGGGGAACAGGAATGAGTAAGGAGATTCCTATTAGCTTCTTCTCTCAATACACCAAGCTCCGATGACTTCTGATAAAATTTAGGTTATGTTCTCATATTGGTTTGACCATGAGAAATAATAATAACTTGTGTACTTTCTTACTTTCGGGCTCTTCAGAATATCTGCTTTTTTCCACTTTAAAAATAGATGATCGACTGGGTGTGGTGGCTCACGCCTGTAATCCTAGGACTTTGGGAGGCCAAGGCAGGTGGATCACCTGAGGTCAGGAGTTCAAGAACAGCCTGACCAACATGGTGAAACCTCGTTTCTACTAAAAATACAAAAAAAAAAAAAAAAAAAAAATAGTCCAGTGTAGTGGCATGTGCCTGTAATCCTAGGTACTTAGGAGGCTGAGGCAGGAGAATCACTTGAACTCAGGAGGCAGACGTTTCAGTGAGCCAAGATCCTGCCATTGCACTCCAGCCTGGGCAACAAGAGTGAAACTCTGTCTCAACAACAACAACAAAAAAATTGATCATAACTCTGCCCTTGAGGGGTAACTAAAAGAGTTTTTTTTTACTACAAAACTGGTCTGGTTACCATATTCATGAAGTGATGATGGCGTGAATAAAGGATGAAAATTCGCCTTTGACTATTCCGAGGCATATATAAAAGTCAAAAAATACTTGATAATTGTTCATTCGCATTCCCATTGTAAAAATCAAAAATAGGTTGATAGCTCTATAGATTAATTCATTACCTAGAAATTGCATTAATCGGGTACATTTATTTTCTTATTCTAAAACCGTACCACTTACCACTTAATATCCCCTTTCCATTCTTTTTTCCCCTGCTGAAAATCTAATGAGATCAAATCGTACTTGAGGGAGACACTGCTAATTCTATTCTCTAAAGGTGAAATAGAGATGAAATTGCATTTTAGCAATTTCAATGTGTTCTTATGTATGGTCAGGGAAATAGACTTGAATGATTTCTGAATATAAACAGTTTAAATGACAATAAAATTTTAATTTAACAAGCCAGTAAATTAATGACACAGATAAACCTCATTTAAGATATAAATTATTTCCTCTGGTTTATTACATTTTGATGAGTGTTATATAATTCTATCATTATATATAAATGATTACAAAAGTGTTATATAATTATTTAAGAGAAATTTGTCTTATTTTAGTGTGCACTCTATTTAATGGAGTTAAAACAATAGCTAAATAGTAAACAAGAGAAAGGAGAAGAAAAATGGAGTTCCAAATCTCTGAAATTGGCATGTGTAAAATTTGGGCTGACAGTCATAAACTTTTACCCTCCAACCTAACTATCTATTTTATCTCCTTAATATGTCAGCTTAAAGCAAAACTTATTATCAATATCAAAATTACACAATAAAATAAGTTATATGTTTTATGATTTTTCTATTATCATAACTGATTTCAGTGATTCAAAAAACTATCTTGTACCTGTTGAAAATCTAAGAAGATTTGATATGAAAATATTTTAAATATGTCTCACTTGTATAAGTCAATTATCTTTTATCATTGAGATGGTTTTCTCATCTGATGGATATGCCCACTTAATTCATGAACTGCTATTGACTAAGAAAATCTGAATATCTTTTACATCTGTTTTTTTTTCTACAGGATATTTTATCCTAAAAATGAATTATATGTATTGAAAAGTATAAACCGACATATTTGGCAAATTAACAGAGGACATATTATGAAAATAATGAGAGCAAGAACACAGTAGGTAAAATAGTGGTAAGATACGAGATTCTATGAAATGGTAATCAGGCCCATGAGACAAAAAGGAATTGTAATAGGAAAGAACATTAATATTAGTGGATTTTCTAGAATCAACCAAGGCATGTGAAATTTCATGACATGAACAAAACAAATGCATACGCTTCTTGTTTAATATAACTCAATAAAAAGAAAGTGGGTATAGCATATGATTATATTATTATTATCATTATTTAACTATTATTTTAGTTTCACTTACATTTCCTTAAGTTTTCAAATTAAAAAATGAAAATTGTTTGGGAAAAGCAGATATTTTATTAGATTCCAACTAATTGAGTAATGAGGTGAAAATGCCAACTACAGATGCTGATTCATTATAATAGCATGTTCTTCCAAATAACTATCTTATCTGTCTCTGAATTGTCATTAGATCTCCAGATAGCAGCCAAGAAAATTAAATGAGATTCTTAAAAAAAGAAATGACAACAAACCTATAGTCAATTATTTCTAAAAACATCCATATGTTACACACAAACATACATATACACACATATTTATACACACACAAATGTAAATATATGCAAAAAATATTTAACAGACACACTATATATGTGATATGTTTAAATATATAATAAA
>NW_016824286.1:592653-652252 GCF_001698545.2 Rhinopithecus bieti
ACACACACACACACTGAGATATACTATATATTATACTATATATATTATAATGAGATATACCATATATATTTCTATATATATATATATATTAGTTTATTCTCATGCTGCTACAAACAATTGTCCAAGATTGGGCAATTTATAAATGAAAGAAGTTTAACTGACTCACAGTTCTGCATGACTGGAGAGGTCTCAGGAAACTTACAACCATAGCAGAAGGGGAAGCAAACACATCCTTCTTCACATAATAGCAGGAAGGCAAAATGCCGAGCAAAAGGGGCAGAGCCACTTATAAAACCATCAGATCTCATGAGAACTCAATTACTATCATGAGAACAGCAGCACAGGGGCAACCACTCCCATGATTCAATTATCTCTCACCAGGCCCTGCCCACAACACATGGGGATTATGGAAACTACAATTCAAGCTGACATTTGGGTGAAGACACAGTCACATCATTATCATTCCTCCTCTGGCCCCTCCCAAATTTCACATTCTCACATTTCAAAACACAATCAACCCTTTCCAAAGTTCCCCCAAAGTCTTAGGTCATTCCAGCATCAGCCCAAAATTCCAAGGTCTCATCTGAGACAAGGCAGGTATCTTTCACCTATGAGCCTGTAAAATCAAAAGCAAGTTAGCTATTTCAGAGATACAATGTGGGTACAGGCATTGGGTAAATACACCAGTTCCAAATGGGAGAAACTGGCCAAAACAAAGGGACTACAGGCCCCAGGCAAGTCCAAAATCCAATAGGGCAGTCATTAAAACTTCAAGCTCCAAAATGATCCCCTTTGACTCCATGTCTCATACCCAGGGTACACTGATGCAAGAGGTGGGCTCCCATGGCCTTGGGCAGGTCTGATCCTGTGACCTGGTAGGGTTAAGCCTCACTTCCTGGCTGCTTTCATGGGCTGGCGTTCAGCGTTTGTAACCTGTTGGTAGATCCACCATTCTGGGGGTCTGGAGTATGATGGCCTTCTTCTCACAGATTCACTAGGCAGTGTCCCAGTGGGGACTCTGTTTGGGGGCTCCAACCCACATTTCCCTTCTGAACCGGCCTAGCAGAGGTTCCCTATGAGGGATTTGCCCCTGCAGTAAACTTCTGCTTAGACATCCAGGTATCTCCATACATCCTCTGAAATATAGGCAGAGGTTTCCAAACCTCAATTCTTGTCTTCTGTTCACCCACAGGCCCAATACCATGTGGAAACTGCCAAGGCTTGGGGCTTGCACCCTCTGAAGCAATAGCCTGAGTTGTACTTTGGACCATTTTAGCTGCAGCTGGATCAGCTGTGGTGCAGGGCACCAAGTCCCAAGGCCGTACATAGCAGAGGGGCCCTAGACCTGGCCCAGTAAACCATGTTTCTTTCCTGGACTTCTGGGTCTATGTTGAGGGAGCCTGCTGTGAAGGTCTGTGACATGCCTTGGAGACATTTTCCCCATTGTTTTGATGACTAAGGTTTGGATCCTCGCTACTTATGCAAATTTCTGCAGCTGGCTTGAATTTCTCCCCAGAAAATTGGGTTTTCTTTTCTTTCTTTTTTTTTAAATCACATAATCAGGCTGCAAACTTTCTAAACTTTTATGTTTTGCTTCCTCTTGAATGTTTGTCACTTAGAAATTTATTTTGCCAGATATCTTAAATCATCTCTCTCAAGTTCAAAGCTCCACTGATATCTAGGGAGGGCAAAATGCTTCCAGTCTCTTTGCACATAGCAAGAGTAACTTTTACTCCAGTTCCCCAAAAGTTCCTCATCTCCTTCTGAGACCATATCAGCCTGGACACCATGGTCTATATCATTTTGATCAAACTATTCAACAAGTCTCTATGAAGTTGCAAACTTTCCCACATTTTCCTGACTTCTGAGCCCTCCAAAATGTTCCAACTTCTGCTTGTCACCCAGTTCCAAAGTTAGTTCCACATTTTTAGGTGTCTTTACAGCAGTGCCCCACTCTCTGTGGTACCAATTTACTCTATTTGTTTGTTCTCAAATTGCTATAGAAAACTGCTCAAGTCTGGGTGCAGTGGCTCATGCCTGTAATCCCAGCATTTTGGGAGGCGAAGGCAGGATCACTTGAGGTCAGGAATTGGAAACCAGCCTGGCCGATGTAGCAAAACCCTATCTCTACTAAACACACAAAAATTAGCCCGGTGTGTTCATGCACACCTGTAATCCCAGCTGGTAAGGAGGCTGAGGCAAGAGAATCACTTGAGTTCAGGAGACAGTGGTTGCAATGAGCCGAGATTGCACCACTGCACTCCAGCCTGGGTGACAGGGCAAGACTCTGTCTCAAAAAAAAAAAAAAAAAAACAACTGCCTGAGACCGAGACTGGATTTATTAGTCCATTTTCTGCTGATAAAGAAATATCTGAGACTGGGCAATTTAAAAAAGAAAGAGGTTTAATAGACTTACAGTTCCACCTGGTTGGGGAAGCCTCACAATCATGGAGGAAGGTGAAAGGCAAGTCTCACATGGCAGCAGACAAGAGAAGAGAGATTGTGCAGGGAAACTCTCCTTTTAAAAAACCATCAGATCTCATGAGACTTACTCACTATCATGAGAAAAGCAGGGAAAGACCTGCCCCCATAATTCAATTACCTCCTACTGGATTCCTCCCACAACATGTGGGAATTCAAATGAGATTTTGTTGGGGAAACAGCCAAACCAAATGATTCTGCACCTGGCTGCTCCAAAATCTCATGTCCTCACATTTCAAAATGAATTATGTCTTCCCAACAGTCCCCCAAAGTCTTAACTCATTTCAGCATTAACGGAAAAGTCCACAGTCATCTGAGACAAGTCAAGTCCCTTGTGGCTATCAGCTTGTAAAATCAAAAGCAAGTTAGCTACTTCCTAGACATAATGAGAGTACAAGCATTGGGTAAATACTGCCATTACCAGTTGTAGAAATTGGCCAAAACAAAGGGGCTATAGGCCTCATGCAAGTTTGAAATCCAGAAGGGCAGTCACATCTTAAAGCTCCAGAATGATTTCCTTTGACTCCATGTCTCACATACGGGTCATGCTGATGCAAGAGGTGAGTTCCCATGGTCTGGCGCAACTCCACCCCTGTGATTTTGTAGGGTACAGCCTTCCTCCCAGCTGCCTTCACAGGCCGGCATTGAGTGTCTGTAACTTTTCCAGGTGCAGGTTGAAAGCTGTCGGTGGACCTACCATTCTGGCGTCTGGAGGACAGTAGAGCTCTTCTCACAGCTCCAGTAGGTGGTGCCCCAGTAGGGACTCTGCATGAGGGCTCTGACCCTACATTTCCCTTCTGCACTGCCCTAGCAGAGGTTCTTCATGAGGGCCCCACCCCTGAAGCAAACTTACACCTGGGTATCCAGACGTTTCCATACAACTTCTAAAATATAGGCAGAGGTTTCCAAATGCCAATCCTTGACTTCTCTGCACTGGCAGACTCAGCACCACATGGAAGCTACCAGGGTTTGGGGCTTGCAATCTCTGAACCCATGACCCAAGCTCTACATTGCCCCTTTCAGCCATGACTGGAGTAGCTGGGACACAGGACACAAAGTACCTAGACTGCACATGCACAAGGACCCTGGGCTTGTCCCAGAAAACCACTTTTTCCTCACAGGCCTCCTGGCCTGTGATGAGAAGGGCTGCCATGAAGACCTGTGAGATGCCCTGAAGACATTTTCCCCATTGTCTTGCGGATTTACATTCTGCTCCTCATTACTTATGCAAATGTTTGCAGCTGGTTTGAATTTCTCATCAGAAAATGGGATATTCTTTTCTATTGCATCATCAGGCTGCAAATTTTCTGAACTTTTTGCTCTGCTTTCCTTATAAAACTGAATGCCTTTAACAGCACCCAAGTCACCTGTTGAATAGTTTGCTGCTTGGAAATTTCTTCCACCAGATACCCTAAGTTATCTCTCTCAAGTTCAAAGTTCCACAAATCTCTAGGACAAAGACAAAATGCCATCAGTCTCTTTGCTAAAACATAACAAGAATCACCTTGCTCCAACGAGTTACCCCTCTCCATCTAAGACCACCTCAGCCTGGATTTCATTGTCCATATCATTATCAGAATTTTGGTCAAAGCCATTCAACAACTTAAGTCTCTAGGGAGTTCCAAACTTTCCCACATTTTCCTGTCTTCTTCTGAGCCCCTCAAACTGTTCCAACCTCTGCCTATTACCCAGTTCCAAAGTCACGTCCACTTTTTTTGGGTCTCTTTACACAGTGCCCCACTCCCAGTACCAATTTACTGTATTAGTCCATTTTCACACTGCTGATAATGACATACTTGAGACTGGGCAATTAAAGAAAAAGAAGGAAGAAGTTTAATTGACTTATAGTTCCACATAGCTAGGGAGGCCTCACAATCTTGGCAGAAGGTAAAACTCACGTCTAACATGGAGGCAGACAAGAGAAGACAGCTTCTGCAGAGAAGCTCCCCTTTTTTAAAACCAGTAGATCTCATGAGACTTATTCACTATCATGAGAACAGCAGGGAAAGACCTGTCCCCATGATTCAACTACCTCCCACTGGTCCCTCCTGAAACATGTGGGAATTCAAGATGAGATTTGGGTGGGGACACAGCCAAACCATATCACTGCGTACTTTAGAAAGGAAAGAGGCTTAATTGACTTACAGTTCTGTATGGCTGGGGAGGCTTCAGAAAACTTTCAATCATGGCAGAAGGGGAAGCAAACATGTCCTTCTTCATATGATGGCAGGAATGAGATGTGCCAATTAAAAGAGAAAAGACGTTTATAAAACCATCAGATTTCATGAGAACTCACTCACTACCATGAAAACAGCATGGAGGTAACTGCCCCTATGATTCAATTACCTCCCACCATGTCCCTCCCACAACACATAGGAACTACAATTCTCAATGAATTTGGGTGGGGACACAGGGAAACCATATCAATAAGTATACGTAACATATATATGTATTTTTTGTTTGTTTGAATCACTACTTATATGTTCAATGCAAACATTTTAAAAGAAGAGCTGCAAACTGGAAGAAAAAAATTCCCCTCAAAATATTTAATGCAAAAAAGTCCTTGAGATGGTGCTTTTACACAAGTTTGTCAGCAAATGCCCTTTTTTTGTAGGTTACAGGGCAGCAGGAGAATAGGGACAGGATATCAGACAATTGATTTTATTGCAATAAGAGTAACAAGGAATCCCATCGTCACATGCCGTCTACCTTATGCAAAACCAATCCAGCAGAATGAGCAACATTCACTGTCAGGAGGTGATTTAGCCCCAAGTACCCAGAGAACAGCCTCAGGCCACAACTTTGTACTCCTTCACTGTGCCTAGAACCATCTGCAAAGACCAGAAATTCACCTTCGGAGTATAACTTGTTTTCTCTCTTTTTTTCACCTCTCAAAAAATAAAAAACTTTAGTAATACAGCCGAAGGGGATACCATGTGTCTAAAAGAAGGGCAGGTTCCCATAAACAATGTTCTCAGCTTGACTGGGGTAACACAGGAAGGAACACCATAAATTAAAGCAGACCCTGACTCTTCAGAGGCTCTGCAGTGATGTCTGGGAGCAGATCTGCCAGTGGCAGCATTTCCAGCACTACCATAGTGTTGAGGACTATGAGGAAACATATACATATATAAAATATATTATATATATTATATTTAATAAACATATATTATATATAAATATATATCTTTTATATATATATTTCTAGTAGTCATTCTAAACCATGACAAATTTGATTGTCATAATGATAAGATGATGAGAGTTGGTACCTGCTAATGGTATTTAACACGTAGGATCTCAAGATAACTAAGCATCCTGCAACAGTACCACAGTCCCACAAAATACCTGTAGCCTCCTGTTAATTAAAAAAAAAAAAAAAGTTTGTACAAAATCAAAAAGTTTCAGAGGCATAAGTTTGTTTTTTTGATTACTTTAAATAGATCTGATCAAATAGGTAGNCCCAGTACCAATTTACTGTATTAGTCCATTTTCACACTGCTGATAATGACATACTTGAGACTGGGCAATTAAAGAAAAAGAAGGAAGAAGTTTAATTGACTTATAGTTCCACATAGCTAGGGAGGCCTCACAATCTTGGCAGAAGGTAAAACTCACGTCTAACATGGAGGCAGACAAGAGAAGACAGCTTCTGCAGAGAAGCTCCCCTTTTTTAAAAACCAGTAGATCTCATGAGACTTATTCACTATCACGAGAACAGCAGGGAAAGACCTGTCCCCATGATTCAACTACCTCCCACTGGTCCCTCCTGAAACATGTGGGAATTCAAGATGAGATTTGGGTGGGGACACAGCCAAACCATATCACTGCGTACTTTAGAAAGGAAAGAGGCTTAATTGACTTACAGTTCTGTATGGCTGGGGAGGCTTCAGAAAACTTTCAATCATGGCAGAAGGGGAAGCAAACATGTCCTTCTTCATATGATGGCAGGTATGAGATGTGCCAATTAAAAGAGAAAAAGACGTTTATAAAACCATCAGATTTCATGAGAACTCACTCACTACCATGAAAACAGCATGGAGGTAACTGCCCCTATGATTCAATTACCTCCCACCATGTCCCTCCCACAACACATAGGAACTACAATTCTCAATGAATTTGGGTGGGGACACAGGGAAACCATATCAATAAGTATACGTAACATATATATGTATTTTTTGTTTGTTTGAATCACTACTTATATGTTCAATGCAAACATTTTAAAAGAAGAGCTGCAAACTGGAAGAAAAAAATTCCCCTCAAAATATTTAATGCAAAAAAGTCCTTGAGATGGTGCTTTTTACACAAGTTTGTCAGCAAATGCCCTTTTTTTGTAGGTTACAGGGCAGCAGGAGAATAGGGACAGGATATCAGACAATTGATTTTTATTGCAATAAGAGTAACAAGGAATCCCATCGTCACATGCCGTCTACCTTATGCAAAAACCAATCCAGCAGAATGAGCAACATTCACTGTCAGGAGGTGATTTAGCCCCAAGTACCCAGAGAACAGCCTCAGGCCACAACTTTGTACTCCTTCACTTGCCTAGAACCATCTGCAAAGACCAGAAATTCACCTTCGGAGTATAACTTGTTTTCTCTCTTTTTTTCACCTCTCAAAAAATAAAAAACTTTAGTAATACAGCCGAAGGGGATACCATGTGTCTAAAAGAAGGGCAGGTTCCCATAAACAATGTTCTCAGCTTGACTGGGGTAACACAGGAAGGAACACCATAAATTAAAGCAGACCCTGACTCTTCAGAGGCTCTGCAGTGATGTCTGGGAGCAGATCTGCCAGTGGCAGCATTTCCAGCACTACCATAGTGTTGAGGACTATGAGGAAACATATACATATATAAAATATATTATATATATTATATTTAATAAACATATATTATATATAAATATATATCTTTTATATATATATTTCTAGTAGTCATTCTAAACCATGACAAATTTGATTGTCATAATGATAAGATGATGAGAGTTGGTACCTGCTAATGGTATTTAACACGTAGGATCTCAAGATAACTAAGCATCCTGCAACAGTACCACAGTCCCACAAAATACCTGTAGCCTCCTGTTAATTAAAAAAAAAAAAAAGTTTGTGCAAAATCAAAAAGTTTCAGAGGCATAAGTTTGTTTTTTTGATTACTTTAAATAGATCTGATCAAATAGGTAGTCTGATATGGAAAATGACCCCTGTCCCCTTATTCTCTTGTTACATTCAAATTTGTGATGAATTTCTTTTCCAAAGGCTAGGAAGTAAAGAGTGAGTGATAAATCAGATATTAGTTGATATTCAGGATGAGAAATAAAGGTTATGCTGCTATCATTTGCAATACTGCCTGGTATTCTGGTGATGGAAATCGGGGAATTAGCAAAGATCCAATGGCTAAAGGATCATATTGAGAAAAGAAGACAAGTGTGGTGTTATTGGCTTGTTCTTTTTGTCATTTTAAGACAACATCACTGTTATTATTTAATTGAAAACATGGAAATGTTACAAATGTTAAAAGTGTTATGAAGTATAACATCTATGCAGAGAGAAAATGTTGTGATCTGTCTCAGAAGGTCTCATCTGTGTGATTTTTAAAAATCACGTTTTTCTGGTCGGGCCGGGTGGCTCACGCCTGTAACCCCAGCACTTTGGGAGGCCGAGGCAGGCGGATCATGAGGTCAGGAGATCGAGACCATCCTGGCTAACACGGCGAAACCCCGTTGCTACTAAAAAATACAAAAAAACTAGCCAGGCGAGGTGGCGGCGCCTGTAGTCCCTAGTCGGGAGGCTGAGGCAAGAGAATGGCGGGAACCCGGGAGGCGGAGCTTGCAGTGAGCTGAGATCTGGTCACTGCACTCCAGCCTGGGCAACAGAGGCAGACTCCGTCTCAAAATTAACTAACTAACTAACTAACTAAATAAATAAATAAATCATGTTTTTCTGACTCTCTACTCCCTTTTTCCTTTTTTTTTTTTTGAGACGGAGTCTCGCTCTGTCGCCCAGGCTGGAGTGCAGTGGCCGGGTCTCGGCTCACTTCAAGCTCCGCCTCCCGGGTTTACGCCATTCTCCTGCCTCAGCCTCCCGAGTAGCTGGGACTACAGACGCCCGCCACCTCGCCTGGCTAGCTTTTTTTTTGTATTTTTTAGTAGAGACGGGGTTTCACCGTGTTAGCCAGGATGGTCTCGATCTCCTGACCTCGTGATCCGCCCGTCTCGGCCTCCCAAAGTGCTGGGATTACAGGCTTGAGCCACCGCGCCCGGCTACTCCCTTTTTTCTACTTTACTTATTCTGGTCTAACCAGCAGAACTGCTTTCAAAGTTTGTTGAGAACTGAATGAAGGCAAATATAAGTGGCTTATGCTGTGTAAATCTCCTTTACACCTCATCTTTATAGAGTAGAGGTGTTAACTGACATGTACTTGTGTGATCTGTTTTGTTTATTCCTATTACAAAACAGAAACATATTTATAGAAAAATGAGAGATTAACATCTTTAAAAACTATATAAAACCAATCATACCCATACAGAAAGCTCTTTTGTCTTTGGGCTATTGACTTGGTACAAATGTTGGCATATGACCCAGTGAATTTGAGTCTCCACCCTTCCAAATACTCGACTGAGCTTTGCTTAGCCATCTGCCCAAGATAAGTTGCTCTGACATCGCATATAACTCCTTAACACTTAGGAATAACAAATTTCTACTCATTATATTGATTTCTGTATATAGAAAGCCTACTATTTCTACAGTCATTCAAATGTTTTTACTCCATTCTGCAAAACCAGACAGTTATAACTTTATTCAAATCATGTGAACAAGATTGAATTGTGCCATTTAGGAGCTAACTATCAATACCCGCACTTGTTAAAGAGTAACTTTAGTTCTGAAGTAGAGGAAAATTTAACAAGCACTTTTGTTTTTGCATGCTAAGCTTAGGGCTAGATACACTACTTAAGAACAACATTCAAATTGCTTTAAATTATTGGTTAATTAAAACTTAAACATTTATCATTTTACCAACCTGACATAGCCACAGCTTCCATTATAAGTTAGGGGAAAGATTTTGTAGGCTAGCAAATTATAAGTTATTTAATATATAAAAGAAAGTCACATACTACACATACTACATTTGATTATTTGTTGTGCTCTGACCTGCATTTCTTTCTTGTTACTGATTATTATGTAATCACAGCACTTTAATAAATATTTTCTTTTTCTATCACATGATTTGAAACTGAAAAAAACAATTTCATATAAGAAGAATAAATGTATGATTTAAAACTGCAAAAGATATTTTCAAGCTATTCTAAGTTCTTAATGGTATTTATGTGGAGAATTAGAAACAAAAGTGAAGGTAGAAAATTAGGATAATTTAAACTGAAACTATTAATTTTCTTAATTATAATTGTTATGTCCCTTGAAATAGTCTTACATTTCAAATTATATAAAATTTTATAATTTTTATTCACCAAAATATTCCTAAAATATTAAGATATGAGTAAATTCTTGTATAGGAAATACGATTCATGGGTTTGTTGCTATAAGCAATTTAAATTCTGCAAATCTTTGTGGCATTTCTCTTTCACCTAATTCCACATGGAAAAAAAAATTCTTAAGACTTAAAATAGAAAATTTGGAAGACTATCAAGATTATGTTTCTAAACTGCTGACTTGTTAGCTTTTTTACCCTCTTGGCATATGTCCGAATACAGCTTTATAATTAAGTAGGTCTGCCATCTTAGGTGCCACCAAAGGTGCCCCTTATTGATGGCAGTCAGATGGAATACCATCTGGTAGTAGCAATTTATTATTTCAGAAATATTTAATGACATGCCACATTTCATACACAGTTAAATGTATCGTTCTTTAGACACTGCAGTTTTATTAGGATGGTTACTCTAATTTAAACAGTTAAGTGTTGACATTTTTACAGTCCCAGAAGATTATAGGTATTAAAAAATACAAAAAAGACTAGTCGCGCAGGGATTTTAATTAACTTTGTAAACCTCCATTTTCATAAAAACTATGTATTACATGTTTGGTAACGATTACAGATGACTTGTATGCAATAAATATTGTCAAAAGGTATAGGGTAGATTTTTTCCTGGAAATGGTCTAAAAATGTTATCAAACCCTGTACTGAAGAAAGAACAGAAATGTTGTTGACCCTTTGGCAAAAGGATGGTAGCTTTGGAACCTGAAAACTCTGGTTCAGATTTTCTCTCTTTCACTTAGCATTTACATGTTTTTGTCCAATGAATTTCATTCTAATGTGTAAAATGGATACACTAATTTGTTAAGTTATAAAAACGTATAAGACCTGGCATAGTGACTCATGCCTGTAATCCTAGCACCTTCGGAGGTCAAAGTAGGATAACAAGTCCAGGAGTTCGAGAACAGCCTGAACAACATGGTAAAAGCTTGTCTCTAAAAAAATACAAAAATTAGCCTGGCGAGGTGGCACATGCCTGTAGTCCCAGTTACTCGGGAGGCTGAGGTGGGGAGATCACCTGAGCCCAGGAAGATCAAGGCTTTAGTGAGCCAAGATCGTCTCATTGCACTCCAGTCTGGGAAACAGAGTGAGACTGTGCCTCAAAACAAATAAATTAAATTAAAAGGTATATATTGAATTGTATATGTAAATCTATAAGACAGAAATATACATTTTTATATTTTATATTTACATTTAATTATTATTATGTTTACAATGTGAACTACTTGAATAATAGGAGTAAACGTTTTCTAAATTCTCTAGCACCTAGCATATTTCTTATTATCTAGTTGGTAATTAGTAAATGCTTATTCAATTTAAATAGTGTTAATCTTCTTAAACTTGGGAGTACTGAAAATTAGATTACAGATTTTGAAAAATTTTACCTAGGTGTAGATATACAGCATAAGTGAAACACAGTTACTATATTTGAATAATTTGTATAGTCTTCCCCAGAAAAGTAAAATTAAGTAGAATTTTAATAGACATATTTGTAAGCATCATTATTGTTTGCAATACCTTCCTCTTTCACCTTAGCAAGAACATCTCTGTTGTCAGATGGTAAGCACATGATGCTTTTTAAAAGTGGACATTAAGTCTTAGGATAAACATAAAGCATCTTCCACAAGCATTCATTAATTAGATATTAAGTACTTGAAAATGTTTATATATAAGTTGATTACTTTACAGATTATATATAAATTTTAAATTTTCAATTAGAGTAGAGGGTATTGCTTATTTTTCTACTTACAGTTGGCCATATTCCTATAGTCCTCAATGTCTGATGGGACAGTCACTCTACCACTCCTTTTGGTATTGAAGCTATTTTGAGGAAAAAAGTTTGAAAACTATTCTGATAGTTTCATTACTTCCTCCAAATGAAGATCCTTCATGTTATTATCCTGTTTACTTTTACTATGACTTTAAATTATTTTGGAATTTTCTCATGCCTTATTCACATCTACAATTTCTAGGTTTTGCTTTTGTTGTTTTCATACATCTTTTTCTAAAATCTTCTTGATGCTATTGAACCATTCAACATTTTAATCCACATCCACTTGTTAGCACGTTCATAAACAGTATTGCTCTCATACGGCCTTCATGTTGCACAGAGGTGGTTTCTAAACATCCACACTTCCTAACTTTAAATTTGACTATAAATATTTTGCACTAGTTCACATTCAGGAGACATTTAAACATTTACTTATGGAAACGATGGCAAGAGATTTATTCAAAAAATCTTTAATGTTGCTTTGAAAGTCTTACCTGTGTTTAAATGTGTTTGTGTGTGTGTGTTGTGTATGTGTTTCTGCAAAGCTGCTGTAAGCTCACTTCATTCCATTGTTTATTTTACCATTCTGGGTTAATGGTTCTTAGTTTATTTGCCCAATTCCCTTATTGAAAACTCATATGTTGTACTTATATATACTCAAGATTAGAAAAAAGGAATTGATTTGATTGACTTGAAAGGGTTATTATAAAAACATATAATATGCTAAATGATGTTTACTTTTCCAGAATAATAGGTTTTCTAAACAGTCAGGTTTTGTGTTTACCATTAACTGGGCTCACTTTTATCATCTAATTTAATCTAATTTTTGCCATCATTCATGTCTACAATGGTAGCAAATATAAGGATTTACTCTAAGTTATTTATTCTACTTAATATGACTTAATGCTTTATTTTAACCTGAAGTAACTTTAGAGTATACATCCATTCTAAAGAAGGACATTTTGTTTATCTCTAATCCTTGTTGCTTTTCTCCCCAAGGTCTCCACGTATAACTCAGGCTATAAAATCCTGAAAATATATGCAAGTAGTGTATAAAAAATACTTTATCTAATTGAAAGATTGCTTTGAATTAAACAGTAATTATAGTCCTGTTTTACCTATTTGTATTTAGCTGTAATTTTGCTGGTAGAGAGAGAATTCTTTTGCCTCCAGTTTTACAAACTTATAATGACATTTTAGATCATGCAATTAAGAAAAATTAGCACAAATGCAAATTCATGACACATTATACCCACTGAATATTCAGATATTAAAATAAATTTAAATTTTAAAATATGCTACTGGATATATAAGTTTTATGATCTTGTCATGTCCCTGCAAGTTTTCCCTTATGACACAGTTAAGTTTGGTAAAGAAAAAAAATAGAAAGTTCAATGGAAGGTCTTTAATTTATAATTTCTTACTACTTTAATATATAAATTGGTTACACAGGGAAGATGAAAATAAATCAGAAATAATAAACGCAAAAAGTAACTATCAACTTTAGGTCCAATAAAATAATCTCGGGTTCCCAGAATAAAAATGTTTACAGGAGGTACCTCATGCCACTGAGGTTCAGACTTTTGAGCAAAGGATTCAATCTTCCTGCTGCCCATACCACTAAATACACGTGAGGGAGACTGGTTTACAGAATGTCAAATGATGCTGGAGCTAGAACCAACAGTCACAGCTGGGGTAATGTGCCAATACTGGGTAAAGTGCTTCTGGGATGCAAAAGGGCTGCCGATGCGGTCACAAGAATGCCAAGAAAACAGAGAAGTTCATCTTCCCTGTTCTACCTTCAGTTTTTCCCCTAGTGCCCAACTGATAGATTTTAATCCATGAAAAGTTGGCATAGGAATCAGATAAATTCATTTATCAGAGTCCATTTGCCAGCATAACAGACCAATATACAGAGGGGTAAATTTGGAACCGTAAGCCTAGCACATTGCTGGTTCTGCTTTACTGGAAAGAAGGGACAAACTAAATGAAAAAAGGTAATGGCAGTATGACTCTAGCTCATCTATATTGTAGGAGAGGAACGACAACAACAAATAAACCTCTCTCCACCCTCACAGGTTCTGCAGGTGAGGCACTGGAAAGTAAACTGACAAAAACTGGTTAATGAGAGAAAAAGAAACAGAATTAATTACCACGTAGCATGCACACATATGGGAAAAAGTCAGTGAGAAGTAACTCAGAGAGGTAGTTAGAATCTCAGGCATATATAGCATTTTAACAACAATAAATCTGTAGAGGACTAACAAGATAAAACAGAAGGTTAGTCTTTTAGAGGCGGCAAACTGTGGGAAGGCAGACATATGGAAGGAAACTAATACAGTAAATCATAAGAGTTATTTTAATAAGTTTTGTTACATAAATTTCTCTCTCTGTGCTGTCTCTAGGTTGATAAAAATTTAGCATTGTCCCCAATGATTAAAGGTTTAAGAGTTGCTTTCCTCTTCCTGGTATAGAAGAGAGGTATACACACACGGAATTATGTCTTGTTATTTAGGCAAATAAAGGGATAGAGGGTACAGAGCTTCTTTGGTGTCTGCTATTTTTTTATTTGCCTTCAACTAAAAAATCTTTATGTAAAATAGCCTATTTTAGAGTGTCATATTCTGATCCTCTACAATATTAATATATTTATTACATTCATGTATTAATGACATTAACATTACTTACGTTTTCCATCCCAATAACTTTATTTCTTTCAAACATTTTATTGCAGTGCTTATTTTAGTTTTCTACTTTTTTTCTTAATATTATGGCAGACGCACTTTATGTGTATATTATTCAAATATGCATAGGCTTTTGCTGTATATAATAAAAATAAGGTGATAATAATATCAGTGTAGAAATCTTAACATCTCCACATCACACATGTTCTCATAGGAATTTAAATTCCATGCTCAGATTTCAATGCTCCCAAAATACTGATGAGATTCCTGTTAAGTCCTTTTCCTGTGTTAACATGTTTTGTTCTCAACTACTGAAAATTTTTCTCCCACTACATGGTGTCTGGCAGTCTTTGCAGCTCAAAATGCATACCAGCTACAGGCTTTTGATTGAGGTGCCACTATAACTGGCAAACTCTTGCCAAGGGAAGGAAATAGAACATGTTCAACTCTATGTTACAGCATTTTTGAGTGCAGAGGTAGGCAGGGAAGACCAAGGGTGTTTATTTATTTATTTATTTTTGGTGTGTGTATGTGTGGTGATGGTGTTGTTTGTTTGTTTTAGAGTATTAGTGAACTTAGTAAAACAGTTCCTCCTTTTCCCATAGTAGCACAAGTTTGAAGGTCACTAAGTTGAGATGCCTTTGCTTATCAACTTCCTTGCTATACCACCAATCATCCTCCCTCAAACACACACAGATATTTAGCTTATATAGCTAAATTTGGTTGGTTATTTAGGTTTCTTCTCTCTGATGAACTTGACTTTCAGGCTAGAGAAATTACAGGGATAGAGGAAGTAGCTAAACAATACTTTAAAGAGAATCAGAAAAACTAAAAAGTAGAAAATTGTAAGGAAAATAGGATCTCATTCTCTAGGAAGTCAAAGAAACCTGAGAAAAGAATGTGCTAAAGATTGAAAATAAAAACCTGAAGAATACAACAGCTGGATACAAAGTATAATTTGTACTGATTTGAACTGACCAAGAGAAGATATTTGGGGAGTAAGTAGGGGAGGAAAATACAAATAGGCAGATCCCCAGGTCTAAATATTATATCTTAGTAGGAATGACTACTAATCATACTGGCTTTGAAAATATTCTAACATTAAAAAAATTATTATTATTATTATTTTTTATTATACTTTAAGTTCTAGGGTACATGTGCATAACGTGCAGGTTTGTTACATATGTATACTTGTGCCATGTTGGTGTTTGCGTCCTTTGTAGGGACATGGATGCAGCTGGAAACCATCATTCTTAGCAAACTATCACAAGAACAGAAAACCAAACACTGCATGTTCTCACTCATAGGTGGGAACTGAACAATGACATCACTTGGACTCGGGAAGGGGAACATCAAAAAAATTATTTTTTTATAAAGAAAAATACTGAACTATTTACTGGAGAAGACTTGTTTGCAATTTACTTTAAAACGCTTCACTGTAGAAAGCATGAGATGTTATGTGTAGGTAGCTTACTCTCCGCCCTTGGTGTGACGGATTGCCTCAATCAGGAATCCACATCCTAAGCCCCTGCACCCTGCAGGGACTGGCTAAAGCAAAAACATCTGCTTTCTATATCTTAAGAAACACATGGCTTCCTAATTAGCATTATGAATTTAAGAAAATGGGATTATATTGATGAATTTTGAAGGTCGTTCACATAATAGATGCTAGAAAACTATTCTCACTGAAAAAATTGGAAGTATTCAAGATTTATTGACTGACAAAAATGTTCTAGATGCTTTTTTTCATCTTTCCATTAAAATCTAAATGGGAAATCCAAAAGACTTTCCTTGCAGCTGATAAACAGATCCTAATTACTCTATTGGATGACAAACAGAAGGAATAAAGTGACTAGGGGAACAAAGAATACTGAGGAAAAGCCTGTGATCTTAAACACCAAGTTAGCAAGCAATTAGCAGAGCTCTGAAGAATTCCAACCGGGCATGTGTTTTAGGTCAAGCTCAAGGCCTTGATTGGATCCTGGTTGGGTTAACTTAATCTTCAAGTTAGCAAACAATTCACAGAGCTCCAAAGAAGTCCAACCAGGAGGGTGTTTTAGGTCAAGCTCAAGGCCCTGGTTGGGACTGGATTGGGCCCTGAGATGACATCATCTCAGTTTTGCACTTAAAAATGTTGATCCCAGGTCTTCTGAACATCATGAATCAGCAAGACTGGTCCTCTACTCTACTTTAGGACTAGCATCCCCTGAATTGCAAAGTCTCTCCTCTGTTATTAATTGCCCATGTTCCCTACTCTCACTATGCCAGGGACTGTCAAACTATAGCTGGCAAACACAATAAATCTGGCTTTAGTCTCTTCTAGTATGATGTGCAATCTAAGATGTACAAACTAAGGATAAATTTTATATTTTTAAATGGTTATATTTTAGAAGAATTAAATTTGAAATCATTGTATGAGTACCTGCTTATTCTCCTTGAATTTTCTTCTTGGCTCACAAAGCCTAAAATATTTACTATCTAGCCCTTTACAGGATAATGTTTGCCAGTGCTGCACTATGCTGATAAGTAGGGTTAAGTCACAGCATAACCCAATGCTGGACCTGCTCAAGGAGAACAAAAGGACCTTATCTATAAACTAAAGGAGCTGCAGAAACTGGCCAACATAAACTTGCAGGAGCTGATAGAGCACATGAGGGCCAGATCCTAAAGATGGTAGATCAAAGGAAGTCTCCAAAACCTGAAAAGGGATGTGAGCCCTTATACTTTGTCTTAATTTTCTATTATATTGGCAGCAAATTATCACAAACTGGGAGAGTTAAAACAACACAAATTTACTATCTTACAGTTCTATGGGTGAGTAGTTGCATATATGTCCTGTGGACTAAAATCAAGATGCTGTCAGGGCTGCATTATTTTCTAACGCTCTAGGGAAGAATGCAATTCTTTTTTTTTTTTTTTGGCCTTTTCCAAGTTTCAGAAGATGCCCACATTTCTTGGCTCATGGCCTCCTTCCTCCATCTTCAAAGCCAGTTAGCTTACATCTTTTCAAAGCTGCTTCCTCATGATCTCTCTCCCTATTCAAAGCCAGCTAGCTTGCATCTTTTCAAAGCTGCTTCCTTATGATCTCTCTCTCTCTCCCCCCAACAATTAGGAAAGATTCTTTGTACTTACATGAATAGTTTGGCCCCATCAAGATAATCCATGATAACCTTCACATATCAAGGTCCTTAACCTTAATCAGATCTGCAAAATCCTTTTGCCACATATGGTAACATTTTCATCAATTCTGCAGATTTGAGCATAGATGTCTCTGGGGGCCCTTTATTCAACCTAACACTTCTCTGCTTGTTTTGAGAGATCTGAAATGTAGCGATTTTTTATTTACTTCAGAGGAAATATTCAAACATAACCCAGACTACAGAAAATTTCACTAAGGCGACATATCCCTGAATTTATCTGAAGCAGACAAGCAAAAGTATTAAATAATGTGCTGGGGTTGGTAAGACAACATGCACCCTAGAAAGTGAGAGATAAACACATGTGGCTTCAGAGTAGTGAGGGTAACTTTGTAACTGAGTATCCCTGCCTCCAAATGCATTTTAAAACTTACTTTCCTTTCTTGCTTTCAGCCTTGAAACATACTTGAATTTTTTTGTTTCTCACTTTCCCAGAAATCCAGGGGTCAATTTTGAAACAAACCAGGCAAAAAGATTCAGCTGTAGAATCCTACCACTTAGTGGGGGTTAGGGAGAGTTGGCCCACCTCTACCTGGCTGAAGTCAGGATTGGCTGATCAGGACCTTCCTAGGGGCAATTACTCAAGATAACCATGGAAACGACACACAGACCTGCACCACTCCTTTCCCACACTTTTGCTCCCATGCTTTTGCTCCTTAAACCCCTTTACTTAGACCCTAAATTTGGAAGCTCATGCTTTGAAGGCATGAGCCTGGAGATTCTCCCACTGCTAGATTTGAGTAACAAAACTGCTTTCCTTTCACTACACCTCACGTTTGTTTTCAGCATCTGTGGGGCAAACAGCTAGACTTGAGCCAGTTACAAGTTTATGATCAATGGATGAAAAAAAGCAAAAGCCCAGGCTTGGTTCATTAACTGATACGAGTAAGCTCAATATTCATATTAGAGAAGGAAATAAATGGAGGCTGGTCTACAGCCCCATTGGGTGTAGTCATGAAATAAAGCAATGAGGAAAAATTATCTCAAGCAGAGCTTTTGGTGGTATACGTGGATGGCCAACTAATTTGGGTATAAAGAAAAGGGGGCAAGTTCCACTTCTCTTAACACTGGACAAGGTCCCTGCACTGCATCCTATGCCTCCTGCTGATAAAAAAACTAAAATTCAATTGAGGACTCTGAGAAGTTACACTCAAGTGGGCAGATTATAAAGGGAACCTAAAAGTTAAAGAAGCAGTCTGCAAAGGGGCAAATTTCCAGATTTTTCTTCTCATTTTAACTTTCATAACTTGATTCCTAAGGGTGGGATTCAGTCACATTGCTGCTCAGGGGAACAACGGCATAGATGGCTAAAACACTGATGCATACCCTATTTTTCTGGACAACAGGATAAGAAAAAAAGGCTCCCTGTTGCTGGAGAGTGAAAAGTAGGGATCCTGGAAGGGGAGCAGTTGGAGAAGCGGATTCCTTAATCCTACTATAAACCCACACAAATCTCTAGGTCACCCCAGAGCATGCATTAGACAGACTCCAAAGTAACACTGTAAAGGTTTTGAGAATTGAACTAAAATTTGAGTTGCCATCCCAAACTCAGATTTACCCCTGAATGGTACACACATGAGATAAGCTCAAAGCAGAGTGACAAGGACTTTGAAAACTAAATAAGATCTAAAGAATGGTCAAAGTTACAATTACTCCCTGAGTAACACTTGCATGTGACAGATCCAAAGCAGCACATCAAAGGCTCTCCAAACTGCACTGAGATTGAAACTATCACTTATAGAAAGCAAGACACAATTTGTGGCTTAAACTTAAATGGATTTGTGCACAAAATGAATAAACAATAAAGAAAAAACATTCTCCAGGATGTCATAAAAGTACCCAGAACGTACACAAAATCCAAATCATTAGATATACAAAGAACCAGAAACGTTTTAGTAAAGCTCAAGGAAAAGTCAATCAACACAGGCCACCTGTAAGATACCTTAGTTATTGGAATGATCAAATCAGTTATTTAAAATAGCTATTTTATTATTGTAGTATACCACATGAGATAATGTAAGCACACTTGGATGTTTTTTATAACGAAAAATTAAAACTTACCTAATGGGCTCAATAGAAGAAACTAAAATTTTAAAAATTTGTGGGTGATTTGAAAATACATTCATAGCTACCATCTAACCTGTGAACAGAGGTTTTAAACATTGAGCAACAAATAAGAATAAGCAACAACAACAAATAAATGGAAAAAAACCACGGAGCCTCACATGGGGCAAAATCAAATGGTCTGATGTAAGTGTCTTTTGAGACCAGAAGGAGAGAAGAAAGGAACTGGGAAAGAAAAACAGAACTCGCAGACTTTTCCATTTTAAGTTCACTGTTTACCTGTCATCCCATAGTTCCAAGTAATCACAAGGGAGGCTGGAGACTGGCTAGCCTCTGACGTTACCAGGACCCAGAGCAAGAGTATAAATGTAGAGGCCTACATTTCATATGGTTACATGTTTAAAATTGGTAAATCTAGCCAAAAGATTGTTGAGTAAGATGAGTTTTAGCCTCTCACCTTGAGAATTATACATTACAGGACAGTTCTCCAGATGGCCTTGTACCAACTCTGTTTACTCCCTTTCTGATTTGTAGTTCTCAAGAATAACCATAGAACATGTGGAAGTACCAGGAACAGCCCAGGTTCTGTTCTAGTCTCTCCTGGAAACAGGATGTCCGACAGTACTTTAGGCTAGCGTGTCACATTATGCTCAGGGTGCAAAACCCAGGAAGGGTTGCTTTCCACGATCCCTCATCTGTGGGGCAAACGGTGCCCATATAGATGGCTCCATCTGACCTGAGTAGATTTCCCAAGTCTTGGGGCACCAGCTCTCAATGAATCCTGGACTTTTCTTGCCTATTGCTGTCTATCTATAAGTTATAAACCTACTTTACATAACTTGTTATAGGTGTGTGTATTCTTTCTCACCAGACTCACACAAATTGATAACCGATGCATGGTGAACTTGCTTCACTTACATAAATAACAACATATAAGGAGAGAACTTGAGACTTCTGTGACTCCTCAGAATTTTGTCCAGGATCTTAGTAGTGCTGAGAAAGTATACCACCCTCCCACCCTTTTCTAATGGGCGGTGGTTCACCCCATTTATTTTCCTACCCCTATCTCTGTTTTCCATGATAAGGACTCCAAAAAACCCCTGTGCATATACTCCAGCCTCCAACCATATCTTATGTAAAGAGCCAAATCTTGGCACCTAGGGGTGCACATACTCTCTGTTGGATTATCCTTAAGAGGAAAGCTCCATAAGGCCTGCATAATCCTTGGGGCAGTCATGGGTTGATTTGAATAGAAAATTCCAAGATGCTGTGTAGCATGGATGAGATAGCAGATGTGGGCTAAGGATGTTCATTTAGAATCTGTAAAGCCCTTACCCCATAAGGAGCATGGTCAGCAGTGGCCAGGACTGGGCATTTGGAAACACAGAGCTCAAACCAGCAGTCTTTCCCCCACTTAAGGGTGCAACAGGACAATAAATTTTTTTGCCTTGGCATTTTCTCAAAATAAACTTTAGGTTCTGTTACAATGAAAAAACAGAAAATTTTGGGACATCAGCAGAATATGGTATCTGTGATAGAATTCAGAAACGGTCATTGTTTCTCTCCTATTTGACACTGCATAATCACTTTTATCAACAATATATTTTTGATTAAATGTTCAACAAGTCTAGAACAATCATTTCTATAAAAAGATTAAGGTTTTAAACCTCAGACAAGCCTATGCAGTGCCCAAGGTCTCATGCATGCTCTAGTTGTTGGACTCTCCTAAAATGAGTTACTCTCTTCTTTAATTGTAGTACATATTAAGCAATTCCACATATGAAATGTGAAAATCAAAAGCAAATAATGAATGTGAATAATATAAAAGCTTATTATTTGGCCTTCACTAACACAGTTTCATGCATTTAGCAAGCACTAAGTAGATATTTAGTAAATAACTGGATTTTGATATTATATTGAATGAAAATAGGAATCAGAATGACTCTAGAGTATGACCAGAATCTCTATGCTTTGAGTCTTTTTTATTATAAAATTTTCATATGATAAAATTTGGGAAATACTGTTAGAGATTTTAAGAGTAAATGTGAGTAATAACAACAAATATATTTTCTGAATGGAATCTTCTGTCTTTGCCACTCTACATTTGATTTATTTGTATGAGTCAGTGACTGATGGTTCTCAAATTGAAAATATTGTTACATTTTCCAAAATTTATAAGAAATAAATATACCTAATTATACAGAATTTGGCTTTTCTGAGATTACACAGAAAGTGAGTTTTAGAACTGTAATTAGAATATTTAATGTGTTTTGGTCCATTTGTACTATGGCCTAAAGTATCTTGCAAGTTTAAAGACTTAGATAGGTCAGTGTTAATGAGAGGAAAATAAGGTTGTTATCAATAAGGTTGATAATAAGAAGATAATAAGAAAATAAGATTGGCTGGAGAGCAGAGCAGTCCAGGTAATCACAGACTTTAAAAAAATAGAAGACAGCTCCAAATAGCATGCGTAGTCTAAAAGATTTAGCTATAATTGTGCCATTGCACTACAGCCTGGGCAACAAAGGGTATATTCACACAAAGGGAACAATGTTATTTTATCAAGGTGTTAGATTATCATCCAAAACACATATGGTTGAAGTATCAACTCTGGTAAGGATGCTATTGGCCTGAGAATACAAAGTAAGTGAGACTCTGTCTGAAAAAAAAAGAAAAAAAAAAAGGAAAAGAAAGGTGATAACACAAAGAAAAATGCCCTATGGTCATAAGTCCCTAGGACAGAGGGAGAATGTCAGTCAAGTAAAATTTCCAAAACATCATCACATAAACACACACATTCACCATCCTTACCCAGCACACACTCCACATTGTCTCCAATTAGTCCCTTACTGCATTTGGGTCTGTTTTCTCTGGCCCATAGCATCCTTAACAGAGTTGATACTTCGACCATATGTGCTTTGGATGATAACCTAATACCCTGATAAAATAACATTGTTACCCTTGTGTGAATATACCAACCTTGGAAAATTTCAAATAAGTCATATCCATGGTCTCATATATTTGTGCAAATTTAGGCATTGTGAATAACTTTTCTTAAAGTGTTTGTAAAATTTACCAAAATGTAAGATTAGGCATGCTTGCATTTTCAATTACATTAATTGTTTTTCAGTTTGTGATTTTTAAGTTGAAAGACATGTCAGTTTGTAAAATTACTATGTTACCGTGATAAAGAGAACATAACATTTACTAAATGGGTAAGTTTAGTAGATTTTGTGAAATTAATTTTTTGAGTGCTTAATGAGAATTTGTCTATTCTTTAGTTTACCTGACACTGGAAGCCTTAAGAATATTAAATTCATTAAATTTTAAAATCCAATTTAAATTACTTAAGCAAATATATTATTTATGTTTATTCATAATTTATTTTCTTAACCTTGGGTTGATCCTTGAAATGACTGACTCCTAAAGCCAAGAAGGACTAGCTTTTTTCTCTTCGTTTTAAGTTGTTAGGTTAATAAAGTAAATATTATTGTAAATACCCAAGTAAGGACATGAAGTTTCTTTTTGAGATGACGAAATGCTCTAAAATGGATCATGACAATTGTTTCACATATCTGAAAATATGCCTTAAAACATTGAATTGTACTCTTTAAGTGGGCGAATTGTATGGCAGGAGTCTCCAACCCCTGGGCTATGAACTAATGTCAATTCATGACCTGTTAGGAACCAAGCCGCACAGCAGGAGGTGAGCCACAGCAAGTGAATGAAGCTTCATTTGTATTTACAGCCACTCCTTATTGCTCTCATTACTAGTTGGGCTCCACCTCCTGTTAAATCAGTGGTGGCGTTCGATTCTCACAGGAGTGCAAACTTTATTATGAACTGCACATATGAGGGATCTAGGTGACGTGCTCCTTCTAGTAATCTAATACCTGATTATTAGTCACCATCTCCTATTACCCCCAGATGGGAACAGCTAGTTGCAGCAAAACAAGCTCAGGTCTCCTGCTGATTCTACATGATGGTGAATTGTATAATTATTTCATTGTATATTACAATGTAATAATAATAGAAATAAAGTACACGATAAATGTAATGTGTGTACATTATCCCCAAACCATCCCTCCACCCCAAACTATGGAAAATCGTCTTCCTTGAAACCAGTCCGTTTTGCCAAAAAGTTTGGGGACTGCTGTTGTATGGCATAAAATTGAATCTCACTGAGGTTGTTTTAAAAAGTAAGTTGATATGGCCTTCTTAGCTCAAGACTCATCCCTCAGTAATGATTTAAATGCTACTTTATATATATTATTACTTCTTCTTCTTTTTTTTTTTTTTTTTTTTTTTTTTTTTTGAGACGGGAGGGTTGCTCTGCGCCCAGGCTGGCGTTGCAGTGGCCGGCTCTCAGCTCACTGCAGCTCGCCTCCGGGTGCGCCATGTTCCTGTCTCCGAGCTGGGACTGCAGGCGCCCGCCTCGTCGCCCGGCTGGTTTTTTTGTATTTTTTAGTAGAGACGGGGTTTCACCGTATTAGCCAGGATGGTCTCGATCTCCTGACCTCGTGATCCGCCCGTCTCGGCCTCCCAAAGTGCTGGGATTACAGGCTTGAGCCACCGCGCCCGGCATATATTATTACTTCTTAAAATAAATTTTAAAATAGTTAAATTGCACAGTTTGAAAAATTGGATTCAAAATTGTAAATGCTTTTACAAATTGTTATACCAATTTATACACTTATCTTTGGTGTATTTATAGCTCTCATCATATCCAGCAAAAGATTGTATCATTAAAGAACAAAAATTTACAAAAAATCTGATAGTTTTTTGTTCAAGATGCAATACCTCAATACACTTTTTTTTTTAATATAAGTGTACTTGAGAATCAGTGAGGACGACATTTTTAAAAATGCATGTTCTGTATCAGTCTAGCTCTACTCAAGAAAGAGAAACCACTTAGTTAAGGGAAAATTTAAAGAAGAATTATTAACTATAACAGGAAATTAGAGTAATGAGGGTTTGACTAGTATGGAGTAAATATTAATTTAAGGAACACAGGCATGGTAGATATAAAAAGAGCCATTACCACTTGGGCTGAGATAGAGAACCCAAGGAAGAATTTCCGCCCCCTACTGCCAACCCAAGGCTGAGATCTCGTCTTTTGTGGAGAGGGCATGGTCCTGGCAAATAAGTTGTTATGGTGATGTGCTGACAAAACTGACTGGAAATTCACTACCTAGGATGCCAGGGACAGCTATTCCCTGACAATTATCTTGCCGGGAGCACTCTGCTAGAAATCATCTGCCCTGAGGAAGTGCTGGGGAAAGCCGTTGGCCACTGAAAGCTGCTGGCCACAGTGAACTGCAGAAATTAGGTACTAGAAAATTTGCAAGTGCTGCAGGAGCTGTGGTCTTGGATGCCCTGTGCACCGCAAAAGCAGTTACACCAGGACCAAGCACCAAAAGTTTTCTCCTACAATATTTCTCCAGCATCTTTTACTGGCAAAGCTTTAATGGAAGCTGGCAAGGAAAAACAGTGAAAAGGGCACAGATCATTTACAAAGAGCCGGCAAAAGTGTGAAACTGGAGTTGAGAAGCACTACGTTGACTAAAGAAACAATATTTTAAGTGTTTTTACATTGAGTTGTCTACTCCTTTACATTTAAAATGTTTCTATCAGAAATCGAGTTTTAATATGGATATAAGATACTTTGACTGTTTGACTGTCATAAGTGTTGATAATGAGTGACATTTGTATTTTGACTTTTTGTTTGAGTGGTACTGTGGTTTACCTCAGATTTAATGTTTTTTTAAGAAACTTATTTATGCCTTTGTCTATGACTACACTATTAAAATTTCACAAATTTAGATGGTTCATATTTTGTCTCTATTTTTATGATACTGTGTTATTTTTATACTTACTACTTTTAATCCCTCTGGAAATGATTGTATCATATGGCATGGGGACATTCTACTATTAATATTTGTTGAGGCCTCAAGCCCAGTCGTATCGATGTGGGCTGTAATGTCTAATTAATCCTCTTGTTTTAGGTTTCCTCCAGGAAGAGCAATTCATCCAACAGTCCTTGAGGAGTGGTTCCTGGAGTCATATAAACAATTAGATCTGAGGAGAAAATAGTGAACAGAAGACCTTGTGATGTGTAGTAAACTTTTCACTGCAGCTATGCAGAATTTTCTCCCAGAGCTGCTGAAGTGCTGCCCCAGAGTGTTGTTAGCTGTTGGCCTTCTTCTGAAATTCTACTCTTCTCAACAGTAGAGATCCAGCTTGCCCAAGGTGATGTTTCCTTCCTAGAGATGTCTGTATGCAAAGATGGTTTATAGTGGTGAGTAGGATTGGTGTGATGTGAGACTCCTGACTAAAATGTTAGACAATATTGAAGGGCCATGCTGTCTTCCAAAATCCCCATGTGGATGTTGGAGTCCATCACTTAGCATGTATCACGGTTCAACTTCTCCCTTTGCCCAATGTATTAGTCTGTTCTCTCGCTGCTATAAGGAAATACTTGAGACTGGGGAATTTATAAAGAAAATATCTTTTAATTGGTTCTGCAGGCTGTACAGGAAGCATTATGCTGACATCTTCTCAACTTCTGGGGAGCCCTCAGAAAACTTAACAAGTATAGCAGAAGGCAAAGGGGGAGCTGGCATTTCACATGGCTGGAAAAGGAGGAAGAGAGATAGGGGGAAGGAGCCACACACTTTTACACAACCAGATTCCCCAAGAACTCACTATTGCAATGAAAGCACCAAGGGCGGGGGGTGGTATTAAACCATGAGAAGCTGCCCCCATGATTCAATCACCTCTCCCAATTCCCACCTCCAGCACTGGAGATTTCATTTCAACAGAGAATTGGTTGGTTACAAAGATACAAACCATATCACTCAATCTTACTTTTCACCTATGTTACCCTAAAATACTCCTAAAGCACTTTTGGTGCACTAATCTCCCTCTCAGAGTGTGCACAAATTTTCACAAATTACACACACACACACACACATATATATATGTACATATGTATGTATGACGTTAGCTGAAGTCAATAGTAGTTTTTTTTAACATTGCACTCATTGAGTGTTCATCTTAATACCATGTTAATGCTTCAAGTCTTTTCCTCCCATAGGTTTGAACTGATTACATGATTGCTCTTCAGGGACTCCTAGTTGGAAGTCACATTTTGTAACACAACTCTCCCTACCAACCTTTTTTAAAAAGATTGTTGCATTTAGATCATTATGCATTTATTTTTTATACTAACTTACTATTTGTTAGTCTATGTCCAAGTTTATATAAATCCACTTATTTTTATTCATATTTGTCAAAGTCTGAGATTTATATCTCTTTTCCACTCTGGGTTCTATTCCTTTCCCTATGAATTTTAAGATAAGAAGGACCTGTCTCTGTGAAGTTATGTTTTTTTTTTTTTTTTTTTTGCTTTTTAAAATTCAAGTACAATGCCTTTATAGACTTTATGGAGCTAATGAAGATAAAGAAACACCATCAAATACACTGGTTATACTGGTTATTAAAAGTCAGTTTTTTAAAATGAATATTCTATTCCCTCAGATGATGAATGTTTGATAACACATTCTATTAGAGTATGAGGAGGCAGATGCCTTTACAAAATTCTGGGAGACTACAAATCAACTGCTTTTGTGGACACTGTCATTACAAGCATCATCATACACCATTACAGGGCACTTTTAGCATTCATAGTCTTTTTTTTATCTGATTTCTCTACTTGTTTTTCAACTTCTCGATTGATGCAAGATGATTGTACATTGATATAGGGTAATGTGATATTTTGATACAAACATATGTACATACAAACAAAGTATAATGATCAAATCAAGGTAATAAGGAAATCTATCACCTCAAACCTTCATTTATTTGTATTGGAAACATCTCAGCTCTTCTTTTGTAGCTATTTTGAAAAATCATAAATTATTGTTAAATATACTCACCCTGGTATGCTATCAAACACTATTTATTCCTCCTATATAACTGTATTCATTCCTTCTACTTTTTTGTATTCATTAATCAGTCTCTCTTAATTTCCCCTCATTTCCCAGGATCAAGTAATCACTATTCTCTTCTTTACTTCCATGAGATCAATTTTTTTCCTCCCACATATAAGTGAGAATACACAATATTTGTCTTTTTGTGCCTGGCTTATTTTACTTACATAATGTCCCCCAGTTCCATCTATATTCTTTCTAATGACAATATTTAATTCCTTTTTATGGCTGAATAACATTTATTGTGTGTAAATACCACATTTTCTTTATCAATTTATCCATTGATGTATAATTAGATTGATTCCATAACTTGGATATTGTGAATAGTTCTGCAATATACATGGGTATGCAGTTATTTCTTTTATACACTGAATTATTTTCTTTTGGATATATAATCATTATTGGGATTGTCAGCTCATACGGTAGATCTACTTTTAGTTTTTTGAGGGACCTTCATACTGTTTTCCATACTTTTTGTACTAATTTACATTCCCACCAGCAGTGTAATAACATTCTTGTTTCTCTGCATTCTCACTAGCATCTATAATTTTTTTGTCTTTTTGATGATAGCCATGTTAATTGGGTTGAGATAATATCTCATTTTGTGTTTTATTTGCATTTCCTTGATCATTAATGACGTTGAGCAGTTTTCATGTAACTTGGTAATTCAAATGTGTTATTTTTAAAAATGTTTATTCAGATCTTTTTGCCCATTCTTAAATTAGATTTTTTGTTGTTTTTATGCTATTGAGTTGTTTGAGTTTCCTATATATTTTTGTTATTACTCCATCACATTTTCTTCCATCTACAGGTTGTATCTTCACTCCGTTGATTGTTTCCTTTTCTGTGCTGAATATATTTAGTTCTATGTAATAGACAAAACAAGTTGTCTATTTTTGCTTTTGTTGTCTGTGCTTTTTTAAGCCCCAAACATTATTTGCTCAGACCAATGTTCTGAAATATTCCCCCAAGGTTTACACCTATTAGTTCCATAGTTTCTGGTCTTACATTTCAGTCTTTAATTTATTTTGACTTAATTTCCATATAACGTGAGAGATAGGCATCTAGTTTCATTTTTTTTTTTTTTTTTTTGTCTATGGATATCAAATTTTCCAACACAATTTATTAAACAGACCATCCTTTTACAATGAATGCTTTTGATGTTTTGTCAAAATCAGTTAGTTGTAAATCTGCAAATTTTTTTTTAGAGGGTTTGATATTCTGCTTCATTGGTCTATGTTTTTATACCAATACCATACTGTTCTTGTTACTATAGCTTTGTAGTATATACTTTGATATCAAGAATTGTGATACCTTCAGCTTTGTTCTTTGCGCTCAGGATGCTTTTTGGCTACCAGGGATCTTCTGTGACTCCATGTGAATTTTAGGATTGTTGTTCCTATTTCTGTGAAGAATGTAATTGGTATTTTAATAGGGATTCTACTGAATCTATGGATCACTTTTGATATTACATTCATTTTCACAATATTAATTCAATCCATGAACATGGGATGTGCTTCACTTTTTTTTTTTTTTTTTAATTTCTGTGACCTCTTCTATTTCTGTTACTACTGATTTCTAGTTTTCCTTGTAAAGATCTTTTGCTTCCTTGGTTAATTTTTTATCAAGACACTTTATTTTTTGTGGCTACTGTAAATGGGATCACTTTATTGGGGTTTTTTTTTTTCCTGCTAGTTCACTGTTGGCATATAGAAATGCTACTAATTTTGTATGTTAATTTCATATCCCGCAACTTTATTAAATGTATTTATCAATTTTAAGAGTTCTTTGATGTTGTCTTTTGTGTTTTTTGTATATAGTATCAGGTCACCTGCAAACAGGTATAATTTGACTTTCTCCTCTTCAATTTGCATGCCCTTTATTTCTTTCTCTTGCCTAATTGCCTTGTTTTAAACTTCTAGCACTATGTTGAAAAAGAATGGTCAAAGTAAGGCATACTTGTGTGTTACAGTTCTTAGAGGAAAAGTTTTCACCTTTTCCCACTCATTATTATGTCATCTGGGGGTTTGTCACAGATGGCCTGTATTGTGATAAGGTATGCTCCTTCTATACTGAGTTTGTTGAAGTTTCTTTTTTTTTAATAATAAAGCTACATTGAATTTTATAATTTTTTTGAGTCTATTGAGATGATCACATGATATCTGCCCTTCATTCTGTGGATCCAGTGTATCACATTTATCATTTTGTGTATGTTGAACCATCCTTGCATCCCTGTGATAAATCTCACTTGATCATGGTAAATGATCTTTTTAGTGTGCTGGTGAATTTGGTTTTCTAACATTTTGTTGAGGATTTTTGCATCTACCTTTATTAGGGATATTGACCTATAGATGTGTGTGTGTGTGTGTGCGTGCACGCACGTGTGTGTGTGTATTTTGCCTGGTTTGGGTATCAGGGTAATGCTGGCCTCATTAAATGAGTTTAGAAGAATTCCCTCCTCTTCAATTTTCTGGAAGAGTTTGAGAAGAATTAGTGTTAGTTCTTCTTTAAATAATTGGTAGAATTTAGCAATGAAGCCATCAGGCCCTGGACTTTTCTTTGATAGGAAACTTTTTATTGCTTTTTCAGTCTCATTACATTAGTTGGTCTGTTCAAGGTTCTTATTTCTTCATGGTTCTATCTCGGTAGGTTTTATGTGTTCAGATATTTGTTCATTTCCCTTAGGTTTTCCAATGTATTGGCATATAGTTGTTTATAATAGTGTCCAATGATCCTTTGGATTTCTATGTTATCATTTATAATTTTTTGTTTGTTTCTGATTTTATTTATGTGTCTTTTTTTCTTGGTTAATCTAACTCATGATTTGTTGATTTTTTTATCTTTTCAAAAAACCAAATTTCACTTTATAGATATTTTTTATTAGTTTTTAATCTCAGTTTCATTTATTTCTACTCTGATCTTTATTACTTCTTTTCTTCTAATAATTTGGGGTTTGGATTCTTCTTACTTTTCTAGTTCCTTGTGGTGAATCATTAGGCTGTTTGTTTGAAATTTTTCTACACTTTTGATGTAGAAATTTATTGTGATAAACTTATCTTCTAATACTACTACTGCATTATAGCTTAATTTTTGGTAAATTGTATTTCTATTTTCATTTGTTTCAGGAAACATTTAAATTCCCTTTTAAATTTATTCATTGACTCATTGGTCATTCAGGAATGTGTCACTTAATTTTCATAATCTTGTGCAGTTTTAAAGTTTCTCTAATTTCTGATTTTAGATTTATATCATTGTAATCAGAAAAGATACCATGATATGAATTCCATTCTGTTAAATTTGTTAAGAATTGTTTTGTGGCCTAACATGTTGGGGCCTATCCTGGGAGAATTTGTTCTAAGTGCTGATGAAAAAAAAAAAAAAAAAAGTGCATTCTTACCAGCTGGTTGGATGAAATTGTTCCATAAATGTCTGTCAGACCCATTTGGTCTAAAGTGCAGTTTAAATTCAATGTTTCCTTGATGATTTTCTGTCTAGATAATCTGTCCAATCCTGAAAGTGCAGTGGTTCTCCAAATATTATTTTATTGGTGTCTATCTCTTCTTTTAGGTCAAATAATATTTGCTTTATATATCTGGGTGCTCCAGTATTGTATGCATGTATATTTGCAATTATTATGTCCTCTTGCTGTACAGCTCCCTCTTTCATTATATAATGACGTTCTTTGTCTCTCTTTACAGTTTTTTATTTAAGCCTCTTTAGTATAGTTACTCCTGCTCATTTTTCGTTTTCGTTTGTGTAAAATGTCTTTCTCTATCACTTCATATTTAGTTTATATGTGTCTTTAAAGTAAGTGTCTTGTTGGCAGTATATAGATAGCTCATTTTTTAAAATTCATTCATCACATATTTTTTAAGTGGCGGAATTTAATTTATTTTTATTCAAGGTTATCATTGATAGGTAATGACTTACCCTTGTTATTTTGCTAATTGTTTTATGTTTGTTTTGTATACTCTTCCTTTTCTTCCTCTTTTATTATTATTGTTATTTTGTTTTCTGTAATTAAAATGTTTAATCCTTTCTCTTTTTCTTTTGTATATCTGCTCTACCAGTGAGTTTTACAGTTTTGCATGTTTTTATGATGGTGATTATTGTCTTTTCATTTCCAGATGCAGGATGCCTTTGAATATTTCTTGTAAGCCTGGTTCAGTGGTGACAAATTCCCTTAGTTTTTGCTTTTCTGGGAAAGATTATATTTTTCCCTAATTTCTAAATAATGGTTTTGTTAGGGATAGTATTATTTGCTTGCAATTTTTTTTTTTTTTTTGAGATGGAGTCCCGCTCTGTCTCCCAGGCTGGAGTGCAGTGGCCTGATCCTAGCTCACTGCAAGCTCCGCCTCCCGGGTTTACGCCATTCTCCTGCCTCAGCCTCCCGAGTAGCTGGGACTACAGGCGCCCGCCACCTCACCCAGCTAGTTTTTTGTATTTTTTTAGTAGAGACGGGGTTTCACCGTGTTAGCCAGGATGGTCTCGATCTCCTGACCTTGTGATCCGCCCGTCTCGGCCTCCCAAAGTGCTGGGGTTAGAGGCTTGAGCCACCGCGCCCGGCCCTGCAAATTTTTTTCTTCAGTACTTTGAATATATTATCCCATTCTCTCCCTTGCCTGTAAGACTTCTGCTGAGATATCAGCTTTTGTCTAATGGAGATTTCCTTATATGTGACTTGAAACATTTCTCTTGCTGTTTTCAGAATTCTCCCTGTGTCTTTGACTTTTGACAATTTGACTATGATGTACTTCAAAGAGAACATATTTGGGTTGAATTTATTGAGATAACTTTGAGCTTCCACGATCTGAGTGACAATATCTCTCCCTAGCCTTGAATAGTTTCTCAGCTATATCTCAGTTAAATAGGTTTGCTGTGACTTTTTCCATCTCTTTCTCTGGAAACACTGTAATACAAGTATTTGTTTGCTTAATAGTGTCTCATAGTACTGCAGGCATTCTTCATTCTTTTTTACTCTTTTTTCCCTCTTTCTGGATAATTTCAAATTACATATCTTTAAACTCAGAGATTATTTATTCTGTCTGATCAAGTCTTCTGCTGAAGTTCTGTTGTACTTTTTAATTTCATTCATTAAATTATTTAGCTGAAGAATTTCTGTTTTGTTCTTTTTTAAATAATATCTCTGAATTCTTTGTTCATGTTGTAAATTATTTTCCTAGGTTTGTTGAATTATCTATTGTTTTGTTTTGTTTTATATCTTGTGGAGTTTTCTTAAGATTGTTATTTTGAATTCTTTTTCTGGCAATTCATTGATTTCCTTTACATTGGAAAGGACTCTCACTAGAGAGTTTTTATATTCCTTTGGTCGTGTTATATTTCTTTCTGTTTTTATATTTCTTGTGTTTCTGTGTTGATGTCTGTTCATCTAGCATAACAAAAAACAGTACCTTCTTTCAAATTTTCTAGAGTGCTTTTCACAGAGATAGACTTTTACCTGAAGATGAGTCTCAGTGTGCCAATTAGGAAGGATGTGGTGACTTTTTTTCCAGGTAGATACAGTGGTTTAGTCTTCATGCAGCTTCCTTAGCTGTATTCAACCTCAGCAATAGATGCAGGCACCTCAGTGGCCTAGGCTGTAGAAGTTTGTGGTAGCAGTGAGAGCAGGTTAGGTTTTTAATGTTTTTGGTGGCAAGGGATGTTGAGATCCTTCTATTCTCATATTCACCACAATGGGGAGACTTTGACAAGAGGACCCCTCTTTATGTCAGGTCTGACATTTCCTATAAGCAGCTGCCACAGCACTGGATTCCAGATGCAGGTGCTTGGAGCAGCAGTGGAGACAGGGTCTTAGTCTCAGTGTCTTATGAACCTATTGGGGCACCTGTTTTGGGGTGCATGTCAGGTTTGATGTCTGTGGCATGGTTGGATATAGATATCCCACAGCACCAGGATCTGAGGTTCTCTCTATCAACTTGGTTTCAGGGGCTTGGCTTGTAGATGTGACTTTACTCCTGGGGAGGCAGAGAGCAGCCCCAGCACAACTCCAGGGAAAGAAGGGTTCTCTGGAAATTTGAGCGTAGGGCACAGTGCATTGGAATTCAGGATTCTGAGTCAGTAGGGCTCAATGGCAACTTTAACCCTTGGGGAAAAGGAGTACTGGGTAGTAGAGACTCCAGATCTTGGCACTGTGGGGTTCAGCAGTATCTCAGACTCTGAAGCCAGGTGCAGCAACAAGTATCCAAGAAATGGCAAGCTTGGCTATAGTTTGGGCCCTGGGTGCATAAGGCAGCACAGGGATGACTCCTTTTCCTGGGGAGAGGAGTGTTTCAGCAGCTCAAATTCCAAGAGGCTAGTCCATCTGCAGGGAAGCAAGATACTAGAGGTTTTGGGCTTGTAAGACAGAGTGTTTGACCGCAGCCAGTGCACTGTTTCCCTGGAGTGCAGAGCATTACATCAGCTCAGCCTTGGGATGTGCAGCTGCTCAGCTCAGCCAAGGCTCTGCTTCTCCAGTGGGCAATGTGACACTTCGGCTCAGGCCCACATGGGTGTGACTATTCTGGGCAGCCTAGGCACCATTTTCTTGCAATTCAGGGCTCTGCCAAAGCACTGTTTCCTTTGGTGGCTATGCAGTATTAGGTCAGCTTCCTAAAAGCAGGGGGCGGCTGTGCCTGAGAGGGAGATGGAGTTATTCTACCAAATCACCGTTTCCCCAGATGAAAGTGTGCAGCTCGATCTCCTGCCTGAGCAGACTGGGGGATAGTTAGGTGGGTCACTTTCACTGCTTCTTGGTCCTATAGGGAATGGTGTAATTGTTGTTCACAGATGGGCGTTGGGATGTTAGGTCACTTGGAAGAAATGGTTCAACAGCAGTTTAGCCTCTAGCTTGAAGGAGGGCTGTGGCTTCTTGTCCCTGGCACATGATATACTTTACCATTTGTTTCAGTTCCAGGATGATGTAACATAGCAGCTGTGCAGGCCACAGGGAGTGGGGAGAAGTGTCAGTTTCTTCTCGGGGGAAATGCGACTGCGTGGCCTCTAGGAATCTTTCTTACTTAGGCTTTAGTGCCTGAAGGACTTTAAGGGACCCTAGTGGTAAAGACTGTAGATGTCCAAGGTCTCCTGCCTGAGAAAGCAGAAGGAGAGGTAGTTAGAGCAGTTCTATTGCCTCTAGACCCCACAAGGAAGGTGTAATTCCTGCTGGAAGCTCAGTTTAGAAATGTTGGGTCAACTGGTGAAATAATAAGCAATAAATTAGTAACAGGTAATACATATATTTTATAAGTTTTAAACATTTTGATTATTCTATAAATCACTAGCTAACACATTCCTGGAGAAGTTGGCAAATTTAACTAATATTTTCTAAACTCAAGTCCCTCTAAAATGTCTACCAAAAGCCTGAATGAGATTAAAAATACATTGAAAAATCTTGTCATTAAAAAACTGAAAATTAAACAACCACTACAGATTTATTAGAATGGCCAACATCCAAAGCACTGACAACATCAAATGCTGATAAGGATGTGGAGAAACAGGAGCTCTCGTTTGTTGCTGATGGGAATGCAAAATGGAGCAGTCACTTTGGAAGACAATTTGGTAGTTTCTTACAACAGTAAACACACTCTTATCACATGATGCAGCAATCCTGCTTGGTATTTACCCAAATAAGTAAAAAAAAAGAAAAGAAAAGAAAAGAAAAAGAAAAAAAATTGCATGTCCACACGAAAACCCACACACAGATGTTTACAGCAGTTCTTTTCATAATTGACAATAATTTAAAAAAAATCGAGATGTGCTTCGGTAGTTGAATGAATGAACAAACTGTGCTTCATACAGACAATGGAATAGTATTCAGTGCTAAAATGGAATGTATCACTCTAACTAAATGGCATTCTAGAAAAGACAAACTATGGAGACAGTATAAGAATAAATGGTTGCCAGAAGTTAGGGAGGAGGAAAGAAAGAAGAGGTAAAGCCCAGAGAATTTTTAGAGTAGTGAAATGACCTTGCGATACTACAGTGGTGAATATGTGTCATTATGCTTCTTCACTTCTGTCAAAACCCATAGAATGTACAATACCAAAAGTGAATCCTAATGTAAATCCTGGGCTTTAGATGATAATGGTTTGCCAGTGTAGGCTCATTGAGTCTAACAAATGTGTCACTGTGGTGCAGAAGGTCCATTGTGTGGAAGATTATGTGTGTTTGGTAAGGGGGGCAGGAAGTATGTGGAAACCTTGTGAACCTCTTCAGTTTTACTGTGAACCTGAAATGCCTGCAAAAAAATTAAATGTTATTAATTTAAGAAATGCATTGACAATAGTTTACTTTTCAAACCTCAGAATTCATACATAATATATTCCACCCTCTCAGAAGCAGATTTTGTTAAGAAAGTCTGGTGAGTTTTTGTTCTTTGGTTTCTTGGCAATTACTTTGAAATGTGAATTTGTGCCTCACACAATTTCTGCTATAGAAAGTTTATGATTATTATGTTATTTTAAAAAGCCTCACCAAGGCTGGACATAATGGCTCACACCTGTAATCCCAGCACTTTAGGAAGGTGTGGCAGGAGGATCATTTAAGGCCAGGAGTTCAAGACTGACCGGTCAATATGGGGAAACCTTGTCTCTACTAAAAATACAAAAATTAGCCAGGTGTGATGGTGCATGCCTGTAATCCCAGCTACTGAACGCAGAGGCAGTGGTTGCAGTGAGGCAACATCACACCACTGCACTCCAGCCTGGGTGATAGAGACCCTGTCTCAAAAAAAAAAAAAGTGATCAAAGAGAAATTTTTTTACATGAGGCTACATATTTCATATGAAGAAGACTACATGGTTAGTCAAGGGCTCTAAGTTTATTTTCTACTCCATTTTTTCTTTACTAAACAGGTCAACTTCAGTGAGGTGTTTTTTTTTTTTTCTTTTTTTTTCCTCCTGAGGCTGCTTTTCACCTATAAAATGAGTTAAAATAAATGGCCTCCAAGGTCCCTTCACACTAATCTAAACTATCTATAAAACATTATTGAAGCCCTTTAAACTTGTGTCAAAGAATATGACCTCATGAAAAGGTGCTGGTCCATGGCTTCTATGTGTATTAATCAAAATTTCAGGTCAAGCCAAATAGAAAATGCAGCAGACCATCACAATCAATATATTTTAATAAGATTTCTTGTTTATTTGTTTTCTTAATAACATATTGATTTAGAATTCAATATGGAACTAATCAATTTATCAGAATCAAATTCCAATTTGTACTTTGAAAAACCATTGATTAAGAAATCAGAGTCACACGGAAATGTTGGATATGTCTATTATCTTGATTGAAGTGATGGTATCAAAGGTGTTTTCGTGTGTCCGAACTCATCAAATTGTGCACATTAAATATGTGTGTTTTATTGTATATTAATCGTCACTCAACAAAACTATTAAAAAATAGAACCAGGCCTGGCACGGTGGCTCGCGCTTGTAATCTCAGCACTTTAGGAAGCTGAGGCAAGAAGATCACCTGAAGTCAGGAGTTTGAGACTAAGCTGGCCATAATGGTGAAACCTTGTCTCTACTAAAAATACAAAAAATTAAACGGGAGTGGTGGCATGTGCCTATGATCCCAGCTACTTGGGAGGCTGAGGCAGAATTGCTTGAACCTGGGAGGCAGAGGTTGCAGTGAGCCAAGATCGTGCCACCGCACTCCAGCCTGGGTGACAGAGCAAGACTCTGTCTCAAAAAAAAAAAAGGAAAAAAAAAAAAAGAAAAAAAAAAAAGAGAGAACCTCAGAAATCAGAAATATAGCATTGAAAAAAAAAATCCCTGTTCTCACATAGACATCAGGGAACACTGTAGTTTGTTTAAATATCAAGCTTATATCCTCATACATTCACAGTCACAGTGGGATTAGGTTTGGCCCATATATAAAGCAAATTTGTGACATGAAATTTTACATTAAAAAATCACATAATTATACTAGACAATACTGCTTTGACGTCATAATTTTATGTTTGCAATAAGCATCAGAATCTCCTGAATAATTATTTAAAAATACATATTTCTGGGACCTTCTCTCCAGAAACCCCAATTTAGTTTGTAGCTCCCCTGTTGATCATGAGCTCTTCTACGAGTTGTGAGGAAAGGCTCTTCTAATACAAATTCCCTATGACTGCAAATGGGTCTTTAAGGCAAAATATCTGATTGTTAACTGCACCAAATGTCTTTCTATTAACTCTCTGAGGTTGTTAGAGCATTTCTGCCTTTTTCCTGTTCCTCTCTTCTCAGAAAATTCTTGGCTTACCAAAGTCCTCCTTACCTTAAAAATTCAATCCAGATATTTTGGGAACAAGGCAAGATGGTGCACCACAAGCAGGTTTTATGTGCTACTCTCATAGAGAGGAAACAAGAGAGCTAGTGAATACTGACCCTGCAGGCCAATCATGTAAAAGAACACATCAGGATCCCTCAAGGTGGCAAGGGAACTCGGAGATCAGATAGGAGCGAAGCTGGGCACCAGACTGTCTGGACTCAGTGTGGAGCCAGGAGAACCTCTCCAACACAAGAGAAGATAAACGAGAGGACCCATGGAGATTCAAGCTCTCCACAGGGACGTGTGCAATGCTGGGCACAGGAGTATCCCCTTAGTCCCCCTCCACTGCACTTCAAGACTGAGGCTCTGCCACCTGGACTTTTTGCAGGGGCAACCTTCAAGTCCAAAGGATCTCTACAAAACTTTAGCCCTGGAGCAGAGCAGCACCAGCTTCATAGCCTCAATAGAGGCTGTAGTTGCAGTACCTGAGAGCAGTATGATTGTTCTACCCTTCCTTGCTGGACAGGGCTGAATGTCAGGTTCTGGCCCAGCAGTCCCACTTCAGCCAAAATTCGACTAGCCACTCCACCCACCCCTGCCACTGAGAGCCAAAATGGCAATGCTTGCTAGAATGTCTGGCCCAGTGGTACCACTTCTGTGTGAACTCAGCTGGAGGTCACAGCTTTCTGTTGTCCCAGGAAACATCTAAATTGCAGAGTGCATGACTCCACCTGCCTCTGTCACTAGTAGCCAGGTGGGCAACACCTGCTAGAGCTCCTGGCTCAGCAGCTCCACTTCTGTCTGAGCTCAGCTAAAGGGAACAGCTTCTTGTTGTTCCAGGAACACCAGAACAGCAGAGTATGCAACTCAGCCCACCACTGCCACTGCTAGCAAGGTGGGCAATTGCTTCCTAGAGCTTCCAGTTCAGTGGGCCAGAGGGTGAAGCTTCCTGTAGTTCTGGAAAACACCACCACCCAGATAGCAGAGCATATAACACTTTACCCAGCTGGGTAACACTTGCTAGAGCTTCTGGGCCAGCGCCCCACTTCTGTGTAAGTTTAGCCACTGGGCGCAGCCTTTTCCTGTCCCAGGTAGCACCCAGACAGAAGAACAGGTGACCCCACTCAACCCTGCCTCTGATAGCCAGGTGGGTAATGCCTGCTAGAGCTTCTAGCCCAGTGGCCCTGCTTCTGTGAGAACTTAGCCAGTCAACACAGCCTTCTGTTGTCCCAGGAAGCATCTGGATGGCAGGGTAGGCACACTCATCCACCCCTGCCATTTATAGCCAGGCGAGCCACACCTGCAGGAGCTAAGAGTACAGTGGTCCTACTTCTGCCAGAATTTGCTGAGGAATGCAGCCTCTTGTTGCATTGGAAATACCCAGTTGGCAAGGCATGTAACTTCATCCACGCCCAACTCCCATAGCCAGATTGGGCTATATCTACTAGAGCTTCCAGTGCAGCAGTCCTGCCTCCACATGAATTCTGTGGACAGGAGCAACCCTGGATTTCCCCAGGAAGCACCTGAACAGCCTATCAGGGTTGACCTAGCAAAGATACAGCTTGTCTGCCAGCCATAGCCTCTGCCTGAGGGAGCCACATGAACCACATGGACCAGAATAACCAACAAAAGAAATGTGGGCATGGAGACCGTAATCACAGAGGGCTCCTCCATGACCCAGGAGTGGACAAGAATCGAAACCAGTCAACTGAATTCCCTCTATACCATAATCAAACCCCCAAGACCATCAATGAAGTAAAGTGTAAAAAAAAAAAAAAAAAACTGTCGAAAGGACGGCAAATTCATCAGCCCACACAAATGACACAGAAACAGCACAGGAACTCTGGCAATTCAAAAAGCCAGAATGCCTTCTTTCTTCCAAATGGTTGCACTAATTCCCCAGCAAGGGTTCTTAACCAGGTTGAAATGGCTGAAATGACATAAATAGAAATCAGACTATGGATAGCAAAGAAAATAATCAAGATTCAGGAGAATGTCGAAACCCAATCCAAAGAAGGTCAAAACTATAATAAAATGAAATGAGAATGGATAGACAAAATAGCCATTATTGAGTCACAAAAGGGCCAAACTGATCTCATAGAGCTGAAACATAAACTACAGGAATTGCATAATACAACTGCAATTATTAACAGCAGAGTAGATCAAGCTAAGGAAAGAACCTCAGAGCTTGAAGATTGACTCTCTGAAATGACTCAGTCAGATAAAAATGAAGAAAAAAGAATTATAAAGTATGAACAAAACCTCCATGAAATATGGGATTATATAAAGACACCAAATTGACTCATTGGCATCCCTGCAAGAGACAAGTAGAAAGCAAGCAACTTAGAAACATATTTCATTATATCATCCATGTAAACTTCCCCAATGTCACTAGAGAGGCCAAAATTCAAATCCAGAAAATGCAGAAGATGGCTGCAAGATATTACACAAGAAGACCATTCCCAAAACACATAATTAGCAGATTCTCCAAGGTCAAAATGAGAGGAAAAAAAAATTGTTAAAAGAAAGTAGAGAGAAGGGGTAGGTCACCTACAAAGGGAACCTCACTAGGCTAACAGCAGGCTTTTCTGCAGAAATCCTACATGCTAGAAGACTGAGGGCCAATATTCAGTATTTTATTACACCACAGTGTAATAAAAATACAAACCAATAATAAGAAAATCACTCAAAACCATACAATTACATGAAAAATAACACGATCTTGAATGATAATTGGGTAAAAAATGAAATTAAGGCAAACATCAAGCAATTCTTTGAAACTAGTGAGAACTAAGACAACATATCAGAATCTCTGGGACACAGGGAAGGCAGTGTTAAGAAGGAAGTTTATAGCACTAAATGCTCACATCAAAAAGTTAGAAAGATTTCAAATAACAACCCCATAAAACAACTAGAAGAACAAGAGAAGCAAGAGGAAACTAATCTCAAAGCTAGCAGAGGAAATGAAATAACCAAAATCAGAGCTGAACTGAAGGAAATTGAGACATGAAAACTATTCAAAAGATCAATAAATTCAGGAATTTGTTCTCTGAAAAAAAAAGTAAGATAGATAAACCACTAGCTAGATGCATACAGAAAAAAAGGAAGACAATTCAAAGAAACACATTTAGAAATTACAAAGGAGACTTTACCACTAACCTTACAGAAATACAATAAAAATAAGAAAACAGAAACTACTCTGAACATGTCTATGCACACAAATGAGAAAGTTTGGGACATGAATAAATTCCTGGGCACACAACCTCTCAAGATTGAACATGGAAGAAATTTAATTCCCGAACAGACCAATAACTGGTTCTGAAATTGAATCAGTAATAAAAATCCGACCAATCAAAGGAAGCCTGGGACTAGATGGTTTCACAGTTGAATTCTACCTGATGTAAAAGAAGAGCTGGTGCCACTCCTACTGAAACTATTCTAAAAACTTGAGGAGGAGGGACATCTCCCCAACTCATTCTTTGATGTCAGCATCATTCTGATACCAAAACCTGCCAGAGACACAAGAAAAGAAAACTTCAGGCCAATATCCTTGATGAACATTGATGCAAAAACACTCAACAAAATACTAGCAAACTGAATACAGCAGTACATCAAAAAGCTAATCCGTCATATTCAAGTAAGCTTTACTGCTGGGATGCAGGGTTGTTTTAACATACATAAATCAAAACATGTGATTTATCACATAAATAAAGCTAAAACAAAACCATGCAATTATGGATGGTAAAATGTTTTGATACATTTTAACATTTCTTTGTTACAAACCCTCAATAAACCAAATATTTAAGGAACATAATTCAAAATATTAAGAACCATCTATGAAAAACCTACAGTCAGCATTATATACTGAAGGTGCAAAAGCTGGAAGTATTCTCTTTTACAACTGGCACAAGGCAAGGATGCCCTCTCTCACCAGTTCTCTTTGACATAATATTGGATGTCCTAACCAGAGCAATTAGGCAAGAAAAAGAGATCAAAACTATCCAATTACAAAGACAGGAAGTCAAAATATCCCTGTTTGCAGATGATATGATTCTACATCTTGAAAACTCCATAGTCTCTATGCAAAAGATCCCTTATCTGATAAACACCTTCAGCTAGGTTTCAAGATACAAAACCAGTGTACAAAAATCAATAGCATTCCTATATGCCAGTAACATCCAAGCCAAGAAGCAAATCAGAAACACAACCCCATTCACAATTGCCACAAAAAGAATACCTAGAAATACAGCTAATAAGGGAGGTGGAAGATCTCTTTCATGAGAACTACAGAACACTGTTCAAAGAAATCAGAGATGACATAAACAAATGGAAGAACATTCCATGCTTATGGATAATAAGAAACAATATCCTCAAAATGGCTATACTGCCCAAAGAAATTTACAGATTCAATGCTATTTCATTTAAACTGCCAATGATATTCTTTACATAATTAGAAAAAGTTATTTGAAAATTCATATGGAACCAAAAAAGAGTCTGAATAGCCAAAGCAATCCTCGGCAAAAAGTGCAAAACTGGAGGCAGTGTGTTACCCAATGTTAAACTATATTACAGGGCTACAGTAACCAAAACAGCATGGTACCGGTAGAAAAACACACAGAGCAGTGGAACAGAATAGACAACCCAGAAATAATGCCACACACCTACCACCATCTCATCTTCAACATAGATGAAAAATTAAGCAAAGGGGAAATGACTCCCCACTCAATAAAATGTTCTCAGATAACTGACTATCCATATGCAGAAGATTGAAGCAGGACCCCCTGCTTATACAATATACAAAAATCAACACAAGATGGATTAAAAACTGAAATGTAAAACCTAAAACTATAATAACTCTGTTAGATAACCTAGGAAATATCATTCTGGAGGTAAGACTTCGCAAATAATTGTTGATGAAGACACCAAAAGCAATTATTAATACAACAAAAACGAAAATTGACAAACGGAATCTAATTAAAATAAAGGGCTTCTGCACAGCAAAAGAAACTATTAACAGAGTAAACAGACAACTTACAGAATGAGAGACAATATTTGCAAACTCTGCATTAAACAAAGGTCAAATATCCAGAATCTATGAGGAACATAAACCCATTTACAAGCAAAAAACAAGCAACACTACTAAAAAGTGGGCAAGGGACATGAACACACGAACAGACATTTTTCAAAAGAAAGCATACAGAAGGCAAGCAAGCATATGAAAAAAAGCTCAATATCACTTATCACTAGGGAAATGCAAATCAAAACCACAATGAGATACACCTCACACCATTCAAAAAGCCTATTACTAAAAACCCAAAAAATGACAGATGCTGGTGAGTGGTGGAGAAAAGAAACATATATACAGTGTTGGTGGGAGTGTAAATTAGTTAGCAAAACATTTTGAAAGACAGTGTGGCAATTCCTCAAAGACCAAAAACAGAATTACTATTAGACCCAGAAAACCCATTATTGGGTATATACCATACAGAATATAAATTGTTTGCATAGATATACATGCATGTGTATGTTCATTGCAGTACTATGCACAAAAGGAAAGACATAAAATCAACCTAAATGTCCATCTACGGTAGATTAAAGAAAATATACATATGGAATCATATACAACATGGAATACTACTCAGTAATAAACAGTGAGATCATTTCCTTTGCAGCAACGTTAATGGAGCTAGAGGCCACTCTCTTAAGTAAACTCACCCTGGAACAGAAAAACATTCATTGTGTGTTAGGAATGTGCATTAGGATCATTGTGTGACAAGATGTTTATGTTATATCTAGTCCACCAGATTATCAGTTTGTAGGGCAATATTCAAGTATGTAAGCATGTTACTAAATAGTAGCAGTAAAAATTGCTTTATCAAATTATTTATAAGTGAAAACCACATATTTTCACTTATAAGCGGGAGCTAAACAACCATAACATATGGATTCTGGGAAAGTAGCAACAGACACTAGGGCCTACTTGAGGGGAGAGGTTAGGAGGAGGGAGAGGATCAGAAAAAAATGCCTGTTGGGTACTATGTTTATTACCCAGGTGACAAAATTATCTGTACAATGAACCCCTATAACATTCAATTTACCTGTATAACAAAGCTGCACATGTACCCCTGAACCTAACATAAAAGTTAAAACAAATTCAATCCAAGAATTGTCTTTCTGTGAGGCCTTCTCTTAGTCTCCTACCTCATGCTCCAGAGGGCTTCGCTGATTCTTCTCTCAGCACTCAGCACATTGTGTGGCAATGATCTGTTGATACTATATCTCACCCCCTAGATTATCAGTTTATAGGGCAGTATTCAAGTATGTTAGCAGATTACTAAACAGTAACAGTAAAAATTGCTTTATCAAATTCCTTAAAATAAACCTCAGTAGTGACAGCCCAGCTGCAACAGGATCACAGTAATTCCATGTCATGACATTGTGATTCTCAGACAATACCAGCTTCATTCCCTTGTGTTGTTTTTTTGGCAGTAATAGCACTTAAATGACAATTTTCAGAAAACTCTGCTAATATTCTTGGCAGATATTTAACCTTATGAAAAGAAATCACTTATCCAGGACTTCAGTACAGTATTTTCATTTCAATGACATCTAAAATTAAAAGGAGTCCATTTTCTTTTCAGACTTTTTGAATATGCTTCAGTTTAAAATTAAACCCATTCAGTGAATAGTCAACTAGCACAAAATCAGAATATAAGCGAATTTTTTAAGCAGGCTTTTTTTTCAATGTGACTCTTATATTTGATATATCCTATGATACACATTTGACTATTAACAACAGGTGAAGCATATAAATTTATCGTCAAAACTATGGTGATTTTTTTAGTATATATAATGAATTAAAATTTAAGTTTATTGCTCTATGCATAGGAGATAATTTACATAATTTCAGTATATCTTTTAGCCTTTAGTCAACTCAGAAAATAAGTCACTTAAAATGTTTCAATTTTATTTTCAGATTTTGTATTAATAGCTTTAAATCTTATCCTATTGTTATATGATTACAATACTATAATAATTTATAGAAAGGAATTGAAAACTTAATGAAAATATAACTAAATTTCTAATATATTTGTATTAGGATTTTCAAAGTTGTTTTCTAATAAAGAGAAAGGTTAATGAATGAGTTTAATAGGATACCTATAATAACCTAATACTTTTAAGGTGAATGTGACTGGATTGTTTTGGTTGTACTTGCTTTTCCATGTCTTGGGGTAACCTCAGTTTTCTCAGAACACAATATAAAGTTTAAATCCAAAAGCCTATTGGGTAACATAGATTTAATGAGAGAAGGAAGAGTTACCTTGTACCCTACCTAGCCCATTTATCTTCTAAAAATAAAATATTTGTAAACATTTTTGTGTCTTAATGGCTTCTCTTCTTGTGTTTCATATGTCATTTTTCCATTTACTATTCACCAACCATCTCACAAAATAACCTAATTCGAGCAATTGTCCCACATCTCCTATTACATTGCACTGAGCACTCAGTGAACCAAAAAGTAATCAACATTGCCAAGCAAAAGAAACAAAGCAAAACGGGATAAAACTTCAGTTTGTACCTGACTCTCACTTTTCACATTTGTGAATGTGAAAGCGAAGAGGCCAAAATCAGGTGCCTTTCTTAGAGCCTAGTACACACTGCTGTGTTCAAAACCACAGTAGCAAAAGATGCAAGGATAAATGTGCTCACACTTTTAAAATCATGACACTAAAATAGTATTTCTTGATTCATATGTGAAATCAGATTATACTATAGTCAGGCTGGTATTTTTCTGGAAATTTGCTCTGAGCTATATCATATTTCACCCTGGCTCATCCTCTTGGCCATCTCTATTTAAACCAGTAATGGACCTTTTTCCAAGCTGGTTCATCACCTTGTATCTCCATAAATTTGTAATTAGGAGCAATTGACCAGTTTGCATGGCTGAAATTATAAGGCAAGATCTGAGTATTGCATCTATATAGAAAGGCCTGTTTTGCTCTGTAATCCAGGGAAGCAAAAAATGCTCTTCTAGAAGCGGAAAATAACTGAGAGAGAGAGAGAGAGAAACCAGGAGAGAAAAAAACAAAACAAACAAACAAACATGGAAAGAAAGGCCAACGGATTTACAGTGTTGGCTCCAGTTTCTTTCTAAGTTCTCCTACACTCCTGTTTTTGGCCTGTATGAGGCATTTTTAAGTTTGTATCTGCTAAATACTTTTAAAGTATAAAATAGCATATAGGGTTGTAGGATATCTGTATTTGTGACTCTGTTCAAACAAAGGCAAGAAACAATAAACTTTGCAATAAATAGATGAGATGTATTCAGGAAAGGAGTAGGAACAGAATAAGAGAGTAGCTGTGGATGCCCGAGAAATAAATGACTTACCAAATTCTCTGCTCTCAAGGTTTCCCCTTGTGTTTTCTGGTCAGAATTGAGACAGTGGGTCTATTAATTAAACATCAATTATGAAAAGGCAGATCATACAGAGGGGTGAGCATGCAGAAAATCATTACTGCTTTATGTGAAATCAGTACATTCTTGGGAGACATCACAAATGTGAAAAAAAAAAGTTTATAATAAGAAACATAGCTCTTGACTCTTATTCTCCATGGGTCATGCATTATTTTCAATGGTTAAATCCATTATTCCTCCCCATTTAAGAGACCTGTGCATGGAGACTCACATCAATGCTTGAGGAGACAGCAAGCCAAATGCCAAAGTCGATTTGACTGTGAGTGATGCAGAGGGTTATGATTTGATTAAGAGTTTGTGCACCAGGCAGTCATCTGCAATCTCTGCAGTACCTTTTGTCTTTCCTGTTGTGTAGACTGACTAGTCGTATTAGATGATATTTTGAATAGTATAGTTTAATAATACAGCGGTGATACACAACATTTGATTTATAAAATTTAAACTACATGTTTCTTGTCTTCTCAACAAAATTAGTGATCACTTTCTGTTTCTTTTTAGCTTCCATAACATTATGGAACAATTTACATATAATATTTTACATGTTACAATGTAACAATTTACAATTATCTAACTTTTTGCCATGTGCTATTGTGCAAAAAATATCTTAAATGCATATCTGCTAAAAGTTATACAAATTCCACTGATGGTATTGTGTACATCAATCCATTATCTTGTAGGCATTCTCTACAAAGGAGAAAGTGAAATAAAAATGACAAAAAAATAATTTATAGTACCTTACAGACGAGATATTTTCATGAAGAAATGAATTAAATAAAAAGTTTTAAATAAGATAAAGAGCCTATAGAAAATTTCTATTTTCATAGAGTTGCATACTAAATCCTTGACTTAATTAAACAAATCTGTGTTAGTACATACCTAAAAAAACATAATTGATTCTATAATCTAGAAAATAAATAATTTATAGATATACTTTTAAAGTTTTAAAATGAAACTGATAAATTATAAATACAAATCTAAGTAGTTATAATGAATACATTATGAATTAATATGTGATTTACTCTAGAATGTATTCATCACCAAATAAGAATTTTCACCGTTAAAATTCTCATAGCGGCCGGGTGCGGTGGCTCAAGCCTGTAATCCCAGCACTTTGGGAGGCCGAGACGGGCGGATCACGAGGTCAGGAGATGGAGACCATCCTGACGAACACGGTGAAACCCCGTCCCTACTAAAAAAATACAAAAAAACCAGCCGGGCGAGGTGGCAGGCGCCTGTAGTCCCATCTACTCGGGAGGCTGAGGCAGGAGAATGGCATAAACCCGGGAGGCGGAGTTTGCAGTGAGCTGAGATCCGGCCACTGCACTCCAGCCTGGGCGACACAGAGAGACTCCGTCTCAAAAATAAATATAAATAAATAAAAATAAATAAATAAAATTCTCATAGCCTGTTGTTGCTTTCAACCTAATTATCTGCTGTGAGCCACACATTTGGAATGTATTCTTAGTCCCATGGCCACCTGTGCCTCAAGGTGGTATCTTCTAAAATGAATGTGGACCCTTGGTTTCCTCTTATTGCTCTTTATGTTCCTTTATGTTCTCGGCAGCCTGAAGAAATGTTGCATTCACAGAATCCTACAGAGCAGAAGAATGCTTCCTATATATCTCACGATCTTTTTTGCTTTGTTTTGTTTTTTGAGACAGGGTCTTGCTCTGTCACCCGGGCTGGAGTGCAATGGCACACTCACAGCCCACTGCAAGCTTGATTTCCCAGGCTCAGGCAGTCCTCCAACGTCAGACTCCCAATAGATGGAACTAAAGGCATGTGTCACTACACCTGGCTATTTTTTAAAATTATTTTTACTAGAGACAAGGTCTTGCTTTGTTGTAAAGCTGGTCTCGAAATCCTGGGCTTAAGTGATCCTCCTGCCTTGGCTTCCCAAAAAGCTGGGATTACAGGTATGAGCCACCACCCTGGCCATCTTCACTATCCTTGACATACCTATGTGTCTTCACTGTTCTTGATGTAAGTTGAATCAATGAGGTAAAGAGATTGTTTCTTACAAGGTACCACCACATTGTTAAGCATGACAACTTATACAAATGCTCCTGAATGTTTGATGAGTTTAAGTCTCAATAAACCTATTATAAGTCAAAAATATCATAAGTTAAAAATACATTTAATATATCTAACTGAACTTAATAGCTTAGCCTGGCCTACCTTAAACGTGCTCAAAACACTTACTTTAACCTAGAGTTGAGCAAAATAATTTTATATGAGGCATGTTTTATACTGAAATGTTGAATATCTTATGTAATCCATTTAATACCATACTGTAAGGGAAAAAGAAACGTCGGATGTATGCTCAAAGTGCGATTTCTACTGAATGCATATCACTTTTGCACCATTTTAAAGTTGAAAAATTAAGTCAAACCTTTGTAAGTTGGGGCCACCTTTATTCTCATGGCTTCTTACAAAAGTTTTAGCATTGGTAATTTGGATAAATTATTTACCACCATTACACAAAAAGGAAGAGAAGGCTTGACATCTCTCTGCAGCCTTGAACCATTCAGATGGATCTTCACCTGTCTCCTGCAACACCATTGCCAAGCATTGACTTTTTAAAAAGGCAATGAATATCTCATTAGGTATAGAATAGAAAAAAAGTGACTGTATTAGTTATCTCTTGCTACCTAATAATATTACCACAAATTTAGAGACTTAATATAACATCCACCTATCATACGACACTTTTGCAGATCAGGAGTGCAGGCTTTGGTTAGCAGGGCTCTCTGCTGCAGTCTCAAACCTGCCATCAAGGTGTTGGCCAAGGCTTCAGATTCATCTGAGATCTGATTGGGGAAAAATCACCTCCTAATCTCATGTGGTTGTTTGCAGAATTTAACTACCTTTAGGCTGTGAAGTGAGAGCAGTCTCAGTTTCTTTCTAGTTTTTGGACAGAGGCCACCCTCTACTCACTGCCTCCTCAATGTGGCAATACAACATGGCAGCTAGCTTCTTCCAGGCCAACGAGGAAGACATTCTCTTCCCAATATAAATGCCGCAGGTTTATGCAACATAATCATGTATGGTAATCACATACATCCTGTCAACTTTGCCGTATGCTATTGAATAGAAGCATTCATGGTTCCTGCCATACCCCAGGGAAGGTGATGACACAAAGCTGTGAGTTCCAGGAGGCAGGGATCAGGGGGTCCACTTTAAAATCTGTCTCTAACAGAGGACCTTATTTCACCAAAACTATATGAAATTCACTTTCTCTTCAAGTTTATCAACTTCTTATTCTTTGGGTCTTGCTGAGGTCTATTCTGGGAACTTCTCATATGTGCCTGGACAAGACTGTTGTCTGAGAATGGGCACAACAAATCTCTGAAATCACTTGGAACATGGCATGATTCCTATAAAGATATTGTTCTAAAAATGTAATTACTTTTATTCAGAGACAATCTATGGAAACAGAATCAAAATATATTCAGCATTTCTTCCTTATCAGATATTATCCCAGTGACTTACAATTTTCACTTAAAATGTATTTTTCCCGTTTTGAGAACAGATGTGAGCCATCTGTTTTAATCAAAATCCATATTAAATTACACCTTTACTTCTGGTGATAAGTAGGAAAAACATCTAAATGTAATTTGACTTGTGTATGTGGTTTCTTCATTAGGCTTATTCCCTTTTGGAGATGTCAAAACCTCATTATCGTGAATGCTGATGATGTAATGAAGAGATTAAGAATTTGTATACCATCTAAGCCATGAAGAGGCACAGAGAAAATCTGAATTATACAAGCATGTGCTGAGAGAATCATTAAATGATTTGGTTCATTTAACATTATATACCCATGTGACTCTTCCATATTTTCAAGCAAGAATAAATTTGAGACAACTGTTGAATTTATTATTCATTTATTTTACTTTAGTCTATGTATCTACCACAGAAGTCTGGGTTTAAGAATCAAAATATTTTTATGTGTCTAATCTACAGTCTTTAAATAGAGATTTAAGAGGTAACTATTGTACAGGATATGGAAAATGTTACATTTATTCCAATGTTTGTGAGTAAATTCCTGACCATAGAGGAAGAATTTACCCTAAATGGTTGAAAGCTTTCTGTCAAAGTAGAATTTACCAGACAGGCTAGACTATTATAGGGCCAATTCCCTGAAATGTCTTCATCGTTACAAGAGCACAATAGAGAGATATTTCTCTCCCTGCTCATTAGATGCAAGGCGAGCACAGCTCTGCAGGACCACAATTCCAGATTACACAAGGGATAAGAAAGGAGAGAGGAGATTAGCGCAGCTGAGATGATCCTCCTTTTTGGCAATTGTATGTTCCCCTCTAGAGAAAACACTGTTATGCCTTTGATGCCATCTCTCTACTCTGACTATTTGGAGATATTCACAATCTCTATCACCACCCTGACCTTGGCCCCGCATAGTCTCATCTTTCCAAACAGCCGCCAAAGATTTGTAGCAGGGCTGCATTCGTAATAGAGGCAAAATTAAATTCTATCAAGTCACGTTTTTCTTTTGCTTTCATATTTTTATCGTGTAAACAACATGGCACATTCCGAAGGCTTAAAGGATAAATTCTAGAGAAACACACATAAGATGAAAGAGGTAAATCTGCCCGACTGGAGCAGGAGAAGCTGTAATCATTTTGGAAGTGTAGCAAGGCAGGAGTCAACTCAAGTTTTTTATACTCTATCAGAGAACAAGCAAATCACTGAAAGAAATTCTGCATGCGATGTGTGTCCCAAACAAGCAGGGTACATAAGGCAAGCTTTCCTTCTAGGTCAGAAAACCAGGAGGAGAGAGAGCCTCATGCAACTTAGATACCAGAGTCCAAGAATCAGATAGACAGAAAGACCTCCTTATATTAGGATATGGGGTGTAGCAGAGTCACCGTGGGATCAGTTATAGAATAGTTGCTTCATAATGTTGCCAAGTGCTGAGAAAAATTATGCCAGATAATGAGTCATCAGGCACAGAAAATTATTGGACTGTTTCGAAACGCTTTCTCCTAAACAGACAAAGGCTTCTGACACCTTGTGAAACATGACTTCTGCCCTTGTCTGGTACAGAGAAGAGGGCTGGGGGGAGCTTCCGGAAAACCGAATCTCACATACGTCTCTGAAAGACAAGAAATAACAACACAAATGAAAAGGCAAGATGATAATTCTTTAAAAGAAAATAATTAAAACAAAAACATTTGTTGAATGTTTATTGATTAGTAATTATGTAGCAAAATTCTTCTACACACTGGGGATGCAACAGGTCCCAACTTCTCACCCTCAGGTGACAGACCATAAATGAATAAATAATTAGATTATGTTGTCTGTTAGAAAAGAATACATTTTAGAAAGAAAAGCAAAGTAGACAAGGACAAGAGTCTGTGAGTTTGCATGTGTGGGGAGTGGGAATAGGATTGCAGTTTTAAATAGGACTGAAAGGCTGGCTTCCTTGAGAAGGTAACATTTGGGCACATTGATTAAGAAGGTGACTGAGTGGGCCAGGTGCAGTGGCTCACACCTGTAATCTCAGCACTTTGGGAGGCTGAGGCTGGCAGATCACAAGGTCAGGAGCTCGAGATCAGTCTGGCCAACATAGTGAAACCCTGTCTCTACTAAAAATACAAAAATTAGCTGGGCATAGTGGCGAGAACCTGTAGTCCCAGCTACTCGGGAGGCTGAGGCAAGAAAATCGCTTGAATCCAGGAGACAGAGCTTGCAGTGAGCCGAGATTACACCACTGCACTCCAGCCTGGGCAACAGAGTGAGACTCAACCTCAAAAAAAAAAAAAAAAAAAAAAAAAAGGAAGGTGACCAAGTGAATAATGTAGGTAGCTCTCTACAAGCAGAGCGAGTAAAGGGAAAGGAAGCAGCTCTTGCAAATATCCTGAAGTGAGAATGCACCTTGACAGGGAGCAGCAAATACAGAGATCCTGCCATGGGATCCCACTTGGAATATTTTCGAATAGCCTAATAACCAAGAGGTCAGTGCCATGATTTGAGTATGTTATTTTTTGTACCTACCAGGTCTCATGTTGAAATTTGTTACCCAGTGATGGACATGAGGAATGATGGCAGGTGTTTGGACCACAGGGACAGATCCCCTTGAATGGTTTGGTCCTATTTTCACAGCAGTGAGTTCTCACTCTTAGTTCCCATGAAAACTTGTTGTTGAAGAGTCTGGCCCTTTCTCCTCTCTCTTGTTTTCAGCCATGTGATCTGCACACACAGGTTTCTGCCAGGAGTGGAAGCAGTCTGAGGCCCTCATCAGAAGCCAATGTTAATGCCTAACTTCAAGTATAGCCCGCAGAACTGAGAGCCAGATACAAATTTCTTTTCTTTGTAAATTACCAAGCTTCAGGTATTCCTTTTAGCAATACAAATGGACTAAGACAGCCATTGTGACTAGTGTAGAGTCAGCCAACTTGTGCCTAGCAGGGGATGAGTTTAGCGATGCAAGACCATGGTAGCCCTTTTAAGTCATTGTTACAACCAAAACTGTTGTCTGAGATTAAGAAAACATCAAAGAACGTGATAAGAGGGATGAGATAATATGATAGGTTTTAAGAGTGTCACTCCAGCTGCTGTAGTAGGTGACTTATGTTTCCTTCTACAATTTCTCTAAACGTCTATATTTTTCATATAACATTCATAATTAAAATTGAAGTTTTTTTTTTTTTTTTTTTTGTTTTTCCCCCTGAAGCTAGTTCCAGGAGCTAGGGCAACAGTTTCACCTTCTAGGATGGTGACAGACCTGACAACAGTTAGGCATTGGAACTGTAACAACATGTAGCATAATCTAAATCAGGGGTCAGCAATTGTTACCTAAGTTCCGAAAATGCCAATATAAAAGTCACTTGCTGACTGTTGTGTGGCAATCTCCACTCAAATGGTAAAGTATCTCGTGCAGAGAAGATCAAGAAAGAGATATTGTCTCATCCAGCTGCCTGAAAAGGGAAAATATTCAGACACTTGTCACATTCTTCCTATGATCTTGAAAGTCACTGAACACTCCTCAAGTATTTTGCTTTTTTTATTGTTGTTGTGAGAAAAGACACAGATGGAAGTCACAGGCTGTGACCACAGTCCATTGTGCTTCAGCAAGATTCTTCAGGAAACGTTGTGTTCCTACCCAGAATGTAAATGATCTGTTACAACAAGAGAACAGTGTCTGGAATGTTTGCAAATTACCTTTGAGATGTCTCTCTTCATCTAAAATTATCCTTACTTGTTCTTAATGTTTCCATACTAGCAAAAATAAATCCAGCACTGCATTGCTGCAAATAGTTAGAAGTTATAATTGAATAACCTTGTGAAGCCACGATTTCTGCCCAGGCAAGTTATTGTCAATGTCCTTGTTTTTTGGTTGGGCTGTGGGTTCATGAGTGAGTCAACAGATAGCTTCAATAAATGTAACCCATAAATGACTAGAAGAGAGCTATGCTTGAACTAATAATGACGTTGCTCCATGGCTAACAATAATAAATAATTCTTTTCAATGTACCTGAGGTCTATTTAAAAATATATTAAGAAGTTAAAAGTTAGTAAAAAAAACAAATTAGCTGCTATTTGTTACTTTGTATCCTGGGTCATCTTCTCTTCCATGATAAAAATCTAAAAGAACTATAGGCCAATATTGTTTAATTTTAAAACAGAATTAGTAAAACTTAAATTTTACAATAAAATTAAAACCATGTTTTTCTTTACTTCGTATTGTATTTATTTAAATATTTTCAAAGAGGAAACTTTTGAAAGTTTTCAGAGTTCCTGAAAAAGTTAAATAAGTCACTTGTTGTTTGTGTTGTGTGGGCTTTTGTTTTGTTGTGTTTTTAAATAAACTTTATTTTTTAGAGCAGTCTTAGCTTTACAGCAAAATTGAGCAGAAGTTACATATTTTCCACATATTCCCTGCCCCCACACATGCATAACTTCCCCAAGTATCAACATCTCCCACCAGAGTGGTATATATCTTATAATCAATGAGCCTACATTGACACATCGTTATCACCCATAGTTCATAGTTTGTATGCAGATTCATTCTGGGTGTTGTAAGTTCTATAGTTTTGGAAAAATGTAAAATGACATGTGTTCACCATTGTGGTATCATACAAAGCAGATTTACTGCTCTAAGAATCCTCTGTGTTCCACTTGTTTATCCCTCCGTTTTTCCCAAGTCTTGGAAACCACTGATTCTTTTACTGTCTCCCTCATTTTACCTTTCCACAAAGTCATTTTGCTAAAATCATACAGTATTCAACCTTTTCAGATTGTCTTCTCTCAGTAATATGCATCTAAGTTTCCTCTGTGTCTTTTTATGGCACATAGCACTTTTTTAGTGCTGAATAATATTTCATTGTGTGTATATACCACATATTCTTTATCTATTCACCTATTGAAGGGCATCTTGATTGTTTGCATGTTTTGGCAATTATGAATAAAGTGCCTATAAATATGCACGTAGACTGTGTTTTCAACTCATTTTGGTAAAAACCAAGGTGTGTGATTGCTGCTAAATACCAAGATGTGTTATTATTAAATATGGTAAAAACATATTTAGTATTGTCAGAAACTGCTAATCTGTCTTGCAAAGCTGCTTCACAATTTTGCATTCCTACCAGAGACAAATGAGAGCTCCAGCCAGCATTTGGTGCTGTCAATGTTTTGGATATTGACCATTCTAATAGGTACATAATGGTAGTTCATTGTTGCCTTAATTTGCATTTTCCTCATGGAACAACTTTTCATAAACTCTTCCATCCTTATATTTTCTTTGGTGAGGTGTCCGTTAAGGCTTTTTAAAGTGTTCTTTGTATATTTTGGATATCTGTGTTTTATCCAACAATGTATTCTGCAAATATATTCTCCCAGCTTGTAGGTTGTCTATTTATTTTATTAACAGCATGTTTTACAGAGAAAACATTTTTTATTATAATGACGTCAAGTTTATTAATATCTTTCACTGAGTATACCTTATCTGGTCTTGTATCTTAAAAATCATTGCCAAACACAAGGTCCTCTAGATTTTCTACTAAGCAATGTTTTCCAATAGGTAAGAAATAAACACAGTCAAAAAATGTCTAAATTTTATTTAATATTAATTGACTAAAATTAACATGAGTATTAAAAAATAATAATGATTACACTTTTCTCATTCTGCTGCAATCCTATAAGGACATATTTCATAGACTTTAATCAATTTTCACGTGTCACACTGGGTGAGAATTTCTTAAAATTGTATGTTCCTAAGAGTTTTGTCTTAGCCTATAAGGAAGAATGAGCATGCAGTTTGTGAATTTAAGTATAGTATTATGAGGAAGTAAAGGTAACAAGATTCAACTGGTTACCAAGCAAATTCTTCAAAATTTCTACTTAGCTGTTGGTGTTACTCAACACTTTCAGAAGTTTGCTACAACTTCTGTCGCTTTCATGCATAAAGCAAAAGAAGTTGAGGCAAACAAAAGTCAGCTTTAATTTCAGTTGAGTAAGACTCACGAGTAAGTCTCATGTCATTTATTACCTCTGATTTAATAGCCCTATGGGTGATGAACAAGGTTCATCATCTCTTTCAAGGTCTTAACCCTATTCACTTGGTGTCTACCAGGTCACCTACCTCAGATAATAAGAACAGAAAGCAAACACTATGAAAGGATTTTGTTTTGTTCATAGTTTCAGATTTCTGGCATATGCAGTCAACATGTTTTAAAGATGGTTTACTAATTTATTAAAGAATGAATATGTGCAAATGCAGATCAGTGAACTTCTAAATCATGTTTCAAAAAGAGACAGTAATACTGGCCAATTGCCAGCTTCTTCTATCCATCCATCCAGTTACCACCACAGGTAAAAATGGAGATAATAAACAATGCTCCTTCAGGAAAAAGGTGGCAAATTTGGTTGATAGGGTAAATGCCCCATCTACTTTTTTTCTTTGTTCATTGCATCTGAATTTAAAAAAAAAAAAAAACTCATTTATTTAATTTTTTTATGAAAACATGGTCTTAGGTGCCCACTTCAATTCATATGAGAAGGTTTTGGAAGATTGAGGTAAATGATTGCATTTCAGCTTTATTCCTTTATCCACTGTCTCCACAGGAATAGACAATGTACCAATGAGACAATAATTTACTTGGTGGAAATACTGCATTATATCCTCTCATATGCTTTTCATGTCTACATCAAATCTGCTTTTCTGGAAATAGTAATCCTTTCCTGAAAGCAAGACAGAGACTGCCTGGAGGAAGGATGCAAAGATAGGAGAAGAGCTTCTAAATTGTTTAGCTATCAACTTCTGTTCTCAATCTTGATGTGGTATTACTTTCCCTCAAGTTCTCTCAGCTGTTTCTTAGAGTTTCAATGTCTCCTCCATACCACATGCTGCTGAGAAACTCTTTTATTTACTTGATTACTACTGTCATCGTTATCATAATTTGTCTGAGGAAACATTATTGTCTTTGCCGCGCTCTAAAGAAAATTAATTTGTTCTTTTCATAAGGCAGTGAATAATTACTTTTTATTTTATATTTAAGATTATTATCTGATGTTAACCATTCTCATTTCCTAGCCTTCTGCTCTGTAATGATTGCATTTGAATGTTTCTCAACAGTGTTTACAGTGAGGAATTCTTTCTCCCTCAGTACCTCCATCTTTTCTTAATTTTTAGAGAAGTACCCCAGAGAGGTTCATCCACAGCAAAACACAGAAGACAATGCCTAGATAGTCTGACTCACAGCCTTGAAGAAATGCTGCATTCTTTAATACCTTAGATAAATGACACTGAAGTTGTTATCCAATAGTATATATTTCCAGAGCATTGACATATCAACTTCTTTTATATCTCCAATCAAAATATTTACAAATGACAAGCATGCAAAACTCCTCATGATACAGAATGCGATGTAAACACTGAAAAACTTCTCATGATTTAATTCCTTCCCATTGATATACATAAATTGTTTCTTGAGAATGACTTGGGTACTGATGCGTCATGGTGTACTAGGAATAGTCATCAAGTCTATCACTTTCCCAGATGAATAAATGATGCTCACATGGCAGCTGGCAATGTATTCTTGACCAATCAAGCCAGGTTTTCCAGAGATCCCCATGACACCTTCTACTTACAACCTCCTTACTCCTCAAATCTCAGATTTGCATTCTAACGATTTCTGATTTATATTTCCATCAGGAAGCCCTAACTCAGATATTGAGTAGGAGCAAGGAATGATCATTCTTTTTTGCTTATCTTTCTATAACAATCCATAAATCTCAGTTTATTTTTTCTTAACCTAAAAGAGTTAGTTTCATTTCTGCTGGTGTTCAGCACACATTTGTTACCATGACCCAGACTTTTCTTGAGTTATAATTACTTCTACGTGATCCCTACATTGGTCTGAATGCTTTCCTGGAGGATTCTTTAAAACAATATAAAACATAATCTCAAAAAGTATTATCATTACCATTCTTATAGATTTAATCAATGTATAATTTTTCTATGCATACGTTAGAATCTATACTTGGGTATTGTAAAATATTTCTATTGTAATATTTTTGTGCAACATAATGCATATTTAAAATGCACTAACAAAGCACCTGCTTTATAGAAAGTGTTCCAGTTGGAAAATACAAGAAAATGCAATGATATTTAAAAATGAAAATGTAAGTGATCTATTCTACTTTTACTGTGAGTCCTAGGTTTTAAAATAGGTAAATTAAGCCTGTAAATTTGAAAATGTTATCAATAAGAAAACAGTAAAACATAAAGTCAAAATTTTTTTAGGTTTCAGAAAATAGCATTTTTGAATTGGAATAATTTCAATGGTCCCAAATATGTCTTGACTCAGATGGGAATAGCAACTAGATTTGTTAGCGTTTTAGCCAAGGTCAATCACTGAAAGAAAGAAACTATAACTGAACTTATCCAGGTCTTATAAAGACTCATTCAATTATAGGAATAATCCTTCAATAAATGAATAGCATTACCAATTACAGTCTATAGAAAAGGGAATTGTCCTCGGACTCATTTTGAGCAAATGCTTATCTCTAGACGATCTCTTGGGAGAAAGGTCTTATGTTACCATGTATCATTCGGCAGTTGGCACTGTGCATGTCAGCAGATTACAGAATTATGGTTCCCAGTGGTCTAACTAGTTTTCTTCAAGAATGCTACCAAAATCAATATCAACAAGGAACACAGGATCCAGTTTTTTGAAGGGCTGACAACAGCTAATGTATGTTGTGAGACACCTCCCCAGTCTGTGTTCAGGCAGCATGTGCTCTGAAGTTTGAAGAAATGGAGCCAATAAAAGCCTAGGCAGAAGTCATTGAAAAAAAAAAAAATGTTAAGACCTGCCTCACGCATGTAATCCCAGCACTTTGGGAGGCCGAGGGTGGCAGATCACGAGATCAAGAGTTTGAGAACAGGCTGGCCAACATAGTGAAACCCAGCCTCTACTAAAAATACAAAAACAAACAAAAAAATTAGCCGAGCGTGGTGGTGGCGCCTGTAGTCCCAGCTACTCGGGAGGCTGAGGCAGGAGAATGGCGGGAACCCGGGAGGCGGAGCTTGCAGTGAGCTGAGATCCGGCCACTGCACTCCAGCCTGGGCGACAGAAGGAGACTCCGTCTCAGAAAGAAAACAAACAAACAAACAACAACAACAAAAAAAAAACAAAAAAAATTTCTATAGTCTGTGAATTCAAAAGAAATTTGTATCCTAAATGGCTATATCTATAAACATATCTGCTATCATTATTTCTAGTTAAATGAAAGTGAAATATAAACCAGAGGAAAAAATCATCTAAAGAAAATGGATAAATTAAGACTAGTAAGTTTAATAATATCTTTAATAACTAAACATATATCTTAAATGACTAAATTGCCATGTTTTTACTGTTTGAAAATAGATATTTAACAGAAATATTTATTAATCATTTATCTTTTACTTTTATTTGCAAATCACTAAGTCTTTTATCCAAATAACATAAAGGCTCTTATTCGAAATACATGTATGTATTTAAAAAATATTTTAATATAGAAAAAAGCTCTGAAAGATAATTTTATAACTATGCTGCAAAACACTGTTTTTATATATCTCGTATATTTCACCTGTTTTTCTTAATTTAAAATGTTTATGAGATAATATTTTGAATATTCCACACTATCTGAAGAATAAGAAAAAAGCTATAATAAAAATGTTATGTTAT
>NW_016824286.1:652862-663792 GCF_001698545.2 Rhinopithecus bieti
ATTACTGATTTTCCATAAATTTATTCTTTTTTTCTGCGCATGCAAATATAAAATACAATTTCCCGTCAAGTAAGGATTTCTCCTCGGGTTTTCTGTCCAACATGGGAAACAGTGCTCAATAGTACCAGGTAGAAGAATAGTTAAACAGGAAAGAACCTAGATAAGATGTCATTAAACTCTTTCTTCTCGCCTTTTGAAAAGGCTTTCATGTTAAATCAAAACAAAATATACCTCAACAAAACAAAATAAAACAAAATAAAAGCATACTCAACATAGCAAATAGTGCAAAACAATAATTTATGGATATCCTGTCCATACCAATTCATTGTGAATTCTTATAAGAAATTACTTTTAAGCTTATATATATACACGTGTATATATATATGTCTCCTACATGTATATACATATATATATATGCATATATATACTACTTCTTATTAGTTAATAAGCAGTGCTTATACATTATTTATAATACATTAGTTATTAGTGCTTATACATTACTGCTATGTGTATATATACACTACTGCTTATTAGTATTAAAATATATATTTTCTATAGGGTTTAAATTCGTAAAACTCAGAATGCTATACAGGCATTATCATATTGATTTGGTACCATAATTTTGGTACATGAAAGGCAGGTTTTCCCCATACTATTGACGAAGAAACGAAAGTACAAACTGGGTGTTTTGTCCAAGTGACTAAAGAAATAAATTAGAAAGTCTCACCATAACTTGTTTCCTCTGCAGACTTCATCTAGATAAGCTAATACTTGCAAATACCAGTTATGACTCTGGCACCATGTACTGTACGTGATCCATCTTATTAAACTTAACAAAACTCACATGAGGAAATTACTGTTCTAATACCCATTTTAGTGATGAGATGCTGAATACTAAGGAGTGAAAATTGTCCCCAAAGGCCAATAGTGGCAGTAAGTGGCAAAGCTGTGACTCAAAACAGGCATTCCAATGTCAAACCCCATCCACTTAAGCCCGTGGATGCCTATTAGGAACTGAATTGTGTCCCCTCCTCCCAAAATGCATAAATTGAAGCTTTACCTCCAATGTGACTATATTTGGAGATAGGGCTTTTCAGGAGGTAATTATGGTTCAATGAGGTCATAAGGACCCTAATTCAATAGGACTGGTGTCCTCATCAGAAGAAGCAGCACATCAGGGGATGAAAGGTCTTATGAAGACAGAGTGAGAAAACAGCCATCTGCAAGTTAGAGAAGTCTCACCTGAAACACTTCTGTTAGTGCCTTGATCTTGGACTTTGAGCCTCCAGAACTGCGAGAAAATAACTTTCTGATGTTTAAGCTACTCAGTCTGTGGTATTCTGTTACAGAAGCCAGAAAAGACCAATTCAGTGGTATCTAGTTCAGTGATTTGCTCCCAGGCCTGATTTTGGTCCTCCCCAGGCTGTCTTTAAGATGTGTATTCTTTTGCTTTTTTTTTTTTTAATACTTTAACTTCTAGGGTGCATGTACACAACGTGCAGTTTTGTTACATATGTATTCATGTGCCATGTTGGTGTGTTGCACCCGTTAACTCGTCATTTACATTAGGTATATCTCCTAATGCTATCCCTGCCCCTCCCCCCTCCCCCCCAATAGGCCCTGGTGTGTGATGTTCCCCACCCTTTGTCCATGTGTTCTTACTGTTCAATTCCCACTTATATGTGAGAACATGTGGTGTTTGGTTTTCTGTCCTTGCAATAGTTTGCTCAGAATGATGGTTTCCAGCTTCATCCATGTCCCTATAAAGGACATGAACTCATCCTTTTTTATGGCTGCATAGTATTCCATGGTATATATGTGCCACATTTTCTTAATCCGGTCTATCATTGACGGACATTTGGATTGGTTCCAAGTCTTTGCTATTGTGAATAGTGCCGCAATAAACGTATGTGTGTATGTGTCTTCATAGCAGCATGATTTATAATCCTTTGGGTATATGTGTATTCTTAAAGAAAACAGTTGTGTTCATACTTCCAGATCCTTCTTCTTCTTTTTTTAAAAAAAAAGTTACTGTAAGTGAAGGAAATACTTGAAGGCTGTTAATGATTTGTGCTGTTGTAATCAGGGGTGAAGAAACTTTTATTTTTTGTTCATTGAACCTGAAAGGACTTATGCTACAAATGATATGCTTTCCTTTGGTTATCTGTATCTCCACCCCGCATGTTATGTATCAAGTGTCTTTGCTACTGCTGGTCATGCCTCAAATAGCAGTATTAGTATCAGTAGATGTCACATAAAACATATTGACAATGGAACAAGCCACAGGAAAATAATGGTTTGAGTCAAAGATTGTACTGGTAGCTACATTGTTACTATTAATTTTGTAAATATTTAATTTGCTCACAATTTCAAGTAACACTTATGTTTCAACTTCAAATAACACTTATGTTTCAACTCCTCTGCCCAGCCATACCTATCTGTGTGTTTCTGACTGATTACATGTATGTGTTTGTTTGCATAAGCATTCTTGAATTGACATTAATGTCTTTGAAGATTTCTCTAAGGGACTGAGGAGGATGAAGTAACATGAGCTTGATTTCTTTAGATTCTCAGGAGGCCATTCTAAATTTTATGTCTCTGAGCAGCTCAATGTACAGTCATAAGATTAATGTGCTGCTGTTCTCAGGATCCTTATAGTGAGACTGACTCTCTGGATGCATATTATTTATGGATTTTATGTTACCTTCTAAAATGAGCATGAGAGAGAAAGAACTTGTGAACTTGTAAACTGAAATCAATACAGATAATAACCTCTCACACAGAAAAGGCTCGGATGTCTCTGTTTATTTCATAAATATTCTTGTGGATTAGACATACTCCTCGGTAAATGCTTCATGCTTTCTTTGTGCTTCTTCCTTCTTTTCTGTTTCTCCTCTACTATACCTCATTTTCTTGCTTGGTTTTCTATCTCCCACACAGAAAATGTTGGATTTCATATTATTACTTGACTAAATAAAGTCACTGAAACAGACACAGAAGGAGGCAGGAACCCATTTATTTCACAGTGTGATAGTTCAATATTCAGAAGAGAGCAATAATAGCGTATATGAAATACATTTTTTTCAAGTGTGCTCATTAAATGAAAGATTTCTCTCCTAAGAATATTCTGTTTAGGGTTTTGTAAAATAGTATTATGTCAACTTATGTCTAGAGAGATATTTGTAAATATTTTAAAACTCACTACTCTCCCAGAGCATAATTCAATATAAACCTTGCTTTTAAGAAACCATTCAAAAAAATTGGGTAACAGAATATATTTCTTTGACTTAACCCTGTGTCTATATTAGAGTGAGACTATATTCTTAAACAGAAGACATATTTAACTACTATAAATGTTCTGTATAAATTATGACTTTGCTTAAGATAAGACACAAAAGAAACCTTAATGCTGCTTCTTTTATGGCCTAAGCCATAAAGAACATAAAATCTATTCTGACAATTTTATTAGCCACATATATTTCCTTCTATCAAACTAAATAGTTGTATTAAATCTACACAGAATCTAAATGTTTATATGTTAACTTACTCAGACTTTTCTGCATCTTTTAAATTCCTAGGGCATTTTCTCCACATGGTAATCAGAGAAGTACTGTTCCAGAATATACTGGAAACTTCTGATTTAACCTATTTGCACTTTCTAATGGGCATGGATGAGGATAGTGACTAATTAGCAGTGTGATCCATCATTCTAAGCAATTCTGCCTCGAGAACAGTGATATTTAATCATCCCATTCTACCTGATAGAGAAGTTCTAAACATGCTACTAATTACCCTGATGAATTCGTGGATGGAATCTCCCCTCCCCATATTTCATATTTGTCTTGTTATTAGGATAGAGCAATGCTGGTGATCATGTGTGACTATTAGAAGGAGTGGAAATTTATTACATAGCCAGTTTCAATATGCAAAACATTTCAATTAGGGCAAAGACATTCTCCAACATTTCGTACTATGTAGAAGACAATGATAATTGTATTGTTGAGTTTTCCATCTCTACAACTATTAGTATTACTACAAAATGTTTAACCACCTGTGACCTATTAATTGGACAGTGCTACACAATATGCTTTTCTTTATTGATTCTGATTATATTTTAAAATGATAATTTTAACATAAACTAACCCTTGGGTAAAACCTCAATATAAAGCCCCCCATGCTGTGGCAACTTTGATGAATACCAAAGGACATCATTGGCTAACAAATGCTAGATTAACCAAGTACCAAATTTGCTATGTGAAAATCTTGCATAACTATTGAAGTCTGTAACACCCTAAATCCTGCCACCCTGCTCCCAGTATCAGAGAGCCCAGTTGAGCATAACTGTCTAGAGGTGTTGGACTCAGTCTATTCTAGCAGACTTGACCTTCGGGACCAGCCATGGGCATCAGTAGACTGGAAGTTATATATGGATGGGAGCAGGTTCATTAACCCACAAGCAGAAAGATGTACAGGACATGTGGTGATAACTTTGCATGCTGTCATTGAAACCAAACTGTTGCCACAGGGCACTTCAGCCTAGAAGTCTGAGCTCATTGCTTTAACTAGGGCTCTAGAATTCAGTGAAGGTAAGACTGCAAACATCTACACTGAGTCTTGATATCCCTTTCTAACCCTCCAAGCACATGGAGCATTATATAAGGAAAAGGGCCTGTTAAACTCTGGGGGAAAGGACATAAAATATCAACAAGAAATTCTATAATTATTAGAGGCAGTGTGGAAACCTCAGAAGGTGGCAGTCATGCACTGTGGGGGACACCAGAGAACCTCCACCACAGTGGCCTTAGGAAACTCTCGAGCTGATTCCGAGGCTCGAAAAGCAGCGTCTACCCCATACCTGGCGTCGGTAGTAGCCCCTTACTCCCTCAAGCACCTGACCTGATACGTACCTATCTAAGGAAGAAAAAGACTTCTTTCACGCAGAAGGGGGGCAAGTAATAAAAGGAGGATGGATCAGACTGCCAGATAGGAGGGTAGCTGTGCTGCAGTTGCTAGGAGCCACAATCATATTGGTCATGCCCAAAACCACTCATCTAGGTCAAGAGTCACTTGAAAAATTGGTAGGCTGGTACTTCTACGTCTCACACTTGCCAGCCCTTGCCAAAGCAGTAGCACAATGGTGCATTACTTGCCGACAGCACAATGCGAGGCAAGGCCCCACTGTTACACCCAGCATACAAGCTTATGGAGTGGCTCCTTTTGCGGATCTTCAGGTGGATTTCACAGAAATGCTGAAATGTGGAGGTAACAAGTATTTGCTGGTTCTTGTGTGTACTCACTCTGGGTGAGTGGAGGCTTATCCAACACCAACTGAAAAGGCCTACGAGGTAACCCGTGTGCTTCTCTGAGATCTTATTCCTAGGTTTGGACTGCCCTTACAAATTGGCTCAGATAACGGGCCGGTGTTTGTGGCTGACTTGGTATAGAAGACAGCAAAGGCAATAGGAATCACTTGGAAGCTACACGCCGCCTACCAACCTCAGAGTTATGGAAAGGTGGAGCTAATGAATTGGACTGTCAAAAATAGTTTAGGGAAAGTGTGTCAGGAAACAGGATTAAAGTGGATACAGGCCCTTCCTATGGTATTGTTTAAAATTAGATGCACTCCTTCTAAGAAAACAGATACTTCCTTTATGAAATACTGTATCATAGGCCTCCTCCTATACTACGGGAGCTTCCAGGCACTCCTCGCAAGTTAGGTGAAATTGAATTACAGCAACAGCTACAGGCTTTAGGAAAAATTACACAAACATTCTCAACTTGGGTAAATGAGAGGTGTCCCATCAGCTTATTCTCCCCAGTTCACCCTTTCTCTCCAGGTGATCGTGTGTGGATCAAGGACTAGAACGTAGCCACTTTGCAGCCATGNACCTAGTTAGCAACTGTATAGCTAGGAAAAAAATTGTTTAAATTTGCTTCGTTTCAAAAACTAGTTTTATTTTGGTCTCATAACTGGACCCTGACTGATATAAAACCTAGAGTTCTAAGTTCTTTTCAGCAATTATTTTTATTTGATATCTTTGAAATATAGTGTTCATTCTTCAAATCGGAGATCTTTTCCTATCATATTTGAATATGATCTTTTCCATCATATTTTACTTCTCCCTATGATGCCTTACCAGGTTCAACACTATTTATCTTTTAGGAATTAACTTAAATGATGATCCCTTTCCAATATGTTCTATTAACCCTCATGAATTCTCGGCCATCAATGACCAAGATAACTCTACAATTGGCTGCCCTGATACCCAGTGAACACTTAGTACATTTATTATGTTGTTTATAGGTACCTGTTTACTTGTCTCTCTTTTCTACTACACAGTAAGCTCTCTAAAGAACTGAACCAACTTTTGTTCACTGGAACTTGGGTGTACATTTGCACTGCTGCTATATACTAGTTGCTCAATAAATAATTATTGCATGAATAAATAAATGAAAATTTGAAGAGTGAGTCTTTTTTTCAGAATTATAATTGCCAGATTAAACAAACAAAAATATAGAACTCCCAGTTAAATTTGAGTTTTAGTAAAACAATGAATAATGCATTTAGTATAAATATATCCTAAATACTGCATTGCTAAAATAAAATTTTTAAATCTGGAATTCAAATTTCACTGGGTGTCTGTATTTATCTAGCAACTCTTGTCTGAAAAAATTATTCCAAGACTGACTTGATTGAATGGATTGTGGGAAAAATGTTTTAATGCTTCTTATAGAAGTATCAAGAATGCTTCATATGCATTTGTGCCAACTATGAAAATCAAAAGACTATATTTTACTGTGTTATTTGATGGATTGAGCACTCCAGTTGCTGTAATAGGTAGACCTGATGCCCTAGATTCAAGATTAATGTTTTTCTAACAACAATGGAGCATACTTTATCTCCCAGCAGGGCTTGTCTGGATGTCTAATGACAGGCCTTGTAGTGTGACTCAGCTAGGCAAATACCAGCCTGAAGGTCACTCTTTGAAAATTATACTGTTCTGGGCACATCCAATAACGTCAATCTTTCCTGGACCCAGTCTTGAGGTTTGCAGTCTTGGAATATAAATGTCCCAAGCACAGATTTTGACAGCTAATAATTGTTTAATAAATGATGACTTCCTTTCCCAATACATTTGAATCCATTTCAAAAAATATATATAGAAGAAGGGAAAGATTGTTTAGGAAAAACTTCTGGGCCTGGAAGCTTAGCATTTTAGCATCACATCCTCTGCAATTGACCTAAAATTTAGGAGTTGTGGTAGTTTAATGGGATATAGAAGCACACACAATTTTACTTAAAACAAAAAAGTGGCTCTCTGGGAGCCTTAAGAAAGAAACTTTTGACATAACCTGAAAACATTAAAGGGGTCAGAATCTTGTTTTAAAGAGTTTATTCAAGTGAATAGCTGGAAATGGTCATTCCAGAATGCATGATCTCCAGAGAAATAGGGTCAGTGCTCCAAAGTTAAAAGCTAAGTTCTTGCTTATATAGTAAGAAGACAAAGACACCTAACAGGATTGTAACATTGTCTATACAAAGTAGGTTTACAGAGTTACAACAAATTAGTTACCATGTGTTTTTTGTGCAGCTTGTTTTCCTTATAGCAGTTTTTCATTTCCTTTCCTAAGAGGAGGGTTAATCTATAATGAAAGTCAACCGTGGAGATGGAAGGGGTCTTTCTTGGTTCTCTTGGGCCCTTCACAACATTTGACAAAACAATGCAGATAAGAGAAAAAGCTTAATCTGTAATCTAAAGGTTGCAGCTGGCTAGGTTACAAGCTGTTTGTGGCATGACTCAGTCTCCATAATTGACTTTCTTTTAAGTCTCCAAATAATTTAGAGTTCCAACAGGTTAGATTTTGAATTACTCTTCTTTACATTTTTTTAAATTAAATTTGTTTAAATTAGGGACTTGGATATTTGTTAAATAAAGAATGCCTTGTGAAGTTTAAAATTTTGAGACAGATTATGATCATTATTAATGCTAATGTGTTCTAATTTCAAGTTTTATGGCCTGAGAACTTGGATGAATGGAGAAACCATTGAGTGAGATGGAAGAAAAGTGTAGATATAGCATATTTTGACAAGGGGTGGGGTTGAGAAAATATTAGATGTTTAGTTCTGAACCTTGAGCTTGCAAGTCTTTCAGACATTCAAAAACTGTCAGGCAGGCCATTGAAAAATGAATCTGGAGTTCATTAGAGAAGTAAGTATGGAGTCCTGACAAGATAAGGAAACAACAATGAGGAAGGGGCCCCAGGTAGGGGAGAACAATTCTTCTGAGAGACAGCTCATCACAGACAACCTGCTGGCATAATATCCTGTTCCCAAATACCTCATTCTGCAAGTAGCAACAGCAACACAACTTTATCTGCACATAGCCCCTCTGGCACAACGCTATAAAACTTCCCTCCAGCCCCTGCCTCTTGGTAGACAATCCCTTCTCTGCTGTGCTACCCATTGTATTCTTCACTGTGTGTCTTCTTATTTCCTCTAGTAAACCTGCCTTTATTTACCTATGATTGTCTTGGTAAATTCTTTTACCACTTACCATGCTGGCCCCAGCCAGTTACCTCCGCCATAGTGAGTGCTAGAGTTATATTTAGAAACTATTTCTATATAGGGGTTACTTAAAGCCATAAGACTTGCTAAGAACCCCAAAGAAGAGATATAGATTTAAAAAAAAAGATGATGGGGTCCAGGTCCCATCATGAGCTCTGAGTCACTCATTCCAACCTTTTATTTTATTTTATTTTATTATTATTATTATTATTTCTGAGATGAAATCTCACTCTGTCGCCCAGGCTGGATGGAGTGCAGTGGCATGATCTCAGCTCACTGCAAGCTCTGCTTCCCAGGTTCATGCCATTCTCCTGCCTCAGCCTCCTGAGTAACTGGGACTACAGTTGCCTGCCACCACGTCTGGCTAATTTTTTTGTATTTGTTAGTAGAGACGGGGTTTCACTGTGTTAACCAGGATGGTCTTGATCTCCTGACCTGCCTTGGCCTCCCAAAGTGCTGGGATTACAAGTGTGAGTCACCATGCCAGATTAAACTTTAAAGCTAGGAGGGAAAAGGAAAATGCAGCGAATGTAACTGAGTGTGATATAATCGGAAGTAAATGTTCGATCTCTGGTTTTTTGGCCCACAGCTCCTAAAATCCTTGGAATCTTCAAACTAATAAGTGTGCTTTTTTTTTGTTGTTTTGTTTTTTTTTGTTGTTGTTTGTTTTGGAATACTGATAAGATAACTGATGACTGGTGTGTTCCTGTATAGCCTCAGGATGGGTGCTGGTTGTCAGGGAAATTCAACCAAGTGATTTGAGGGTTAGAACTTTCCTTGCCACAATCCTGACCTCCAGGTAGGTCACTAATGACCAACAATTTTATCAATCATTTCTCAGTATATGAATCCTCTATAAAACCCCAAAAAGATAGGGTTTGGAGAGCAATCAGGTTACTGAACACATGTAAGTGGCAGGAGGGTGGCTCATTCAGAGAGGGTATGGAAGCTCTATATCCCTTCTTCCATACCTTATCCTATTCATCTCAGTCATCTTGCTGTTTATGTGCATTACTTATAATATTCTTTAAATAAACAGGTCAATATAAGTAAAACACTTTTTCTATTAATATCTGTTGGGAAAAAGCTGAATGTTGGGGAGAAGCTGAGGCAGGCTTGCATGTCTAACATAATGTAGAAGAGTCTTGGTAAGGGAGGAGACTACCCCTCATATCATCTTATGCCCAATTTCTGCCTCCAAAGAAAGAAGTAAAAACTAAAAGGCAGAAATGAAATCCACAGGCAGACAGTCCGGCACCGCACCCTGGACCTGGTCGTTAAAAATCGACCCCTGCTCTAATTGGTTATGTTATCTATAGATTACAGACATTGTATAGAAATGCACTGTGAAAATCCCTATCCTGTTTCATTCCAATCTGATTACTGGTGCATACAGCCCCGGTCACATGCCCCTGCTTGTTCAATCAATCACAACTCCCTCATACACACCCCCTTATGGTTGTAAGCCCTTAAAAGGGACAGGAATTGCTCACCCGGGGAGCTCAGCTCTTAAGACAGGAGTCTTGCGATGCTCCTAGCTGAATAAACCCCTTCCTTCTTTAACTCGGTGTCTGAGGAGTTTTGTCTGCAACTCGTCCTGCTACATTTCTTGGTTCCCTGACCGGGAAGCAAGGTGACTGGTGGATGGTCAAGGCAGCTCCTTAGGTGGCTTAAGACTGCCCTGTGGAACATCTCTGTGTGGGACTCCAACCAGCCTGACTGATGGGGATCCTGAGAGCGCTGCCAGGTAAGCATTTGCCCTGGTGGGATGCCTTGCCAGAGCACTGTGTGGCAGGCCTTCATGGAGGATCAACGCAGTGGCTGAACACCAGGAAGGAACTGGTACTTGGAGTCTGGACATCTGAAACTTGGTAAGGCTAGTCTTGAGAACTTGCCCACTCCATTTGAGTGGAAGGGTGGCCTGATCTCCCACGGCGTGCCTGTACTGGCACTTTGGTTTTTGTTTTTGACTTGACTTGGATTGCTTGATACTTTGGTTTTGGTTTTGACCTGGTTCAGATTTCTTGATACTCTGATTTTGGGTTTGATTCTGGTTTGGCATAAACTGTAAAAGTGTGTGTGCCCTTTTTAACTCGTTCTTTTTTTGAGGTGTGCGTGTGGTGTGAGTGTGGTGCTTTGTCTTGAGGAAACATAGGTCAGGCACAAAGTAAGCCCATCCCACTAGGAACTATGTTGAAAAATTTTAAAAAGGGATTTAAGGGAGACTATGGAATCACCATGACACCAGGCAAACTTAGAACTTTGTGTGAGATAGACTGGCCAGCATTAGAGGTGGGTTGGCCATCAGAAGGAAGCCTGGACAGGTCCCTTGTCTTGAAGGTATGGCACAGGGTAACCTGTAAG
>NW_016824286.1:666433-700438 GCF_001698545.2 Rhinopithecus bieti
ATTACTGATTTTCCATAAATTTATTCTTTTTTTCTGCGCATGCAAATATAAAATACAATTTCCCGTCAAGTAAGGATTTCTCCTCGGGTTTTCTGTCCAACATGGGAAACAGTGCTCAATAGTACCAGGTAGAAGAATAGTTAAACAGGAAAGAACCTAGATAAGATGTCATTAAACTCTTTCTTCTCGCCTTTTGAAAAGGCTTTCATGTTAAATCAAAACAAAATATACCTCAACAAAACAAAATAAAACAAAATAAAAGCATACTCAACATAGCAAATAGTGCAAAACAATAATTTATGGATATCCTGTCCATACCAATTCATTGTGAATTCTTATAAGAAATTACTTTTAAGCTTATATATATACACGTGTATATATATATGTCTCCTACATGTATATACATATATATATATGCATATATATACTACTTCTTATTAGTTAATAAGCAGTGCTTATACATTATTTATAATACATTAGTTATTAGTGCTTATACATTACTGCTATGTGTATATATACACTACTGCTTATTAGTATTAAAATATATATTTTCTATAGGGTTTAAATTCGTAAAACTCAGAATGCTATACAGGCATTATCATATTGATTTGGTACCATAATTTTGGTACATGAAAGGCAGGTTTTCCCCATACTATTGACGAAGAAACGAAAGTACAAACTGGGTGTTTTGTCCAAGTGACTAAAGAAATAAATTAGAAAGTCTCACCATAACTTGTTTCCTCTGCAGACTTCATCTAGATAAGCTAATACTTGCAAATACCAGTTATGACTCTGGCACCATGTACTGTACGTGATCCATCTTATTAAACTTAACAAAACTCACATGAGGAAATTACTGTTCTAATACCCATTTTAGTGATGAGATGCTGAATACTAAGGAGTGAAAATTGTCCCCAAAGGCCAATAGTGGCAGTAAGTGGCAAAGCTGTGACTCAAAACAGGCATTCCAATGTCAAACCCCATCCACTTAAGCCCGTGGATGCCTATTAGGAACTGAATTGTGTCCCCTCCTCCCAAAATGCATAAATTGAAGCTTTACCTCCAATGTGACTATATTTGGAGATAGGGCTTTTCAGGAGGTAATTATGGTTCAATGAGGTCATAAGGACCCTAATTCAATAGGACTGGTGTCCTCATCAGAAGAAGCAGCACATCAGGGGATGAAAGGTCTTATGAAGACAGAGTGAGAAAACAGCCATCTGCAAGTTAGAGAAGTCTCACCTGAAACACTTCTGTTAGTGCCTTGATCTTGGACTTTGAGCCTCCAGAACTGCGAGAAAATAACTTTCTGATGTTTAAGCTACTCAGTCTGTGGTATTCTGTTACAGAAGCCAGAAAAGACCAATTCAGTGGTATCTAGTTCAGTGATTTGCTCCCAGGCCTGATTTTGGTCCTCCCCAGGCTGTCTTTAAGATGTGTATTCTTTTGCTTTTTTTTTTTTTAATACTTTAACTTCTAGGGTGCATGTACACAACGTGCAGTTTTGTTACATATGTATTCATGTGCCATGTTGGTGTGTTGCACCCGTTAACTCGTCATTTACATTAGGTATATCTCCTAATGCTATCCCTGCCCCTCCCCCCTCCCCCCCAATAGGCCCTGGTGTGTGATGTTCCCCACCCTTTGTCCATGTGTTCTTACTGTTCAATTCCCACTTATATGTGAGAACATGTGGTGTTTGGTTTTCTGTCCTTGCAATAGTTTGCTCAGAATGATGGTTTCCAGCTTCATCCATGTCCCTATAAAGGACATGAACTCATCCTTTTTTATGGCTGCATAGTATTCCATGGTATATATGTGCCACATTTTCTTAATCCGGTCTATCATTGACGGACATTTGGATTGGTTCCAAGTCTTTGCTATTGTGAATAGTGCCGCAATAAACGTATGTGTGTATGTGTCTTCATAGCAGCATGATTTATAATCCTTTGGGTATATGTGTATTCTTAAAGAAAACAGTTGTGTTCATACTTCCAGATCCTTCTTCTTCTTTTTTTAAAAAAAAAGTTACTGTAAGTGAAGGAAATACTTGAAGGCTGTTAATGATTTGTGCTGTTGTAATCAGGGGTGAAGAAACTTTTATTTTTTGTTCATTGAACCTGAAAGGACTTATGCTACAAATGATATGCTTTCCTTTGGTTATCTGTATCTCCACCCCGCATGTTATGTATCAAGTGTCTTTGCTACTGCTGGTCATGCCTCAAATAGCAGTATTAGTATCAGTAGATGTCACATAAAACATATTGACAATGGAACAAGCCACAGGAAAATAATGGTTTGAGTCAAAGATTGTACTGGTAGCTACATTGTTACTATTAATTTTGTAAATATTTAATTTGCTCACAATTTCAAGTAACACTTATGTTTCAACTTCAAATAACACTTATGTTTCAACTCCTCTGCCCAGCCATACCTATCTGTGTGTTTCTGACTGATTACATGTATGTGTTTGTTTGCATAAGCATTCTTGAATTGACATTAATGTCTTTGAAGATTTCTCTAAGGGACTGAGGAGGATGAAGTAACATGAGCTTGATTTCTTTAGATTCTCAGGAGGCCATTCTAAATTTTATGTCTCTGAGCAGCTCAATGTACAGTCATAAGATTAATGTGCTGCTGTTCTCAGGATCCTTATAGTGAGACTGACTCTCTGGATGCATATTATTTATGGATTTTATGTTACCTTCTAAAATGAGCATGAGAGAGAAAGAACTTGTGAACTTGTAAACTGAAATCAATACAGATAATAACCTCTCACACAGAAAAGGCTCGGATGTCTCTGTTTATTTCATAAATATTCTTGTGGATTAGACATACTCCTCGGTAAATGCTTCATGCTTTCTTTGTGCTTCTTCCTTCTTTTCTGTTTCTCCTCTACTATACCTCATTTTCTTGCTTGGTTTTCTATCTCCCACACAGAAAATGTTGGATTTCATATTATTACTTGACTAAATAAAGTCACTGAAACAGACACAGAAGGAGGCAGGAACCCATTTATTTCACAGTGTGATAGTTCAATATTCAGAAGAGAGCAATAATAGCGTATATGAAATACATTTTTTTCAAGTGTGCTCATTAAATGAAAGATTTCTCTCCTAAGAATATTCTGTTTAGGGTTTTGTAAAATAGTATTATGTCAACTTATGTCTAGAGAGATATTTGTAAATATTTTAAAACTCACTACTCTCCCAGAGCATAATTCAATATAAACCTTGCTTTTAAGAAACCATTCAAAAAAATTGGGTAACAGAATATATTTCTTTGACTTAACCCTGTGTCTATATTAGAGTGAGACTATATTCTTAAACAGAAGACATATTTAACTACTATAAATGTTCTGTATAAATTATGACTTTGCTTAAGATAAGACACAAAAGAAACCTTAATGCTGCTTCTTTTATGGCCTAAGCCATAAAGAACATAAAATCTATTCTGACAATTTTATTAGCCACATATATTTCCTTCTATCAAACTAAATAGTTGTATTAAATCTACACAGAATCTAAATGTTTATATGTTAACTTACTCAGACTTTTCTGCATCTTTTAAATTCCTAGGGCATTTTCTCCACATGGTAATCAGAGAAGTACTGTTCCAGAATATACTGGAAACTTCTGATTTAACCTATTTGCACTTTCTAATGGGCATGGATGAGGATAGTGACTAATTAGCAGTGTGATCCATCATTCTAAGCAATTCTGCCTCGAGAACAGTGATATTTAATCATCCCATTCTACCTGATAGAGAAGTTCTAAACATGCTACTAATTACCCTGATGAATTCGTGGATGGAATCTCCCCTCCCCATATTTCATATTTGTCTTGTTATTAGGATAGAGCAATGCTGGTGATCATGTGTGACTATTAGAAGGAGTGGAAATTTATTACATAGCCAGTTTCAATATGCAAAACATTTCAATTAGGGCAAAGACATTCTCCAACATTTCGTACTATGTAGAAGACAATGATAATTGTATTGTTGAGTTTTCCATCTCTACAACTATTAGTATTACTACAAAATGTTTAACCACCTGTGACCTATTAATTGGACAGTGCTACACAATATGCTTTTCTTTATTGATTCTGATTATATTTTAAAATGATAATTTTAACATAAACTAACCCTTGGGTAAAACCTCAATATAAAGCCCCCCATGCTGTGGCAACTTTGATGAATACCAAAGGACATCATTGGCTAACAAATGCTAGATTAACCAAGTACCAAATTTGCTATGTGAAAATCTTGCATAACTATTGAAGTCTGTAACACCCTAAATCCTGCCACCCTGCTCCCAGTATCAGAGAGCCCAGTTGAGCATAACTGTCTAGAGGTGTTGGACTCAGTCTATTCTAGCAGACTTGACCTTCGGGACCAGCCATGGGCATCAGTAGACTGGAAGTTATATATGGATGGGAGCAGGTTCATTAACCCACAAGCAGAAAGATGTACAGGACATGTGGTGATAACTTTGCATGCTGTCATTGAAACCAAACTGTTGCCACAGGGCACTTCAGCCTAGAAGTCTGAGCTCATTGCTTTAACTAGGGCTCTAGAATTCAGTGAAGGTAAGACTGCAAACATCTACACTGAGTCTTGATATCCCTTTCTAACCCTCCAAGCACATGGAGCATTATATAAGGAAAAGGGCCTGTTAAACTCTGGGGAAAGGACATAAAATATCAACAAGAAATTCTATAATTATTAGAGGCAGTGTGGAAACCTCAGAAGGTGGCAGTCATGCACTGTGGGGACACCAGAGAACCTCCACCACAGTGGCCTTAGGAAACTCTCGAGCTGATTCCGAGGCTCGAAAAGCAGCGTCTACCCCATACCTGGCGTCGGTAGTAGCCCCTTACTCCCTCAAGCACCTGACCTGATACGTACCTATCTAAGGAAGAAAAGACTTCTTTCACGCAGAAGGGGGGCAAGTAATAAAAGGAGGATGGATCAGACTGCCAGATAGGAGGGTAGCTGTGCTGCAGTTGCTAGGAGCCACAATCATATTGGTCATGCCCAAAACCACTCATCTAGGTCAAGAGTCACTTGAAAATTGGTAGGCTGGTACTTCTACGTCTCACACTTGCCAGCCCTTGCCAAAGCAGTAGCACAATGGTGCATTACTTGCCGACAGCACAATGCGAGGCAAGGCCCCACTGTTACACCCAGCATACAAGCTTATGGAGTGGCTCCTTTTGCGGATCTTCAGGTGGATTTCACAGAAATGCTGAAATGTGGAGGTAACAAGTATTTGCTGGTTCTTGTGTGTACTCACTCTGGGTGAGTGGAGGCTTATCCAACACCAACTGAAAAGGCCTACGAGGTAACCCGTGTGCTTCTCTGAGATCTTATTCCTAGGTTTGGACTGCCCTTACAAATTGGCTCAGATAACGGGCCGGTGTTTGTGGCTGACTTGGTATAGAAGACAGCAAAGGCAATAGGAATCACTTGGAAGCTACACGCCGCCTACCAACCTCAGAGTTATGGAAAGGTCGAGCTAATGAATTGGACTGTCAAAATAGTTTAGGGAAAGTGTGTCAGGAAACAGGATTAAAGTGGATACAGGCCCTTCCTATGGTATTGTTTAAAATTAGATGCACTCCTTCTAAGAAAACAGATACTTCCTTTATGAAATACTGTATCATAGGCCTCCTCCTATACTACGGGAGCTTCCAGGCACTCCTCGCAAGTTAGGTGAAATTGAATTACAGCAACAGCTACAGGCTTTAGGAAAATTACACAAACATTCTCAACTTGGGTAAATGAGAGGTGTCCCATCAGCTTATTCTCCCCAGTTCACCCTTTCTCTCCAGGTGATCGTGTGTGGATCAAGGACTAGAACGTAGCCACTTTGCAGCCATGGTGGAAAGGATCTCAGACCCTCATCCTGACCACCCCCATGGCTGTAAAGGTAGAAGGAATCCCAGCCTGGATCCACCACAGCCATTTGAAACCTTAAAGACATACTTGAGACTAGACAATTTACAAAAAGAAAAAGAGGTTTAATGGACTTACAGCTACATGTGGTTGGGGAAGCCTCACAATCATGGTGGAAGGCAAGGAGGAGCAAGTCATGTCTTACATGGATGGCAGCAGGCAAAGAGAAAATGATGTTGTAGGAAAGTTTAAGTTTTTTCCCCTGGAGATTCAATAATTTGTGTCTATAAAACTTACTCATAATAGATAGATTAACAGAAAAAAAGGCATAAAAATTTTAATTACATGTAACATGTGCACCAGAGTAATACAAAATATAAAACTCAAAGAAAGACAACAATTTTAAACTTTTTATTTTTGGCAGAGCCCTGTGTTGCCAGGGCTGGAGTGCAGTGTCATAATCACAGCTAGCTGCAGCCTCTACCTCCTAGGCTCAAGCAATTCTCCCACCTCACTGGCCAAGTAGCTGGAACCACAGGCGTGTACCGCCATGCCTAGATAACTTTTTCTTTTTTTTGTGGAGACAGGGGTCTCACTGTGTTGCCTAAGTTGGTCTTGAACTCCTAGGCTCCTCCTCCCTCAACCTCCCAAAGTGCTGGGTTTACAGGTGTGAACCACCACACTTGGCCTATACCATCTTGAGTTTGCAGAAAGATTAAGGGCTTGGAATCCCCACAAAGCAGGATATGGGACGGGGAGAAGAGGAGAAAAGACCTGTTATACAGATGAAACCTCACAGATAGCAATTCTCAGAAACAGTAGATAGTAACCTCTGGTCAATGTTTCTATGTTAGAACTTAAAGATGTCCAATTCTCACTTAACCTTTCCTATACCCTGACAAGAAGGTCTTTGGAGACAAACTGTATGCATGTGTTGTTTACTTCATTTATTTCCTCTACAGATGCAAATATTCTCCCTCCTCCTCGCCAAAAAAAAAGAAATACACACACGAAAAGATAGATTTGCAGGTCTATTTTTGTCTGTAACCCATCTGCACAGCCTTTTCAAAATATGTTAAATAAGCATATTTTGACATAAAATATTTTTGTTTCCTTCAGTTAACCGGAGGAGGGGTTCTTGGTAAACCCCAAATTAGAGCTATTATGTCAGAAATTCCAGAAGTTCATATTGGTATCCAAAGTGGGGTGCCACAGTCTTGTGGGACTGAGGCCTTAACCTGTGGGATGGGAGTCTAACTCCAATTAGAGTCAGAATTGAATTATAGGACATCTAGTTTGTGTCCACTAGAGAATTGACATGTGGGAAAAACTCCATACATCTAACATTAGGAGTGAAATATCCAAGACTATTGAGAGTGCAGTAGGAGAAAGCAGTCAAAGTTTGTTCAGTTTAGTCCCTTCCCTACTGTAGGGGTCATGACCCTTGGTGTTAATGGTGAGACAAGTTATTGGAGGAAGAAAGGAAGAGGCTTGGTTAGCAAAGGTTGTCTGATGTGTACATGAAATCTCACGGGTAGCAGGTCTCAGAGACAATAGATGGTAAGTGTTACTGTTCAGATCTTTAATGGTGCCTGATATGGTTTGGCTCTGTCCCCACTCAAATCTCATCTTGAATTGTAACTCCCACACTTCCTACATGTCATGGGAGAGAACTGGTAGGAGGTATATGATTTATGGGGGTGGGTCTTTCACATGTTGTTGTCATGATAGTGAATAAGTGAATGAGATCTGATTGTGCTAAAAACGGGAGTTTCCCCACACAAGCTCTCTCTTTGCCTACTGCCATCCATATAAGACATGACTTGCTCCTCCTTGCCTTCCACTACAATTGTGAGACTTCCCCAGCCACACAGAGCTATAAGTCCATTAAACCTCTTTCTTTTGTAAATTACCTAGTCTCAAGCACGTCTTTATCAGCAGTGTGAAAATAAACTAATACAGTGGCAGACTCTCAATTAATTTCTTCTAGATTAGGGAAAGAAAGGGAAAGCCTGGGTGCATTAATAAATATTCTCTACAGATACAATTTTTCTCTGCAAAAGACAGCTTTTCAGGGCCAATCCAATCTTCTGGTCATTTAAAAATATATCAAAGGAATATATTCTGAGGAAAATATTTTTATTTCCTTAACTTCTAACTACTGAGAAACAAAGTGAGACAATGAGAAAAAAAAATTGTGGTATTCTAGAATTTAAGAGTCTAGGTTCTCTGAGGAAAGCATCAGACATACCTCATTTAAGGGACATACTACAAAATGCATACCAAAATGTGTGTCAAAACTCTCAGGTCATGAAAAATAAGGAAAGATGGAAAAACTGTCATAAGTCAGAGGAGGCTAAGGAGGCAGTACAATTAAATGCAGTGTGGGAACTGGGATTGGATCCTGCAACAGATAAAGGACATTAACAGAAAAAGTAGTGAAATCTGAATACATTCAAATATTTAATTATTTTAAATTATTAAATATCAATAACATAATTAAGAATTTCATATAATGTTAAGTTTAGTATAAACTGCTTCTTTGTAAGTTTGGCCTACAGGTTTCTCTGTAAATAGAGAACTGTAACCTAACTGGATATGTAAACAGTCTGTAATCTACTCTTTTAACATGTAGCTTGGTCTCAGCCAATCACAGAAGCTATGCTGCAACCACTCACAGCCAGCCAACTGTTCAAATAAAGCAAACACCAAGCTGCTACCGGTTCAGCTGTTTCTGTACCTCACTTCCATTTTCTGGAAGTCACTTTCCTTTTCTAACCATAAATCCTTTCCAACCACACGGCAATGCCAGAGTCTCTCTAAACCTGTTCTGGTTTGGGAGGGCTGCCTGATTCAAATCATGCTTTTGCCCAGTTAAACTCTGTGAAATTTAATTTGCCTAAGGTCTTTATTTTAACAATACTAAATTGTTGATCTGAGTCTGTCAGTTCTTAATTTGTTGTGAGAATGTCACTGGCTTCCAGTAATTATAAGAATGTTTATGTAGAGCATGGCTGTACTACTTGGTAAGCATCAAATAAAGACTGTGCCAAATGCTTTAACAATGGCTTGGGACAAAGGTCTTTGTTTTATTTTGAACCTTAATAATCAGTTGTAGAAATATAAACATATCCCATGGCTCTCACTGTCAAACCAGATGTGTACTTGCTTCCTCTCTGTGTTTTTAATTAGTTTTAATTGCCCTAAAGTGATCATAGAAGTGATGAAAGTCTAAATATTTTACTGGATTTCAATTTTACATCTAATTACACCTCAGATGACTTTTACATACATATAGTGTACCTAGGGTTCTGGGTGATTAAAAGTTATCTCTTGATTACTTGGAGAAAAATTAAAAAACGGCCTACCGTTTCACATAGCAATGTAGCACATTCTCTCTAATATTTTAGAAATCAGACCTTTAGAAGTCACACAGATTACAACTGTATTTGATGTACTTGTTCTTATAGAGATAATCTATGTATGAATAAAACAGAAAAGTGTATTATCTGTGGTTGTGTGTTTAACATTTTCTTTGCTTTTGCTTTTTCTGGTTCAGGGTTAGAATTATGGGCAAAATGCTCCAGTGAACCTTTTCCCTTTACTTTTCTACAGATTTATTTTTTATGATAGCATTCTATTAAACACTTGTGAATCTTTCCTTCTTTGGCTTGGATATGGTTGATTACTCGTTGCCAATCACATGTCAAGAGCAGGCAGTGTGGTTCAAAGGAGCAGTCAAGAGGCAAGAGATTCAAATATATGTAGGTTCAATCTGGTGTTTACTAAGAACTCTAGACCAGAGAAAAAGATTGTGCACTTTCTCTCTCTCTCTCTCCCTCTCTCTCTCTCTCACACACACACACACATTTTCCTATGAAAATTGTCATATTTACAAACCCTGGATAAAATAACTTCGGAATATAATTTTTCCCACCAACTTAAATAAATCTTGAAATGCATTGGCATTTGAGAGTATGAAAGCAATAGCTGTTTTAAAAGAGTACAGAAGTTTCCCTGTGATGAAAACTATCCTGTCGTAAAGTAACAAGAGGACAGAATAAATGGGGCTGAGAAATTTTGTTGTGTTTTGTTTTCAAAACTCTAAAGGGTAAACCAAATTTAGTTATCGTAAACTAGGCTTATATTAGAACATTCTACTCTATGAGGATGTTGTCTAAATTTCCTAACTTCACTCCATCTGTTGAGTAATCATTTTATTTGTTCAGAAACTTTATTTATTTATATTTTGAAGTGCACAGAAGGCAAAAATGTGACTCTGCATGCTGTTGTACCTACCATATATACAGCAGGAAGTCTCCTTTTCTCAATGTATTCAAATATTGGTGTTTCATTTTTTGTATATATGTTCACACCTACTGGCTAGACATCCGTGTTAAAAGTATTTCACAATGTGAAGCAAAGGATGTATATAAAGCAGTCCCAAGAATGTTAGCTGCCAAGATGATCTAATTTCTTTGATGGACTCTTAAAGGCACCTGGATTTCCAAAGTTGATGTAAAATAAAAAAGACAGGTAGAAAGCAATCTGTGGCAAAATAAGGTTTACAAGGAACATAAAAAAGTAATTCAAAGTTAGAACACAGTTAAAAGGAAAATAGCCCAATTCCATGTTACTTCATTTCAAACTGTGTTCTTGCATCTGTTGCTTGTTAGAAAATAAAACAATCTCTAGCTAGTCTTTTAGAAAAGTGTGAATCAAATGAATCTATACTTTAGTAAAGTCGTGGTACTTGTTAATCACAAAAATTAAACAGATACAATAATGCTTGCAATAAATAAAAATATTAATTTTCCATAATACCATTCTAGCACACAGAGTGTTTTGGTACATTTTCATTTTTGTTTAAGAAATGACAAACAGAATTGTCTCAACAAATTTGCCTAAAATCTGAAAGGGAGAAAACACATCTAAGTCTTTGTATTAAATATGGGTTAAGTGCTAAGGGAATGTATTAACTTAAAAAAAAAAAGTCAAGCTTCTAAAATTTTAAAATACTCCATAGAAATTGTCAGATCAGAATAATTACTACATCGTACAAAAATAATGTCCATGTATATAAACAAGTATAAATTTTAATTTTCTTGCACAGATATATTAAATTATAATATTTAGTCTGCTGGTACTTTAGGAACATGGCAGGGATCACTGTGCTAACTATTCAAGCCACTTATCTCTTTTACCCATGCTGAGTATAAAACCAGCTTAAACAACAATCTTAGACAACACTCTTCATTAACATTAAAGCATATGTGTTAATGCAACTGGATGTTTTCCTGCATAAAAGAAGGTTAAGATGTTTTCTTGGTTGTGGGACATTTAGATTAACAATGGATTTGTAATTATATTAAATTAAGTGGCTAATTTATCCAAGTGAATTATCTGCATAGATAGCCACTGGAGCTTAAGTAGTAAATTTAGACACAGTTATGATATTCACCAGCTGAGATCATTGGATGTGATGTTAACTACTTATTTTTGCCATTCTGTTACCTTTACTCTGTGACTATATTACAGCTATTACAAGTGACTTTAGAAAAAAATTCATTTTAATTATAATGCTTGCTCTCCCAGAATCCTTAAACATTTTTTTCAAGTATGGTATGTTTGCAGGTATGGTTTACATTAACAATATCAATGATTAATTGAACAAGAGATGTGTATATGCTCTCATTATTCCCTACTATTAAATGGTTGAAAAATACAGATAGGTAGGTAAGTACATAGATGAGATAGATAGATAGATAGATAGATAGATAGATAGATAGATAGATAATAGAGTATAGGCAACTTTAATCCATGTTATACTGTGATCTGATTTGTTCCTTTTAAAACATCATTATATTTATCAGGGTACACAGCCTTTCCTTACTTGAGTGTTCTCTTTACTGGAACAATCTAGACTTAAATACAGAAAAGTTTCAATGCTCAATAAAAATATTAATTATCTCTGATACCATCCTAGAACACAGAGTATTTTGGTAAACTATTGAAAGGAATCTATTTCAGTGTTCAGAGAATAGCCAAAAACATGGGGAATTCTCCCTATCCCTGATGACATCATTAAACTACCTTTGCAAAAATTATAACAGTGAGAGAAGCTGACATAGCTGGCTCCATTTTGCTTCTAACCTCCAAGCTGTACTTATTCATTCCTGAGCATAGGCCAAGCTAACTATGGGAGAAATTTAGTTCACAGGTTAACTTTAAAACAAAGATGATAAAATATTCTTTCCAAGACTGACCCTCTCCTTGCTTGGAGACCAAAACTGCCTTTGTAAAATTAACAAATTAGCCACAAGGTTAGGATTCTGTATCAGGAGTCATGTCACCAGAAGTCACATGGATTGTAACCTCCCCAACTGCTCCCATAAATGACATCAGTATTGTAAAACCCAAGATTAGTACTTGAGGTATTTTTTGGACCCTGCATTCTGATGGACCAGGTAGCACCACCTCGACCAGTGATCCATCCAAGAAACTGGCTCATCTGATCTTGTGACCCTTACCCAGAAACTGACTAAGCACAAGAAGAAAGCTTCAACCCCTTAGGATTTCATCCCTGGCCCAACCAATCAGCATTCCTTCTTTCCTGGCTTCCTTCCCCAAAACCTCTGAGCTTTTGGGAAAGCAGATTTGAGAAATGTCTCCTGTCCTGGTACTTGTCTGGCCCTGGAATTATTACCCTTCTTCTCTTCTGCAATCCTTCTGTCTCAGTGAATTGGTTTTACCTGTGCAGCAAGGAAGACCCTGTTGGATGTTTACAATCACACTTTAGTATGCACGTGTGTTTTATTTCAATCCTGACTAATGTAACTATTGCATTTGACTCTTATTTTATGAAATGCACAGACTTCTTATTCTGTACTTGCCTTTGTTTGATTTCTTATAAGATGGAAATAAAATCCACTAGAAAAAAGCTACCCTAAAGACAGAATATCATGATCAAAAAGTATCTACTACACAGTGGAGACTAAATAAACATTGCTTACTATTAAATTAATATTTTATAGCTACCTTGGCATATTGGAAAATTCTTTTCTCCAGATATTAAGCACTGTCCTGGATCTTTACTTGAATAACATTAAATCAATTTCATCTAAACTTTTACGGCCTCTGTTTTTTTTTTTTTTTTTCATTTTAGGAAGGATAAAGTGTAAGCCCTAGTTTGGATAGAAACAACAGAAACAAAATAAAAATGCAAACACTGCCTGTTGTAAATTATCTGATTATAAATAAAGTCAACATTGATAAATTTCAATGCAATTATAGGTTCTTTCTTGATCTTAGGTCTGGTGTTGAATTCTCAAATCACTACTTTTGTAAAGACCGTCTGAAGGTAAAAGATAGTAAGATTAAAGAACGTGAAAATATTCTTGTGCCTCTCACTCCCAGATGATGAGGCCAACAACATTTTAATAAAGCTTATAATTGCATCTTATTTCTGGTTTAGTCATCTTTGTTAGGAATTTATGTTTTACCTTTCATAGTTTACTGGCTTTTTTACTATAGAATGTTATCATCTTTCTTTTCTTTAAATAATTTTAAGGAAATCATTCTGTCCCTGATGTGCCCTTGTTAATATTGCTTTCCTCCATCTCTAATGAAGTAGCTTGCATATTTGCCTAGTTACAAACTAAATACTCTCAATTCAATCAGCTTCAAATATATTCATTTAGAGTTTTATTTGTGTTTTAATTCTCTACAATAAACTAATTTTTACTCTGCAATTAATCTAGCGCCTTAGGTCACTAAACATATTTCTGAATATCAGTAAATTTTGGCAATATGTGAGCATTTTAAAATTTATCATTTTATGCAAAATGTAGTTGCTAATTAAATAGAAGCAGAGATGAAAACAATATGTATTTCATTTAAAAGTGTGTTTGGATACATGCACACACACACAATCAAGAGAAGCTTAACCAAGTATGTATCATACAGGTTATCAATATTTGTAAATCCTAAAGTTTTACTGGTTAAAATACGGTAGCCCATCTCAGTGATTTACTGGCTATATGGAAGACAGGCACAACATTCACACATCTATACTAATGTCTGTTTTGGGAATGGGACCAAGCACAACAGATAGGGGGAGTGTCTCTCATTCTCTATGGAACCTCTGTGTTGGTTTCCTTATGGCCTAAATACATAATTTAACTCATCTTGGTTTGCCTTACACCTGTTAATAAAGTCTTTAACACCTCAGGGGAAATTGAAGTAGTGGTATTTTATTCTTTGGAAGTTAATTTCTTATTCATTTAGGGCCAGGTATAATCTTGGCACATCTAATCTTGCTGGTGTACTCAACTGAATATAGTTCAGTGGTTAAAAGTTTTTTCACAGCCGAATTACATGTTCATTCAATAAAGAGTGTTTCATTGCAGAGCACATGGTTCTGAGTAGTAAGTATGGGGTAAAAGCAAAGGAAAATCTGCATTGTGTGTGCTTATTCCAGTGTGTTGAGTATTCTTACAGAGAATGCTCTATTATGGTGTCTTTTCTCTGATTAGGAAGCCTGTCTCTTCAGTTCAAAAGCCCCCTGTGATTTGGGAGTGCAAGGAAAGCATACACTGGTGAAGTGACTTGCCAGACCATTGAAGTTGAATTTAAGCATGCAAGGCAACTCTGGAGAGAGTGGAGCTGCTCTAGTCTGTGAAGATATCTATGTGCTCAGAGCTGGTAGGAGGTACAGTGAAGTGATGGCAGAACCATGGGGTACCTTTGATTCACAATAAGATACTGCCTCTTTTAGAATGAAAAGCCACCTGTTGTTTGTCAAAAGGTACTACTTACTGATTATTGCTTTACATATTAATGCAAAGAACTCTTGGAGGTAGTCTCTTGTGCAGATGCTGAAAGTCAGTCTTTCACCTGTCTTCAGTAGGGCAAATTTAACAAAAAAAAAATGTTTTGTACAGCAAGTAGAGAATGCATCTTTCTTTAAAGAAATCAGAGCCTTCTGCTGGGGGCAATGAAGGGGTGAGGCTACAGGGAGTACTGAGTTGCTTATTGCCAAGCACAGAAAAATGCTAATAAGACTCATGCTGAGAAAAGCTCTCACTCATCAGGGTGCATCATTGCAGACATTAAGCTGAGACTGTGAATTGCTATTAGCCAAAACTGGAGAAAGGCTAGCCAGAAAATATCTCTTGTCACTGCTTGATTGCTCTCTGGGGCAGGAGGTTTGTTGTATTGTTTTTGAAATGATTTGCTTAGCAAAAATTACCTGGTGACTAGGTAAATCTGTCAGTATATGATTGAGGAACACTTATATTAATGTCATTTACTGATAAATAAAAAATACTACATAACAATTACATGATGTGGTTAATAAGCAAATGTATAAATTGCAAGCACATTATTTATATGCATAATACTCTAGTGTTTGTTGTATGAGACTTGAATCTCAATTAAAGGAGGTTAATACGAGACCATAAAAAGTCTGAAAAGAGGCATTCACTCTCTTTTCAAAATAAATTTTATATGAGAACATAAAGAAAGAAAACCCATCTCTTCCCTCATTTTTTGCCAGTATGGCAACAAATAGCCTGCACAACTGAGGCAATTTGCAAATCGGTAGACCCTCTATCATTGTGTTTTATGAGAAAAAAAAAAAGCAGATAATAGCACAGAGTATGCACCAATTCAAAATTAACTGGATTGAATGCTGACAATTGTATGATTCTTTTTATTCTGACCCTGTTGTTTGGCTTATGCATCTCTGTTCAAGACCAAGTGGAAGAGAGCTTGAGGTACATGATCAATAAAATGTTGAAGGACATTGAACACAGATTTCCTCGTGATGTTTAAGAGGGAGGAGTTAAGGTGTGCTAATGAGCATAGTTCATGTTAATTGCCAGCACCTATTGGAATTATCTGTTAAAAATATAAAACTATTTTCCCTTGCTTTATCTATAAAAGATCCTGACTTAAACATGCCTTCCAGTGCAGTCAAGTAGAAATTCATAAAGATAATTTATGATATTTGTTAAATAAATGTAGTTTATTTAAAATTCCACAATTCATTAAAATCTCAGATCTATAATAATTTATATGCCCTATGTATATACAGGGATTTAATTTTCTCCCTTATCAATTTGATAGTTCAGAAATTGAAGGAACACTCTAAGATTTGTGTATGTGTATGTGTGTGCAAAGTCGTGCTCTGAAAATACCCTGTCTGGGAAAATTTTCTGATAACCAATATTAGGTTTTCTAGTTCTCAGTTATATCTCTTCCCTCTATATTGTTCTGTAAACTAAAAAATATCTAAGACAGGTCTCAATCAATTTAGAAGTTTATTTTGCTAAGGCTAAGGATTTCCCCTGAAGAAACAAAGATGGAATCCCATAAACAGTCTGTGGTCTATGCCTTTCTCCAAAGACAACTTTGAGGGCCTCAATATTTAAAGGAGAAAAGTGAGCTGAAGGGGAAAGAGAGAGGGCATAATAACCCACATACTGCAAGAGAAAAGAAGCAGGTAAGGGAATAGTCCATTATGTATTCTTCTGGCACTCAGTAGAGCAGAATTTTGCACAGAATAAGGTGAACATAGAGTAGCTATCTGTGGACATATTTAACATTTTATCTGTAGCTATCTGCTTAGGAACAAAAGGAAAAGCAGATTCTTGCATGACTCAACTATCAGCTTAATTTTTTCTTTTGCCATGGTGAATTGGGGTCTCAAGTTTTATTTTCCTTTTACATTCCATGCAATTGAGAAAACTTAAGAGTCAGATCAGAAATGGTTTTGTTCACATAGGTAATGGAAAATTTTCCCTCCACCTTCCAAGCATTTGATAATAGGGTTGCTAAAATAAACTGACAGTAGGCAGATAAAAAATACATAATTAGTGATGTGCATGGGAGCATTACATGAAAGAAAATCAAGTACCCCAAACTGAATGTGATCTAGAAGTTTATATACCTACTTCATAAGAGAAAAAGAGAATATGTAAACAACTAAGGAAAAAGCAAATAATTTTAAAGAAAGATGACTAGACCCTCAGAAGAATAAGTAACAGCCTATGACATAGTTTGCCTGGGAGAATTGTTGACTCCCAGTCCTTCTTCTCCTGGGATAGAAGTCAGTCTTCCTGGGTTCCATTCTCATGATGCAAATAAAGTCATACCCGAGACTGTGTAATTTATTAAAAAAAGAAAAAAAAAAAGAGGCTGAATGGATTCACAGTTCCACATGGCTGGAGAGGCCTCACAATTATGGTGGAAGGCAAAGTAGGAGCAAAGGCACGTCTTACATGGCAGCAGGCAAGACAGTGTCTGCAGGGGATCTGCCCTTTTACATCAGATCTCGTGAGACCTATTCAGTATCACGAGAACAGCATGGGAAAAACCCACCCCCATGATTCAATTACCTCCCACCAGGTCCCTCCCAGAACACGGGAGGGACAATTCAAGATGTGTTTTGGGTGAGGACACAGCCAAACCATATCACTAACAAAATTCCTGTAGAGGAGATTGATGATAATTGAGTTCCCTTTGGAGGATCTGTTCCTAGGCAGACCAAGGAAGTTCAGAGAAAGCCCCTTTCTGAATGTGCTTTTCTTCAAATGCCCTCAGTTTGAAATAATCAACATACCAAAGCTGGATAATTTTGGGTAACATTTCCTGAACTACTTCATCCAGAAGAAAATTTTAACTTCAATTTCCCACCTTAATTAACTTACCCACCACAAACTATTGATATACGTACTCCTAAAAGAACAATTTCACTGGGCACATGCTAAAAACCACAAGGAAGTCTTTACAGTCAAGCCTGTTGCACTTAAGAGTCAGGACTAGTGCAGTAACGAGGAAGGTTGAACTCAGACCTGAAAAAAAAAGTGGCTGAAAGAGAAGATAGGAGGATGTTTAAAGGTTAAGATAAGCTGCTAGAGAAATACTGAGGATATTCAGGGGGAGGGCAGTTAATGCGATTAGGTGCTCTGTGTTTGCTAATTGCTGTCTACCTAAGTTAGTCTCCTAACCTCCCACAGGGACTGGGAAACAGAGTCCCTGTCTTTCTTGATGTTACGTTTCAATGGATCCCACTTCAACGTGAAAGACATTCTTGGACTGTAGAATTAGATCTTGGAGCAGAGAAAGATTTGTAGCATAAACTTTAGAAACATTACCTAGTAAACCTCATTGCTGAAAAGTCATCATAAGCATTTAGCTATTTGCCATCTGTATGACCTTGAATACATTGCTTAATCTCTCTATATCTCAGTTTGCTTACCTTTTAAATAGCAATTGTAATAGCATTTCCCTCATCACATTGTTTTAAAGATTAAATGATTTCATAAATATAAAGAGCTTGTAACTGTGCATAGCACTGAGTTTTATACTGTGCTAACAATGTTTAGAAGTCTGACAATTCCCAAAGTTAAACTCACAGAAACATACACAACTTCTTTTGATTATTTTAGAAGTAAAACACATTTATGTATGAAGAGGGAACATGTATTATCAATTTTCATTAAAACAATTTGATTTTAGAAGCTTCTATATAAAAAATAAAACTACATATTCTTCAGATTTTCTCCATAAGTATTACCGCAGCTACTATTTTGGTATGTATTGATTAATCGATTTATTCTCAGTGAGATACCTATTACAGATTCTCTGAAAGCCTAGACAGGTTTTCAGAATTTCACATCTCATCCTTAACAGCTATTTGCAACAGCATATTTAGTGGTACCTTGGTAGATGGATTTGTCTTAGGGTAGACACATTTGATAAAGCTTCATTTATCTCTGTCCATAAACATTTCCCTCTAGGAAGAGACAGAATTTAAATACCCCTACTCTTGATTCAAAGTTAATGTCAGTGCATCCGTTACATATTCCATGATCTAAAATAAATGGGAAAGATAAAGCCATGCCAGACACGTTGCTAGAATACATTAATTCTTAATTATTAAAATATTTGTTTGATACTTTCTATATGGACCTATGGCTTCCAAACATGTTTTATTTTTACTTTAGACCATTGACATAATAGACATCATATTATTATATTTCTATTTTTCACCTTTTTTTTTTTTTTTTTACTCTGTCACTCTGGCTAGAGTACAGTGACACAATCATAGCTCACTGCAACCTCAAATTCCTGGGCTCAAGCGATCCTTTCTCCTTAGCCTCCCGAGGAGCTGGGTCTATAGGTGTGCACCACCACACCCAGCTATTTTTTTTTTTTTTTTTTGAAATTTTTATAGAGACAAGGTCTCGCTGTAATGCCCAGGTTGGTCTCAAATTCCTGGCTTGGTACCCCTGGCTTCAAGTGATTCTCCTGCCTCAGTCTCCCTAAGTGCAGACATAACAGGTATGAACCTCCACTCCTGGTTTTTCATCAATTTTTATTCCAACATTAGGATTATTTGGGCATGGTGGTGATGGTTACATAAATATCTGACTTTGTCATAACTCATCGATCTGTACAAAACTGAATTAAATTTTGCTCAGTGTAAATTATACCTAAATAAAAATATGTATGACTGGAAACAGTACACAGGTAACCATCAACATCATAATAATCATCATCATCCTCATCCTAATTCTCCTCCAGTGATAGGGTGAACTGTGGATGGAGGTACCAGTGATGCAAAAACAGCAGAATACTGATAATTTTTGAGGCTGGGTGAAGTTGGGTGATGAATGGATAAAGAACATGGAGGTTCATTATAGTCTTGGCTTTTATGTTTAAAATTTTCCACAATAAAAAGTAAAAAATAAGAAGACACACACACGCACTAAAGTATATTGTCATTGAATGAGGAAATATCAAACCTAGAATGTATTCATTCATAAAGGTTTGCTTACCAGTCCCTAAATTGTTTGTTCACGTCGTAGTTAGAATGGTCAAAAATTCACCAACCTCACTTTAAATCCCTGTGAGGATACGGCAATCCTCTCTTTTGGGCAATGGCACAAAAATAGCTAAGAAAACAAGCAAACTACTTTTATAGGTATTAAAGGGGGAAAAACAGAACAGTAACAGAAGAGTAATAGTTCATGAATATTTAGAATCTAATATTCTGTGTTTGGGGCCTGATTCTATCAATTACCAGCTGTGTGAGATTATCAAAGTAATTGAACCTCTCTGAGGCCCAGTTTCATCAGTAAAATGTCGATGATAGCATTTGTTTTATAAGATTGTTTTAAGGAACAATTGGAATAATGTATGCAAGAGCTATTTGTAAAACTTAAATTATGGTTATTATTCATTCCTATTTGTGTCTTAGAAACTTTTTTGAATAGAAATGCATAACCATAAACTCACTCACTTATTCTGCAATTTGTAAAGACTTCAAAATGTTGGAAAATGTTATCGCTTTTATCTAGTACTTTTTCTTTTCGATTTTGTAGTTTACAGACGGCAGCATTACTAACCTATCTAAATGTGTTAATAAAATCATTCTGCATGCTCAGAACAAATAACAATCTGAATTGAAAAATAAATTGTTGAATAAAATATGGCAGAGAACAAAGTATTTTATAAAAGTACATAGCTAGCATTGCCCAATACATCAATCTATTTGTTTTGCTGAGAATGTATGAAGACTGTTTCCTTTATAAAACATACACATACATCATTGATTTTGTACATTGTATTTCTTAGTAAGGAATAGATTATAGATAGCTTTGGGGGAGGCAGCTGTGATGTTGGAAGACAGATGAATTTAGCATAGGAACACCTGGGTAGAGGTCTTCACTTTTCTAGTTGCTATAAGTATTTGACCTTGAATACTTGCCTACTTCTCACAACTTTAAGTCCCTGCTTCTTCAATAACTCCAATCCTTGCTTCTTCAGTGGTTCTGGTAAATAGTCATTAAAACTAATACATGTATCTGGTCTATAATACACTTAACTGGATTTAATAAATACTAAATGTATTAATAAAATATCCATTTTGCTTTTGTTCTGATTGTATAATTTAAAATTTTCTCCTAGTTTTACAATACTAGAGGTTTTCCTTGAAAAAAATTATGTTAAATGTGACATTTATCTATATTAAGTACACAGAGCATATTTTGACAAACCCTAATCTATATTGTTTGTAAAGTTAATATGCATGTATAAAGACTTTATATGTATGTATTATATGTATTAATATACAGAATTGTATATGAATGGCCGTGGACTTCTTCCTTGATTTTCTGTCTCGTCTATACCGTATTATATACTTTCAAATGTAAACACAGTCACTTAAACTACGTGATACAAAAAAATAAGTAAATATATTCACATTTTCTTTGGTTGTATAATCATCTATTTCTTTCAATCCTGTTAACTCACCCAATTACAATCTATAATCTTACTACTAATGTTAAATATAATTTTATTTCAAATTAACAGTATTAGAAATGCACAACCAAGTATACTGTATAATGTACTTTTAATCAACGAGCCATGCTGGCAATATAAACAGAAGTATACAATTGTTTGGTAAATAGTCCTAAAGACACAAGATGGCAGTACTAGACTTCATGAGTTACTGGATATATGGTATCGCATTCAAAAACTTTTATTGCGCTTCCCTTGCTTTCCTTCTCAGTATTTGTAATGGAGCTTGTATTTCTGTGCATAAACTTTCAAAAGTTTTGTGGATTTTTAAAAAATGCTGCTGAGAGTGTGTTATTTATTTATTTATGGGTAGCCACTGCATTTAGTAAAATTCGCCTTTAAAACATTTTAGTTTCCTCATCCATATAACGATCATATTGGTCCAGATAGCCTTTATGGTTCTTTCACTACTGGATGGCCATAAAATGTATTAAATCAGGAAAATAAGAACCTATATATTTCAAATGATCATTGCTATACCTTAACGAAGAAACTTACTCAAAATTTGAGATAAAAATGGCAGTGAACTTCTTCCCTGTTCAATGGTTGAAGAAAAATCAATGGTGATTATTACTTAGTCTTCACTAAATTTGGAATATTTAGTTTACCCTAAATTTTATGTAAGATGCTAATATATGTACTACCATTGAAGATTTTACCAGTGTCGCTGGGCAGTCTGTGTCAAGAAAAGCGTGATGCACATCCTGTTTTACTGAAAACTTTCGAGCAAAGGATCTGCCATCTCCCCACTTTCCATCCTCGAATAATTATTTACCTCTAATTTTGTTGGCTTTAAAGGAATTGAAGATTACTTTCTTTTGCAGAGCTGGTATATTACCCTTTCAGTTTATTTGTTTTTGTTTTTCTTCTCAATAAATGTAGGCTCAGGATTTTCCCCATTTCTACATTTTTGTTTATCTTGATCTGATTAATCTTTTACCTGTTATGTAAGTTATCAAACTGCTGTAGGAAAATATTTCCATGATGGTACCATGGTCACATTGCACGTGGCCATAGAGGCCAGGTAGACAAAGCTCACATGCAATCTGACCCAAATCTTTGTGGAATACCACATGATCCTTTCAGGAACATGACAAAATAGTCAGTTTTGTAAATAGTTATCACAAGGTTATTACTCATTCACTTCATTTTCTAGCTGGAGACTGCTATAAAGTGTTTTCTCCTCAGTCTCCCTGATTCTGGAGAGCAAACAGGCCTTCTACTTCATCGTCCTTAGGGTACAGCTGTAGGCTATAAAACCATTTAGTTGTAGATAGAATTGGCTGCCCCAAGACAGGATAATCCACCACCAATGTACATCTATCGTCTGCACCTTTCCCTTTGATGTCACCTTCTGGACAGAGGAAACAGACACTCTAGTGATCTTGCTTACTTTATCTATAATAATGCAATATAATAATAATAAAACTAATAAAGTCTCTCAATCCATTTAGGCTCATTGTATTTTTACTGGCCAGGTCTGTGGAACTGTGACAAGCCAGCCTAGGAATTGTGGTATTGTTTGCTCTTTAAAGACAGCTTGACAACTTCCAAATGTCATGTCAAGAAATCCAAACACTTTAAGGACTCCATGAGATTTTGTATAACAAAAAGTAAAAATTTAACAACATATTGCAAAGCAGGTTTACAGGCACTTGTAATAATCTCAGGGGAAGGCTCTAAACACCTTGTCCATACTGTGCGCTGGTATGAATCCACTTGCATGAGGCTGATGAGACAACACTCATACAACAAGTTAAGTGAAAACAATTTTATTACTCATGGATAGGCAGAAAAGGAAAATAGAGGTTAGGATTTATGGCAATCCTGTCCCCTAAGGCTCAGAAAGCTTCCCAGGATGGACAAACTTTTGTCTCCATATGCTTCATATTGTACTCCAGCTGATAGATGCCAAAAGTACTCTGTGCCCTGGGTTATCTATGTGGGGGCACTTGAATGGCTGGGCCAAGGCATTGCAAGACATCCTGCTTTAGGAGCAATGGGAACAGAGCCCATGCTGTCTGGTCAGTTTGTTCTCATTTCAGGATGTTATATTCCCAACATGCTCTACGTATATATTACTTATATATACTTATACAACTAATATAAACTTATATAAGTATATATGAGCAATATATATATATATATTACTGTCACTTAATAAACAAACTATATTTAGTTATTATGCAAGATGGTTTTCATGCTTGATGATAAAAAGGGGATTTCTGTTTCTGACCAAGATATAGGAAAAGGAGCCAAATGTATCTATTTGTATGAAATAACACCAAAATAACCCCTTCAAAATATATCAGACGCATGACTTCAAAAGACTAGATATCAACCAACAAAGAACAATGATACTTGAGAAAAGAGGACTAAATGCTTGTGTCCCCACAAATCTACATTTTGAAGCCTAATTCACAATGTGATGATATTTAGAAGTGGAGCCTTTGAAAGATTAGTTCATAAGGATGTAGTCATTGTGAATGGGATTAGTGCCTTTGCTAAACTACACACTACTCTGATCCTGTGTAACAAATTTTAAAAGCTATATCCAAATGGGCAAAACTGGCTACAAAAAATTAGCTGTATCCAAAGTTCAAATAGTAATATAAAAATACCTGGAATGGGCAAATTTTACAAAATCTAGCATTCATAAAAAACTAGCAGTCATGCAAAGGGGCTGAAAAATGCAACTTATATTAATAAGGAAAATCAAGCAATTGAACCTAATAAAGAACTGACAAGTTAAAAGTAGAAGAAAATTATTAAAATTGGTATGAATCTATTCCATATGTTAAAAAGTTAAGAAGAGCCATAAAAATACAATTAAGAAAGATAACATCAAAACTAAATTTTATAGTGATAAAACTGCAATATCTAAGATGAATGGGCTAGATGGATGTAATGGATGCTCTACACTGAAGAAATACAGATTAGGAAAATTAAAATAATTCCAACCAAAATACACAGAAAAAATTTATAAAATAAATATCATCAATAAGTTGTGTGAAAATTTCAAGGGGTTAATATAACTTGCAATTAGATTCAGTGAAGGAGAGAAGTAAGAAATTCTTGAAAAACTAATGGCGGAAAAATGTCTAATTTATTGAGAACTGCATATCCAGAGAAGTTTAAAAAAATCCATCCAATCAATAAACGGACAAAATATTGTAAAAGTAAATTCATTAATGACGAGATATGAAATGAAAATGCACACATTAAAAATAACCTTAAGTATCATTAGCCTTTAGGAAAATAGAAATCAAAACTAATATGAGATAACATTGTACAAATAGATAACATCCATTTGATTGATTAAACAGGAAATACCTGGATATATAAAGTGATGTAAAGATTGGGGAAGAACTAGGGTTTTTATACACTGCCGGTGAACAAATAAAATAATATACCCATTTTGGAAAGAAATTTGGTAGTTCTTTAAAAAAAAGTCAAATATACGAATGCAACATGATACAGGCATTTCATTCCTAGGTGAGAAATGAAAGCACATGTTGATTCAAGACATGTACATTCTATTTCTAACGTCTCAAAACATATGGGCCCCAAATGTCCATTTTCGGAAAGGATAAACAAATTTTTGTGTATTGATACAATGATTGATACAATTGATACAATGCCACTCAGTAGCAATAAAAAAGTAAACTATTGACATATGCAAATAAATAGATGAGTCTAAATATAATTATATTGAGTGAAAAAAATTAGATAAAAAAAGAGTACACATTATATGATTACATTTCTGTAACACTAGATAATGCAATGTAGTATCTCCCTCAGAAAACAGATCAGTGGTTGCCTAATGAGGTCTAGCAGATAAGAATAAGAAAAAAGGAATGCAAGAAACATGAGAAAAATGTGAACTGTGCATATGTCCAGCATCTTAGTTTGTGATGGCTTTGTATGTCAAAATTTACATGTTATATACTTTAAATATATACAGATTTATTCTAATTAAATCTCAACACAGCTATTAAAAAGAATTGAAGATCTTTTGTCCTTCACTGGAGAAATGAGTTTAAAATTTCTTGGGAGGGAAATACATAAAATAGGTAATAGGTAATTTCTCTTGGGAGGGAAATAGATAAAATCGTAATACAAAAACTCATTGCCAGTTTTTCCTTCTATTGACAATCACTGGCACTTGACTTCATGTAAGCCACATGCATTTTTTGTTTAATTAAAATATAATAAAATGTGCCATGTGCTATGTAGGCATAGCAAAATAAATAAAACATTGTAATGATTATTCTGAGAGAGCTCATAATCTGATTCATTTCACTAGAGCCAGGTCTGATTTGCTACTGAGAGTTCTCCCTTCCTCTTCTTCTTTTCTTTCTTTTACATACTTACTGATTTTTCCTTTTTTTCCTCCATCTAGCCATGCTACTTTCATTTTTTATTTTATTCTCTTCCTTGTGATTCACTTTGGTGAATCTAATAGAGTTAATTTCTTCTTACTCCTCTGGTTCCCAGAGTCTAAATACAGGACCTCCCAGGAAGAAAGGAGTTGGTTAGTGATTATTTGTGATTCTACAGCTTCCAAGTTGGTTACGTCAGATTCACGATACGGAGCTCAAAAAGTCAAAAACTGTTAGAAATAAGACAAATGAAACCAAGTGAGAATTAAGAAAAAAACAAAGAAAGAAAAAGAAAGAAAGAAAGAAAGAAAGAAAGAAAGAAAGAAAGAAAGAAAGAAAGAAAGAAAGAAAGAAAAGAAAGAAAAGCATGAGAACTGAAACTAGAGCTTTCCGAGTTACTTTTCACTTATCTTTTCTCTATCAAATGATGCATCTAAAAATTTGGTTCACTTTAATTTAGACTTTTCCTTTCTCAAATCATGTAATAATAGAAAATAGAAAACATTCCACCACTCTATAGTGGTTATTTTGCATCACATCCTGTTGTTACTATCCTGAAAAAACTTTACCACATAATTACTACTACTATTTCCATTTTAGATATAAGAAAATTGAGGCATGGAGAGATTAAGTATATTAAATCTCACATGTAGGCATCTGGTAGTCTAGCATCACGGTGTGTGTTTATGTGGAGACTACAGTAAGTCCTCACTTGACTTTAGTAATAAGTTCTTGGAAATTTTAGGCAAAGCAGCATATAGCAAAGCCTATCTTACTAGGCTAATTGATGTAAACAAGAGTTAACTTTCTATGACATGTTTCTGGTCAGAAAACCTCACCAAAAGTCAAAAGAAAGACCAAAAGTTTACTAAAAGTCGTCATTGAAATAAATATGAGCTACACATACATTCCAAAAATTAATAAAAACAAGGATGATCATTATTGACTCAGTTGTTCTTGTTTAGGGTCGAGGATGACCAGAGCCTGTTCCAGCAGCTCAGAGCACAAGATGGAAACCAGTCCTGGACAGGCGTCATTCCACTGCATGCTCTCTCTCTCTCTCTTTCTCTATGTCTCTCTCTGTCTCTCTCTGTCTCTCTCTCTCTCTCTCTCTCTCTCTCTCTCTCTCTCTCTCTCTNTTTTGAAGGGACTGAATTTGCTAGGCATCCACTGAATACTTATAAATACTTTTCAAAAATTTCATAAAAAGTAAAAATAGGCTGGTCGTGGTGGCTCATGGCTGTAATCCCAGCACTTTGGGAGGTCAAGGTGGGTGGATCATGAGGTCAGGAGATCGAGACCATCCTGGCTAACACCATGAAACCCTGTCTCTACTAAAAACAATACCAAAAAAAAACCAAAAAAACAAAATTAGCCGGGCATGGTGGCAGGTGCCTGTAGTCCCAGATACTCAGGAGGCTGAGGCAGGAGAACAGCGTGAACCCAGGAGGCGGAGCTTGCGGTGAGCCAAGATCACGCCTAACCTGGGAGACAGACAGAGCAAGACTCCGTCTAAAAAAAAAAAGTTCCAGTAGCATTGTTTATAATAGTCAAACATTGGAAACAATGAAAATGTTCATCAGAAAAGGATGCACTAATTAAATTATGGTTCATCCACACACTGGAATACTATGTATCCATTAAAAAGAAAATAAAGCATTCTATATATACTGTCAAAATGAAAAAAAGCATGGTGTAGAACCATGTGATTAACATGTACCACAATTTTTTAATGTTAACTACTTGCCAGATGCTGCAAGGATATATAGTGACTGCTAATAGCAACTGCCTCTGAGAGAAAGGAAGGAGTAGTAGGTACTGTAAAGAGAAGTGAGTGAGCCTCTCCCCACTTTTTTTTACTGTTTTATAACTTTGGGATGTATATACCATATGCAAAACAAACAACCTAAAAAGAAAGCACACTAAATAAAGATGACATCAGCGCCGTTTTACATATGAGAGTCATTGTGACGGTAATGTACAGTTAAGTTTCATAGACTACAAAACCTTTATGCCTACTCTACTTTCTACTTTTCCTACCTTCATTATTCCCATTCCCCAGCTTTGTTTTGTTTAATTACAAACAATGGGATCAACTTCAAACATGTAAACAACAAATAAAAAATATCCCTCCAAAACACAAGACCTATAAAGACAAACAAGAAAACATCTTATTAAGGAAAAGCTATGCAGAAGTCAATCTGAACACACCGGAGTTTAGGAAAAGATTTTGTAGTGAGAAAAGAATTACAGTTTTGTCTTCATTAATACAGGTTCCCCCACCTCCCTACAATTTATATTGAATGATAACATGGAGACAGGGTTTGGGATGGGCATGGGAACAGCTGACTAAAGTCACGCCCATAGAAGAGAAAATCTCAGGAACGATGGAAAAGGAACTGCAATGTGAAGATGATTTCTCTAAAGCTAATGAGATGATTTCTCTAAAGCTAATGACCTTATATAAAGATGCTGGGGACATGCTTGCCCCAGGAGATATCGATATATTTATTTTAAATAAAGAGGCAGAGTATTTTATGACCTTGGAATGAAAAGTTAGGCAAGAACTAGCCACAGTTGTGAGACCTTTATTATATCTATCAACTGTGCCGTTTGTTTTACTTGCTTTTTTTTGATTTTGAGACAGAGTCTCGCTCTGTGGCCCAGGCTGGAGTGCAGTGGTGCGATCTTGGCTCCCTGCAAGCTCCGCCTTCCGGGTTCCCGCCATTCTCCTGCCTCAGCCTCCCGAGTAGCTGGGACTACAGGCGCTGCCACCACGCCCGGCTAATTTTTGTATTTTTAGTAGAGATGGGGTTTCACCATGTTAGCCAGGATGGTCTTGATCTCCTTACTTCGTGATCTGCCCGCCTTGGCCTCCCAAAGTGCTGGGATTAACAGGGGTGAGCCACCGCGCCCGGCCCACAAACTTTAAAAGAATTCAATGGGGAGATATAACAAAATTTAGATGTTTTAATAATACTGCATAATGTAATAATTGATCAAAATATTTTTACATTCCTGAGAGACAATACTAAATTATATTAAAACTTAGTCTTGCTAACATATGTGGGTCTCCGTTGCTCCAGAGGAAAATGAAAATGTCTAAGTCCCATTTTCAGCCCTTAAATTTATTACATAGCAACACACAAGTCATCTTCTTCTTGTCACTCTCTTCCTGAAGGATTTCAGGCAAAACACTAAATCTCTCTTGACCTCAGTTTAGTTATCTATAAAATGAGGGGATTGGAGCAGATTATCTCTGTGTCTTGTAGCTGTAAAATTATATGTTTTATATTATTTCTACATTTTTCTTCAGTTCCCCCTACTGAGGTGAAAACCTTAAAAAATGAATAGCATTTGCTATATTCTATCTCATTAAATATTGTTCATGAAAGTAGCACAATAAAACGCTGAGCTCTTTGAAACTCAATTTTTGTAGAAAAGGATACTGGAGCTCAATAAATTTAATTCCTTGTTCAGTCTCATGCAGACACTTAAGAATATAACAATAATTTAGTTGTGGACCTATTTAAATAAATATCCTATACTCTTCCTCTGACTATTCCATCTCCAGCGAAGAATATAATGTTCCATATGTTTGGTATTTCAAATGTGTTTCTAAAATAATGGTCATATGTGCTTTGTAATTATCTTCTTTGAGTCAAATATACTTGTAAAATCAAAAGATCATGTGCGTATCTATTAAATTATAATGTCCACTTAAATAAAAAAAAAGAAACAAAGGAGGCTGTGACTCTAATACGTGAAGAAACAATAACAGAGCAGCAAATAATAGCAAGTTATTGTAAATGTATCAGCTCAGTTTAATCAGACCATCCAAACTGCAGAGGTTTACTTTTGAAAAAAGCTAAATGTTAAATTTAAAAAAAAAAAAAAAAAAAAAAAAAAACAGACGAGATGGATTTTAAAACTATACAGAGCTTATTTAAGAGCACAAACTTGATAGAAGTCTAAAAAAATTGGAACTACAAAAATTATATGACATCATATTAGAATATAAGAAAATAATGTTGATTGTTCCATCCTGGCAATAGATGGTTAGAGGGTGGAATTAAAGTGATCGAATTATCCTTTTTCATATCATTGTCATTGCTGCAGAATATCTTTTTGGAGAGATAAGAAGAGATAGATGTGGCATTTTGCAGGGGAAGGAGGGATTAAATATAAGATTTACAAATAGTTAATATCAGATAAGAGTCCTTAGGGAGTATAAACTTTCCTTTGCCTTCTGGTACGTTTGTCTGACTGTGTGGAATATTCTAAACTCACATATACTATTTGGTATATACAAATTTTAATAACCTTTATTAGATTATTTTAGAACATATGGATGAAGAAAAATATTAATTGCAGTGATTCCTTTTCTGCCATCTATTCCACATTGTAAATTTATCTACAATAAGTACAAACAATTTTATCAAAGAAAATAATTGTTTATTTATTGAAAGTGTAGAAAGTAGATGCAAATTGAGGTCTAAAGAAATTGGGCAGATATATAAGAAGCATACAATGAAGGATAAGCATAAGAAAATTACAAAGATATGTGTGAAATTATATCAATTGCAAATTCTTACCCTATTTAAATAAACATTATATTTTCACTTTGTTATGCACATGTGATTTAATGATATGTTTATAAATCCTTTCTTATTTTAAAAGATTTTATAGTCAAGACCAAGAGACCCCCTAAAATTTGACTATATGTCAAAATTAAAAACATAATTTTATTTCCCAGAAGTCAAAATTAAGAGTTATATTTATTCTCTTTGTGGAAAACGAATCTAAATACATCTTACAATATATCCTATAATTATAATAATATCATATAATATAATAGTATCCTAGTTTTTTTCCCTTTTATGTTCTCTTGAATTCCTACAAAATTTATTCAAGAGGTAATTTTATTGGGAACTTATCATTACAGGCAACTGTCTTTGGTGTTGAGTATTGAATCATAAGAAAACACAATACCCCTACTGTCACAGCTGTGATTGAAGCAATGAGGGGCATTGTGCTTGCAACAACCTCAAATAATTTTACAAATTTGCCTGTAGGGTTTCTTCTCAAACATTCGGTATTATCACAAAATTTTTCCAGCACATATTACATGTTGGAAAAACTAAACATTTTGTTTTCTATTCTCATTATACATACTAAAGTTTCAGTTTGTAGAATTTTTTGTGTTTGCTTTTCAATGATTATTTTCTTATTTGCATTATTTTCTTTTCCTAATTCTTTGCCCTGTCATTTTTTCTAAACTTGGCATCTTAATTTACAAGGAGCTGACCATAATCCTGAATTGCACAATCCTGAATGCCGTAATCCCAAATGTTAATTTCCAAAAGATCAAAATCTCAGAAACATAATTCTGTAAAAAATAAATATTTTTAAAAAATGATATACATTTTAAAGGGGTTTATTTGAGAAACATATAAAAACACAACAGAACACTTTATAGGTCATTTTATACAATGAAATAGACAATAGTTATTTACCTTTTTTGCAATCATAAAGATTCAGCTGTATAATAATAGTCACATGGGAATAACAGTTATGAGGAGACAAATCATGTTCATAAAATATAGTTAGATAAAGTGAATGTACAGGCCAAGAGAGGTGACTCATGCCTGTGATCCGAACAGTTTGGGAGGCCAAGGTTGGTGGATCACAAGTAGGTCAGGGGTTTGAGATCAGCGTGGCCAATATGGTGAAACCCCATCTCTACTAAAAATACCAAAAAACTTTAGCCGGGTGTGGTGATGGGTACCGGTAATCCTAGCTACTGGGGAGGCTGAGGCAAGAGAATTGAACCTGGAAGGCAGAGGTTGCAGTGAGCTGTGATAGCGCCATTGCACTCCCGCCTGGGCCACAAGAGTGAAGAGAAAGAAAGAGAGAGAGAAAGGAAGGAAGGAAGGAAGGAAGGAAGGAAGGAAGGAGGGAAGGAAGGAAAAAAATACAATCATTTTGGTTGGTTATTGTGTGCACTTAACTTTTTAACTTTGGTGGTCTGAAGTATTGTGATAGACAACCTAAATCTGCTTGATGAAATAGATGAAAAACAAAATTGGTCACCACCACATAAACAGTTGCCCAAAGAGCCAGGATCTCAACAGTTTTTATATTTCGTGAGTGCAGATGTAGAAAGAGAATGTCAGTTCATTTATTGAGAAAGCTTCAACATTTTCACTTACAGGCACAATAGTTACACACAAAGTCATTGTTGTGATAATGCTCTTTTGTAAAGTCAAATTAGCAAAAAATGAGTACAACAAGTTAGAACTCTTTTAAAATCTTTACACAATTTATACCAACAACACCAGGACAGAAGTGTCATCTTATCCTACTGTGCACATAATCATTTTCAAACCAGTCAGTAACTTCACTGGCTGGCTTCTTCAGCAAATTCTGCTTTCATTCATTAAAAACTCTTGGAATTTCATCAGCTGGAAGGAATGCCAATGCAGACAAGTGACACATTTTAAAACAAAAATTTTTGTTGTGTCCCGGTGAAGTTGCCAATCCACTCTTTGGAATTTTCTGCCAAATGCAAATAAAGACAACAACAAGGTAATATGCTGCCTAATACAATGTAACTAACATGGTGCAACTATCCTGTGTACAATCAAAAACCACAGTAATACCTTCCCCAGCATTTGGATTTCAGGATTTCAACTCTCGGAATTCTCATCTTTTGGGATGGTGATTTTTCAGAATTTTAGATGTTAGAGAGTTCAGACTTTAGAAATTTAGACTTTAAAGATTTTAATCTTTAGAGATTTTGATTATTTGAAATTTCAACATTCGGGATTATAGTGTTCAAGATTTTTGTCTTTTGGGATTATGATCCACATGGTAATTTTAAAATATTCTAATGTTTAATATATGCACTTAAAATGATAATTCTCCTTCATAGTATTGCAATTGCCAGCCTTGTAAGTATTGATAGGTTTTATTTTGATTTTTGATTGTAGGTATTTCATGTTTTCAATAAATACTTTTCGTTGATTTATAAATATCTTCAAAATATTTCTTTTTTAGTTTTAATTTCCAACTGCATGAGAGATTTTGATTTAGAATTGTATTCTGATTTACAATTTGAGTGCTTTTTGTTAAGAATGTAGTCTATATTATATCAGTGTATTGGTACTTAGAGACTATTGCTCAGATACATAATTGATATGCTTTTTATGTGTGCACTTGAAAATATATGAGTAATATAATTTTGGAGAACAGAATTGTATGCACATACAAACACAAATATAAACACATATGTGAGCAAATTGTTAATTGCATTGTCAAATTTTCTATGTCTTTTCTTTCAAATTCTAATAGTGTTTGTTAAAAATGGCCCACTATGACTGTGTTATAGCCTTACTGATTATGCTGTTAATTGGATTTTATAACTGCATACATAATACTTGAGATCTAGTTTGCTCAATTGTACTATTGCTTCTCTTCGTAAGGCCAATGTTGGCTCAAAATTGTAATTCTTCTGGAAATTTGTTCTTGTGTAAGTTATATCACTAAATCATTACCCATTCTACAATCCTGTCTTTCCAGATTTATAATCTTGGCATTCCTGGTAGCTACAACTTCACCTCTGTGTTTTGCTTTAATCTCATTAGAGATGTTCTAGTGTAAAATAATGCTCATCTCTTCTTCTAATCTTGCACTCTTCTACCGTCTCAGCTTCTAGACGTGTCCCAGAAGGTAGCCTCAGTCAAATATTTACACCTTTGCCTAGGGTTCCAGCTATAGAAAATATAAACAGAAGACAAACAGACATAAAGAAAATTATTTCACTTTAATCTTTTATTAAGCAATATATATTACACCTTAAAAATCTGTTATCTAACATTTCATTAACTTTTAGAAGTTTCTGGTGAAAACTATGTAATATTCCAAATTACTGATTACAGAAAGTATGCCAAACAGTGCATTTCTGTTACAAGGCTTTGTCCATTTTTGAGCATGAAAACTCTATTGAAGATTATTTTGTCCAAGTGATCAAGTAAGTTTATCTTCACTTTTATTTCAGTTGAATTGGTGTTTTATCTATATTATACAGTTACATGGAAGTTATGAAAAGTTTTATTTCAATTAGAACATTCAATTTGAAAATAGACTTTTACTCTCAAAGAAGGAGATGATGCAATATGTTTTCAATTCCTGTTCCATTTGTTCTGAATGCTGAATGTATTTCTGTTTAATTTAATGTCTTTTAGGTAGTACTTTGCAAAATTTCTTTAAAGAACATAAACAATTATCCAAATCTATATGAATAATTGCTGAGTTTTTCATTTGTCTGTATGATATTCTCATTATCACTAATAATTTT
>NW_016824286.1:700585-742123 GCF_001698545.2 Rhinopithecus bieti
AAAAAAAAAAAAAAAAAATGGCAAGACAGTAAAATGCTGTGAAGTCATCTTACTCTTCCAGCTCTTCTGTTTTCTGCCTCAAAATGGTAATAAAACCAGGATCTGTTTTCTTAGTTGGCCCTGAATCAATGATCAATCAGTTATTCAGCCAATCACTTTTATTTTCTCCCTTTCTCCCTCATAATTTACCTTTTGCTTTCTTCTCTTTAAAAGAACTTTATCAGCGGTCTGCAATAATGGCCATTCTGCATAGACTCAGCTTATAATTATGGAATTCTTGGATTTAATTTTTCTTGTATTCTTTTTTCATACAGTTTCTGTGAGAAGCATCAATTAGCAAAGTAGTTTTCAGATATTCCTGTTTTCGTCAGCTAATGTTGTGTACAATCAATTAACTTTATTGAGTTATTTTTAATTTACATTAGTGATATGATCAGCATTGATATTAACATTTTAAAGACATGAAGAGTAAGGAGGATAGATACTATCTTTAACCTAAAGAAAAGATAGAAAGACAGTGAGCCTCCATCCTCCATCCATTCTTTTCCAAATTATAAATTCCTCACCTCCTTTAAAAAAATAGAATCCTGTTTTTTAAGTCATGTAAATAGTAGTAGTCAATTATAGTATCTTTTAATAAAACAATTCATAAATTAAATGCAAAAATGTACCTCCTCATATACACAACTTTAAATGACACTAATCTTATATATATCCTTCAGATTTTTTCATGCATATTTAAACTTCATAAATATTCAAACCTCACACATATTCAAAGTATGTGTGTGCTAGGTAAACATATAAGACATCCCCTGTTGATCTCCACTTCCTGATATTCACATGTGTCATAAACCCTTCTTGAATATGGGCTGAACCTAACAGCTAGCTTCTGTTTAACACAGAACAGCACAAGGGAAAGGACACCCCTTCCATGAGGTGGTTACGAAAGATTGTGATTTTCTTTTGTGGAGTATATTAACAGATTCCAGGAATTCATGGTGAAAAATTCTTGTTGGATCATTACTCTGACCATTCAAACCCTGCTCCTATTAAATCATGGTTATATCAGACTTAATGGCTGGAAATAACAGGAATGCTCAATAAATGCTTATCCATTCTACTGTGAAATCTACCCCTGGTTTGTCAATTGCTCCGAAACATGAGTCTGTTCATAGGCCAAGAGCCTGTGGTAAAGGAAGGCTTTTTCACTGTAAATACTCAGAATGTTTCTTACTATTCCACTGGAAAAATGAAGCAAGCTCCTAAGTATGCTCTTGGTAAAAAAAAATACTTTGATGTATGTGATCTTTAGAATAGTAGTTTCCTGCTATGATTAATTCTAAGAGTCTCAAATCTGCTAGTTAGAGTGAAATTGTAAGTGGCCTGTTAGGCCATGTCTGCTGCATGATAGGCCCAGTGGGACCCCAAACCAAAACATTCTCATGGTTATTTCCCCTAGTCTTGTAAATATTTGGAACGAGCAATTATGCAATAAGAAAAATTTCCACTGTGGTTCCCTGACTTTTGAAGTATGGATTTTATGATGGAAAGGACAATGCCCAGGAAATTTTCTTTCCCTGAAAGTATAGTCAATCAAAACGATTGCTTACTCCTGGGAAGATTATAGAGATTAGCAACTCTATCAAACACTTGGAGGAAACCCTGTGTAGTTTTCTAAATAATATCATTTTCAAAAATAGCTTTAAAAAAATAAAATAGAAATTTCAAGTTCACAGAAAAATTTAGCAGAAGAAACAGAAGTCTTCAATATAGCTCCTGCCCCTATGCATGCGTAGACTCCCCCAATATCAGCACCCCCCTCCAGAGTGCTACACTGGTTACAATTGGATTACCTAAATTGCCGAGTGTGATGGCTCATGCCTATAATCCCAGTGCTTTGGGATGCCAAGGTGGGAGCGTGTCTGGAGGCCAGGAGTTTGAGATCAGCCTGGACAACATAGTGAGACCTCATCTCTTTAAGAAAAAAAAAAAAAAAAAAAAACTGCCCAGGTGTGGTGGGTGCCTATAGTCCTAGCTACCAGAAGACTGAGGCAGGAGGATCATTTGATCCCAGGAGCTTGAGATTACAGTGAGCTATGATTGAGTCACTGCACTCCAGCCTGGGTAACCAAGCAAGACTCTGTCTCAAACAATAAACACCAATAAACAAGCTAAATTGATACATCAGATTATAAAGTTTATAGGTTACATTAGGGTTCACTTTTGGTCTTGTCTATTCTGTAGATTTGCACAAATGTATTATGACATTTTCTAATACTAGAGCATCATATAGAATACTTTTACTATCTAAAAAATTCACTGTGCTCTCTCTGCTTATCCCTCTACTCTTCCCACTCTGCTCAAGCCCTGGCAGTCACTGATATTTTACTCTCTCCATAGTTTTGCCTTTTCCAGAATGCCACACAATTGTGATTATACAATACAGAGGCTTTTCAGATTGGCTTACTTTAGTTAGTAATGTGCATTTAACTTTCTTCTATGCCTTGTCATGGCTTGATAGCTCATTTATTTTTAGCAGTTAATAATTTCCATTGTCTGGATATACCACAGTTAATCTATCCATTCACCTACTGAACGACATCTTGGTTGGTTCAAATCATTAGCAATTTTCAGCTCTTTTTGGGTAGAAACCGTAGAGCAGGATTGCTAGGTCATACTGGAAGAGCATGTTTAATATTAGTAAGAAACTGCAAGACAATATTACAATGTAACTGTACCATTTTGCATTCCCACCAGCAATGAATGAGACATCCTATTGTTCTACATCCTCTCCAGCATTTGGTACAGTCTGTATTCTGATTTTGGCCATTCTAATATGTGTGTTGCGATATCACATTTATGTTTGAATTTGCATTTTCCTGTTGACATGTGATTTGGGGAATCTAGCCATATGCTTATTTGTCATCTGTATATCTCCTTTGGTGAAGCATCTGTTAAAACTTGTGACCTAATTTTTAATTTTTCTTTTCATTTCTGAATTTTAAGAGTTCTTTTTATCATTTGGCTAGTAGTCCCTTATCAGATATATCTTTTGCAGATATTATCGCCTAGTCTGTGGCTTGTCTTTTTTATTCTCTTGAAATTGCTTTTGCAGAATGGAAGTTTTAATTTATAGTAATGTCCAGCTTTTTAAAAATGGATACTGTCTTTGTTGCTATATCTAAAAAGGCATGGCCATACCCTAGGTAATCTTGGCTTTCTCCTATATTATCTCCTAGAAACTTTATAGTTTTATACATTAAACAACGTTCATGTGTATAATCTATTTTAACTTAATTACTGTGAATAGTGTAAGGCACTGTGTCTACAAAAAAAGAAAAAGCAAACAAAAACATTTTGCCTGTGGATGTCCAAATGTCCCAGCATCATTTACTGAGATGATATGTTTTTTCACTTTATTGTTTTGATTCCTTTGTCAAAGATCATTTAACTGTATTTATGTAGGTCTATTTTAGGTGTATTGGTCTATTTGTCTATTCTTTTTCACAACCACACTGTATGAATTAACATAGTTTTATAGTGTGCTTTAAAATCAGGTAGTTTCAGTCTTCCTAATTTGTTCTACTCCTTTGATATCGAGTTGGCTATTCTGGTATTTTGCCTCTTCATATAAACTATAATATCAGTTTGCCAATATCCACAAAATAGCTTTTTAAATTATTACTGTGGTTGGATTGAATCTATAGATCAAGTTGGAAAAACTAACATAGTGACAATATTGATTTTCCTGCCCATAAATTTGTAATCTCTCTCAATTTATTTAGTACTTTACTTTCTTTCATCAGAGTTTTGTTGTTTTCTCATAAAATTATTTTGTTTGATTTATACCTAAGTATTGTTTTGAAGGCCAATATAAATGTTTCTCTTTTTTATTTACAGTTTCACTTGTTCTTTGCTGGTATATAGAAAAGCGATTTACTTTGCCTTATTAGTTCCTGGAGATTTCTTTGTTGATTCATCTGTATTTTCTACATTGATGATCATGTCATGTGTACACAAGAGCAATTTTATGTCTTCCTCCCCAATCTGTATATTCTTTATTTTATTTTCTGTCTTACTGCATTAGCTGGGACGTCCAGTGTGATGTTTAAAAAGAGGGGTGAGTCAGGGTTCGGTGGCTTATGTCTGTAATCCCAACACTTTTGGAGGCCAAGGCAGGCAGATCACAAGGTAAGGAGATGGAGACCATCCTGGCTAATATGGTGAAACCCCATCTCTACTCAAAATACAAAAAATTAGCCAGGCGTGGTGGCGGGTGCCTGTAGTCCCAGCTACTCGGGAGGCTGAGGAAGGGGAATCGCTTGAACCTGGGATGCCGAGGTTGCAGTGAGCCGAGATGGATCACGCCACTGCACTCCAGCCTGGGTAACAGAGCGAGACTCCCTCTCAAAAAAAAGAAAAAAAAGAATGGTGAGAGGGAACATCTTTGGTTTATTTTTATTTTTATCTTCTTGGGAAAATGTTAAGCTTCTCACCATTAATTCTGATAGTAGTTGTGGATTTTTTAAAACGTATTATTTATTAAATTGAGTAAGTTTCTCTTTATTCTCAGTTTATTGAGTGTTTATAGTATGCATGGGTGTTGGATTTTATCAGATGCTTTATCTTCATATAGTGATAAAATTTTGTAACTTTTTTCTGTTTTATGCTGTTGCTATGATGGGTTACACTGATTGTTTATCAAATGTTAAACCAGTTTACACCAGGGATAAATTCTACTCAATCAAGATGTATAATCACTTTTATACATAGTTACATTCAATTTGTTAGTATTGAGAAATTTTGCATCTATATTTATAAAAGGTATTAGTCTGTAGATTTATTTTCATGTCATTGTCTGGCTTTGGTGATACTGGACTAAAAGAGTACCCTTTTGTGTATTTTTATTTAGAGCCTGTCTAAATAAAGACATGAGTTACAAAATTTAAATATATAAAGAATGAGTTATAAAGTTTTTTCCTCCCTTTTATTCTTAGTTAGCCTGGCTGAAGTTTTGTTGATTTTATTAATCTTTTCAAAGAACCAGTTTTGTTGTCATTGTCTTTTTCCTATTGAGTTCCTGTTTTCAATTGTATTAATTTCTACTCTAATTATTATTGTTTACTTTCTGCCTCTTACTTGTGATAAAATTTTTTCTAGTTTTCTAAGATGGAAACTTAGATTATTAATTTTGATCTTGTGATGGTTAGTTATAATTGAAGAATACAAAGTATTTTTTCTGGGTGTGCAGTGCTAGAGTAAAGCAGGCTGAAGAAGGTGGAAGGACTTGACTTGCCAAGCCTTCTGTCCTTCATCTTTCTACCATGCTGGATACTTCCTGCCCTTGAACATCAGACTCCAAGTTCTTCAGCTTTTGGACTCTTGAAATTACACCAGGGCTTTGCCAGGGGTTCTTGGGCCTTAGCCACCAACAGAAGACTGCACTGTCAGCTTCCCTATTATTGAGGTTTGGGGACTCTGGCTGGCTTCCTTGCCCCTCAGCATGCAGATGGCCTATTGTGGGATTTCACCTTGTGATCGTGTGAGTCAATACTCTTTAACAAACTCCCCTTCATATAAACATCTCTCTTATTAGTTCTGTCCCTCTAGAATGGCCCAACTAATACAGGTATTTTCTTTTCTAATATATACATTCAATGCTATAAAATTTCCTCTGAGGATTGCTTTCACTGTGTTTCACAAATTTTGTTAAGTTGCAGTTTTATTTTCACTTAGTTCAAAAGGTTTTTTTTTTTTTTTTTTTTTTTTTTTGAGACGGAGTCTCGCTCTGTCGCCTGGGCTGGAGTGCAGTGGCTGGTTCTCAGCTCACTGCAAGCTCCGCCTCCCGGGTTTACACCATTCTCCTGCCTCAGCCTCCGAGTAGCTGGGACTACAGGCGCCCACCACCTCGCCCAGCTAGTTTTTTTTTTTTTTTTTGTATTTTTTAGTAGAGACGGGGTTTCCCCGTGTTAGCCAGGAGGGTCTCGATCTCCTGACCTCGTGATCCGCCCGTCTCGGCCTCCCAAAGTGCTGGGATTACAGGCTTGAGCCACCGCGCCCGGCCCCAAAATGTTTTTTAACTTGTCTTGAGATTTCTTCTTTGCCCGTATGTCATTTAGAAGTAGGTTTGGGGATTTTTCAATTATTTTTCTGTTAACGATTTACAATTTAATCCTGTGTTTTCTAAGAGTAGTCATTGCATGATTTGTAATCTTTTAAATTGTTGAGGTGGAGTTTATAGCCCAGAATATAGAATATCTTGGTGAATGTTTTATGTGAGCTTGAGAAGAATGTGTATTCTTTCATTGTTGGATAAAGTAGTTTATGAATGTTAACTATATCTCATTGATTAACAGAATTGTTGAGATCAACTATGCTCTTACTGATTTTTACCTGCTGAACCTGTTCATTTCTGATGGAGGTATGTTGAAGCCTCCAAGTATGATGGAGGATTCATCCATTTCTCCTTGAAGTTCTACCAGTTTTTGCCTCTCATATTTTGATGCTCTGTTATTAGGTGCATATCAGTAAGGTTTGTTATATCTTATTGGAGAATTTACCCCTTTGTTATTTGTAATGCCATTTTTTATCCCTAATAATTTTTCTTGACTTGAAGTCTGCTCTGTTTGAATTTAATATAACTATTCCTGTTTGTTTTGATTAGTGTTAGTATGGTATATATTTCTACAGCTGTTTACCTTTAATTTATATGTGTCTTTATATTTAAAGTAGGTTTAGTTTTAAAAAATAAAGTTGGATAATCTTTTTCCATCCAGTCTGACAATCTCTGTCTTTTAATTGGTACATTTAGACCATTGACATTCAGTGACTGTTAATATAGTTGCATTAATATCTGCCATATTTGTTACTTCCCCCCCCACCTTTTTTTTTTTTTTTTTTTTTTTTTGAGATGGAGTCTCACTCTGTCACCTTGGCTGGAGTTCAGTGGTGCGATCTTGGCTCACTGCAACCTCCACCTCCTGGGTTCAAGCGATTCTCCTGTCTCAGCCTCCCAAGTAGCTGGGATTACAGGCGCCTGCCACTATACCCGGCTAATTATTTATATTTTTATAGTAGAGATGGGGTTTCATATATTGCCCAGACTGGTCTTCAACTCCCGACCTGGTGAATTGCCCGCTTCAGCCTCACAAAGTGCTGGGATTACAGATGTGAGCCACTGTGCCCGAACTTTGTTACTTTTTTCTATTTGTTGCCTTGTTCTTTGTTCCTGTTTTTGTTTTCCACTCTTTTTTGGCTTTTGTTATTTTAATTCAGAATTTAATATAATTTTATTTTCTCTCCTTTCATAGAAAATTATCTACACATTTTTTTTTACTTTTAAAAATTTCCTCTCCTTTTAAGTTGCGAGTTTGGCTGGTCAAGAAGATGGCCAGTTATAGTACTCACCTTACTTGAACTCCTCAGGAGGTTTCTTCACAGTTAGCCCTCTTTCATTTTAATTTAAAATTAAAATGTTTAAATTTTCTCCTAATATTTTCCAGAATTTTACAATCCCTTGTTGTTCGTCTTCCTCCTTCCATTGCTCCATCTCCATATTCTCTGTTTTCTCATCATTTCTCAAATCTCTGATAATTGCCCAGGTTTTGTACTTGGTCCCCTTTTTTCTCCTTCAAAACTGTTTCTTACGGTGTTTCATCTAATTCCACAGCTTTACTTGTCTTCTATATGTCAATGACTTCCAAACTGATAACTTCAGACAACAGCTCTCCGTTGAATTCTAGTAGTGTATATTCAAATTCCTACTGTATATTTTCACTTAGATGACTAATTAGCTGCTCAAATTTCTCGTTTTCAAAATAATAGGCATTTGTATGATCTCCATTGTCACCACATAATTAGAAAGACCAAAATAAACATACCTTTATCAACAAAGACAGACTCTGATGTTAAGGGAAAAAATAACTACCTACAGGTTGAGGATTTAGGCTTTAGCTAGCATAATAACTTCCTAAATTCCTATGGATACAAGAAAAACTACACTCTTCTTAAGCTCTGGAACAATAGGAACTATCACTAATTTACAACCCAGACAACCATAACTGATTGAACAGAGGACTGGCCTTACATTCTTTTCTGCTAGGAAACTGCAGATCTTAAGCCAGAATATACTGACTGTAAATATTATCTTTGTGTCCTATAGTTAACCTTTTCATGTAAAGAGCCAACGTCCACCTCATTTTAGTGCTAAACTCCTCCCCAAAGTAATATACACATGTGTTTTGCTCCTCTGTTTTGCTCCTCTGTTAATTACATATAGCTTTCTCCAAAACCTACTACTTACGTATGATTCTATTCATATTTTTGGCTTGGGTCCTATGGTAAAGCGTGAAAAGCAATGTGGCTTTTCCCTCTTTAAAAAAAGAGCACCATAAGTCCATGCCAGAGACTGTCCCTTCTTGATTTGCAAACTGATACAGCCAATAAAATTCTCCTTCCTACTATTTAGGCATCCCGGTGGTCTTTTGCATGGCACCCACTTTGAAACTAAACTTGGTTTTCTTTTGGTCAAGGATAACAACTTCATTTTCCTTCTCAATGTTTTTTCCTTAGCAGTGATTACCATTTGGCAAGCATTTTTTTTTTTTTAAGTTTTTTACTTCGTTTGGTTTCTATTTTCTTCCACTTGACTGAAAATAACATATTTATATTTTTATTATTTCATCTTTTCAAAACTCATACTTAGGTGGTTCCTAGCCTAGAATTTAACATTGTTGTTGAACAAGTGATTGAAGTTTAGAATTTAAAAAATGACAACAAAAAGAATAATACAACAGTAATTCAGTTACATGTTACTCAATATTTTCCTCCCCAATAAATGCTGCCGATTTATTGTAAATCCTCCTTGTTTCTGAGCGACATGATTAGTGCTTGCATATATCCTATTATAAAATTTTGATCCATATCTTGTAAGGAAATGAAATTTTTTAGTTATGTAGCTTTTTTGAAAACTTTCATATGCAACTTTCTTTATTTCCTAGTGTTCAACTATATTCCTTTTTTTTCTCTTTGATCAACTATTACATTTTAAAGCAGTATTAAAACCTCTGTAGTAGTAAAGAATTTTCCTCAAGTTAAGGGTAAGATTTTCTATGTTATCAATCAGTGCCAGTCCAAATTGCTATGAGATATATTTCAAAGCTGATGCAATAGCCTATGTATACACTAACTGAAAAACTCTCATTTGTTAATTGTTTCAAATGAAATTGTTCTGTTTAAAATGAACTAATTTTAAACATCCGACCTAGCTACAATTTCAAAGATACATGCTTATTACTCTCATGTGAAAACAGAAAGCGAAAGCATGCAGAGCAGACAAAACTGTTATCTCTTAAACTGCTTCTCCTTTTTTCTTTTACCTCTTTAAGAAATGATTCCCCATGGTTATATAAAAATGTGAATATCCAAACACAGTAAGATTCGTATTTACAAAAGTGAATCTCTGCATTCAACATCTGTCTCTTTGTAGGCTTTTAAAATAATTATGTAGATATCTCCAGCATTGCTTTTCAATATTGCTATTTGGTGGGTTTTCTTTTTATTTCTTTTTCTTTTTTTCTTTTTTTCAGATGGAGTCTCACTCTGTCACCCAGGCTGGAGTGCAGTGGCATGATCTCGGCTCACTGCAACCTCCGCCTCCTGGGTTCAAGCGATTCTCCCCCTTCAGCCTCCTGAGCAGGTGGGATTACAGGTGCATGACACCACACCTGGCTAATTTTTGTATTTTTAGTAGAGATGGGGTTTCACCATGTTGGTCAGGCTGGTCTTGAACTGCTGATCTCATGATCCACCTGTCTCGGCCTCCCAAAGTGCTGGGATTATAGGTGTGAGCCACCTCACCCAGCCAGGTTTTCTTGATGGTTGACTACGGTGCATTAAATTTGTTACTGGCCATTAGCTAGTGATTTAGTACAATGTAGAGTTAGAAACATGTTTATTAATACCTAGTCAATACTAAAAAATATGAATTTTATTGCTGTATAACATCTCATAAACTGAAACTTGGATATATACACTATCTTAAAAATTTTAAATGAACAGTAACACTTAAATTTCTACGCATCTATTGGGGTGGTTCAATGTTATATGGACATGAATTAGGATAATTTTGTGAACTAAACATAAATCAAATTGGATCTGTTAACTTAGAGGAAGTGGCAAGACATGAATTCAAATATCCTATAAACTGAGTATAACCATTCTTCTCCGGGCACGTAAAAGGAAATTTGCTTATAAATAGGTATATTCCTGTAAATTAGTTAATTTTTATTGCAGTAATCTCAATTTAAATGTCAGTTTATTTTTTTGCTCATGCTTCATGCTTCGTTATATGTTTTTAGAATGCCTTAAAGTGGTCAGATTTAACAAAATAAATAAATAAATAAAAGTCAACCAGTTGAATTTGAATTTCAAATAAACAATGGACATATTTTTAAGTATAAGTACGTCTCAGGCAATATTTGGAATATACTTCTACTAACATTATTACTGTAGTTGTTTTCTGGAAATCAAATGCTACTAGGTGTTGTGTATTTTATTTGACAACCTTACCCTTGAGGCATCAAAGTAACTCAGAAAGCAGGTTGGCAACTCAGCCAGCCACAATCCCAGACATCCCTGGTCACCATATTAGAGGAAAAGAGAGTACAGAGTTTCTGCATCAGAGGGTAATGAATATAGCCCTCAGTCTTATCAAATTCTTTCTTTTTTTTTTTTTCTGTGGTGTTTGCAGGCTAAGAATCCAGGAGAGTGTTAATTGTTTTTCCATCTCTTATTTCACATAAATTAATTCAGCCTCTAGGAGTCCTCTATAGGTTTATAGCCAGTTTTTAATATTATCCCCTAGGAAAGTAAACCAAGGAGAATATGCTTCAATATAATTATACTTTATCCTTATTAAAAAGGTGAATATATTTTCTACTAAGTCAGTATGGTTAACAAATATACAAAGCTACTGGTGATACCTATGAGATCCTATGCTAAATTAGCTAAAGGGAACTGTCAAAATAGCAGAATTTTGCATAATATTTATTTATTAAGTTTAAGAACAAAATGAAATTTAAAATTGCATAGGTAGACAGCATGACTAATAAAAATAAACACTGCTGGAATAGCCTGGTAGTACTGATTTTTTAAACCATTAGTGAAAACTCTTCTTTAAAAACAGAGAGCACCCTTTTGTGTATTTTATTTAGAGCGTATCTTGTATTAGAAAGATTTAGATCAATCTGTTGTTCCATATTTCTCTAACATTTCTAAAGAAATAAAGCTCAATATTGACTATGCATTGTCAATCCCTCTCTTAAGAAAAATATCAAATTATGAACTCATATAACAAAAACTGGAACTTAATAATTTACAGTATCTAGATGCTGAAGTAGCAAAGAGTAGACAAGAGCAAACTGGGTTAATATCAATGAATATTATTTTGGTTTAATTGGGGAGAATATATGGAGGAATTTTTTTCAATATTCAAATGTGTTCAAATCTAAATGTGTTGTTTAGTTTGGGATGTCAAAATATTGGAGTGTATGAAGACTACAGACAATAAAAATTTAAAAGAAAGGATTAGGAGACCAAAATTCTGAGAGTAATTTAAAGCATATTTGTAACGTGTCTTTCTCTTGGAAAGTTACTGCTTAATGATTTTATTTGCTTTTCCAGTCTCTTTAGTATCGGCCATGAAAGCGAGGTGACAAAGGGAAGGTCCTCATTTGGAGTGTTGCAATAACACTCGCTCTTGTGCCACCACTGTGGTCTAAAATCTGTCACTGGCAGAAGTTGACCTGTGGCAAATGGGGCTACTCTGCCAAGCACAAGAGAAAGTATAACTGGAGTGCCAAGGCTAAAAGACAAAATATCACTGGGACTGGTTGAATGAGGCAGCTAGAAATTGTGTACAGCAGGTTCAGGCACGGATGCCATGAAGAAACAACACCTAAGCCCAAGAGAACAGCTGCGACAGAGTCCAATTCATCTTCAGAATTTCAACGACTGGGAATGCAATGAACACCCTAGTTTTATATTTTTTTCTTAAAGATTTTATTTTCTTGCTTGTTCATTTATGCTTGCAGATAGAGAATTTACCTTAAGGCTAGGACAGCTTTCCATCTTTCAGTCTAGAATTTCTATGTGCCTCTTGTTTTTTTTTTTTTTATTATACTTTATGTTCTAGGGTACACATGCACAACGTGCAGGTTTGTTACATATGTATATATGTGCCATGTTGGTGTGCTGCACCCATTAACTCATCATTTACATTAGGTATATTTCCCAATGCTATCCCTCCCACCTCCCCCTACCCCCTCACAGGCCCCGTTGTGTGATGTTCCCCTTCCTGTGTCCAAGTGTTCTCATTGTTCAGGTCCCACCTATGAGTGAGAACATGCAGTATTTGGTTTTCTGTTCTTGCGATAGATTGCTGAGAATGATGGTTTCCAGCTGCATCCATGTCTCTACAAAGCACATGAACTCATCCTTTTTATTACTGCATAGTATTCCATGGTGTATATGTGCCACATTTTCTTAATCCAGTCTGTCATTGATGGACATCTGGGTTGGTAACAAGTCTTTGCTATTGTGAATAGTGCCACAATAAACATATGTGTGCATGTGTCTTTATAGTAGCTTGATTTATAATCCTTTGGGTATATACCCAGTAATGGGATGGCTGGGTCAAATGGTATTTCTGGTTCTAGATCCTTGAGGAATCACCACACTGTCTTCCACAATGTTTGAACTTGTTTACAGTCCCACCAACAGTGTAAAAGTGTTCATATTTATTCACATCCTCTCCAGCACCTGTTGTTTCCTGACTTTTTAATGATTGCCATTCTAACTGGTATGAGATGATATCTCAGTGTGGTTTTGATTTGCATTTCTCTGACGGCTAGTGATGATGAGCATTTTTTCATGTGTCTGTTGGCTGCATAGATGTCTTCTTTTGAGAAGTGTCTGTTCATATCCTTCACCCACTTTTTGATGGGGTTGTTTGTTTTTTTCTTGTAAAATTGCTTCAGTTCTTTGTAGATTCTGGATATTAGCCCTTTGTCAGATGAGTAGATTGCAAAAATTTTCTCCCATTCCGTAGGTTGCCTGTTCACACTGATGGTAGTTTCTTTAGCTGTGCAGAAGCTCTTTAGTTTAATTAGATCCCATTTGTCAATTTTGGTTTTTCTTGCCATTGGTTTTGGTGTTTTAGACATGAAGTCCTTGCCCACGCCTATGTCCTGAATGGGATAGCCTAGATTTTCTTCTAAGATTTTTATGGTTTTAGGTCTAACATTTAAGTCTTTAATCCATCTTGAATTAATTTTTGTATAAGGTGTAAGGAAGGGATCCAGTTTCAGCTTTCTACTTATGACTAGCCAGTTTTCCCAGCACCATTTATTACATAGAGAATCCTTTCCCCATTTCTTGTTTTTGTCAGATTTGTCAAAGATCAGATGGTTGTAGATGTGTGGTATTATTTCTGAAGGCTCTGTTCTTTTCCATTGGTCTATCTGTTTTGGTACCAGTGCCATGCTGTTTTGGTTACTGTAGCCTTGTAGTATAGTTTGAAGTCAGGTAGCATGATGCCTCCAGCTTTGTTCTTTTGGCTTAGGATTGTCTTGGCAATGTGGGCTCTTTTTGGTTCCATATGAACTTTAAGATAGTTTTTTCCAGTTCTGTGAAGAAAGTCATTGGTAGCTTAGTGGGGATGGCATTGAATCTGTAAATTACCTTAGGCAGTATGGCCATTTTCACGATATTGATTCTTCCTATCTGTGAGCATGGAATGTTCTTCCATGTGTTTGTGTCCTCTTTTATTTCATTGAGCAGTGGTTTGTAGTTCTCGTTGAAGAGGTCTTTCACATCCCTTGTAAGTTGTATTCCTTGATATTTTATTCTCTTTGAAGCAATTGTGAATGGGAATTCACTCATGATTTGGTTCTCTGTTTGTCTGTTATTGCTGTATAAGGATGCTTGTGATTTTCTTACATTGATTTTGTATCCTGCGACTTTGCTGAAGGTGCTTATCAGCTTAAGGTGATTTTGGGCTGAGACAATGGTGCGGTTTCAAGATGGCAGAAAAGGGACAGCTCCAGCCTCCGGCTCCCAGCATGAGTGACACAGAAGATGGGTGATTTCTGCATTTGCAACTGAGGTACCAGGTTCATCTCACTCGTGCGTGTCAGATGGTGGGTGCAGGACAGTGGGTGCAGCCCACGGAGTGAGAACCAAAGTAGGGCGAGGCATTCCCTCACCCAGGAAGTCCAAGGGGGCAGGGAATTCCATTTCCTATCTAAGGGAAACCGTGATGCACAATACCTGGAAAATTGGGTCACTCCTACCCTAATATCGTACTTTACAAGGGTCTTAGCAAATGGCACACCAGGAGATTATATCCCACCCTTGACTCAGAGGGTCCCATGCCCACAGAGCCTCCCTCATTGCTAGTACAGCAGTCTGAGAGGCTGGGGGAGGGGCGCCTGCCATTGCTGAGGCTTGAGTAGGTAAACAAAGCAGCCAGGAAGCTCAAATTGGGTGGAGCTCAAGGAAGCCAACCTGCCTCTGTAGACTCCACCTCTGGGGACAGGGCATAGCCAAACAAAAGGCAGCAGAAACCTCTGCAGATTTAAATGTCCCTGTCTGACAGCTTTGAAGAGAGTAGTGGTTCTCCCACCATGGAGTTTGAGATCTGAGAAAGGACAGACTGCTAAAGTGGGTCCCTGATCCCCAAGTAGCCTAACTGGAGATACCTCCAACTAAGGGCATACTGACACATCACACTTCACATGGCCGGGTACCCCTCTGAGACGAAGCTTCCAGAGGAACAATAAGGCAGCAACAATTTCTGCTCAGCAATATTCACTCTTCTGCAGCCTCTGCTGCTGATACCCAGGTAAACAGGGTCTGGAGTGCACCTTAGCAAACTCCAACAACCTGAAGCTTAGGGTCCTTCCTGTCAGAAGGAAAACTAACAAACAGAAAGGACATCCACACCAAAACCCCATCTGTATATCACCACCATCAAAGACCAAAGGTGGATAAAACCACAAAGATGGGGAAAAAGCAGTGCAGAAAAGCTGAAAATTCTAAAAATCAGAGCGCCTCTCCCCTGCCAAAGGAATGCAGCTCCTCGCCAGCAACAGAACAAAGCTGGAAGGAGAATGACTTTGACGGATTGAGAGAAGAAGGCTTCAGACAATCAAATGAGCTAAAGGAGGAAGTTTGAACCCATCACAAAGAAGCTAAAAGCCTTGAAAAAAGATTTGATGAATGGCTAACTAGAATAACCAATGTAGAGAAGTCCTTAAATGACTTGATGGAGCTGAAAAACATGACACGAGAACTACGTGACAAATGCACAAGCTTCAGTAACCGACTCGATCAACCGGAAGAAAGTGTATCAGCGATTGAAGATCAAATGAATGAAATGAAGTGAGAAGAGAAGTTTAGAGAAAAAAGAGTAAAAAAAATGAACAAAGCCTCCAAGAAATACGGGACTATGTGAAAAGACCAAATCTATGTCTGATTGCTGTACCTGAAAGTGATGGGAAGAATGGAACCAAGTTGGAAAACATTCTGCAGGATATTATCCAGGAGAACTTCCCCAACCTAGCAAGGCAGGCCAATATTTAAATTCAGCAAATACAGAGAATGGCACAAAGATGCTCCCCGAGAAGAGCAACTCCAAGACACATAATTGTCAGATTCACCAAAGTTGTAATGAAAGAAAAATCTTAAGGGCAGCCGGAGAGAAAGGTCGGGTTACCCACAAAGGGAAGCCCATCAGACTAACAGCAGATCTTGCAGCAGAAACTTTACAAGCCAGAAGAGAGGGGTCCAATCTTCAACATTCTTAAAGAAAAGAATTTTCAACCCAGAATTTCATATCCAGCCAAACTAAGCTTCATAAGTGAAGGAGAAATAAAATCCTTTACAGACAAGCAAATACTGAGAGATTTTGTCACCACCAGGCCTACCCTACAAGAGCTCCTGAAGGAAGCACCAAACATGGAAAGGAACAACAGGTACCAGCCACTGCAAAAACATGGCAAAATATAAAGACCATTGATGCTAGGAAAAACTGCATCAACTAACGAGCAAAATAACCAGCTAATATCATAATGACAGGATCAAGTTCACACATAACAATATTAACCTTAAATTAGCCTTAAATGTAAATAGGCTAAATGTTCCAATTAAAAGACACAGACTGGCAAATTGGATAAAGAGTCAAGACCCATCAGTGTGTTGTATTCAGGAGACCCAACTCATGTGCAGAGACACACATAGGCTCAAAATGAAGGAATGGAGGAAGATCTACCAATCAAATGGAAAAAAAAAAAAAAAAAAGGCAGGGGTTGCCATCCTAGTCTCTGATAAAACAGACTTTAAACCAACAAAGATCAAAAGAGACAAAGAAGGCCATTAACGATGGTAAAGGGATCAATTCAACAGGAAGAGCTAAGTCTCCTAAATATACATGCACCCAATACAGAAGCACCCACATTCAGAAAGCAAGTCCTTAGAGACCAACAAAGAGACTTAGCCTCCCAAACAATAATAATGGGAGACTTCAACACCCCACTGTCAACATTAGACAGATCAACAAGACAGAAAGTTAACAAGGATACCCAGGAATTGAACTCGACTCTGCTCCAAGCAGACCGAATAGACATCTACAGAACTCTCCACCCCAAATCAACAGAATATACATTCTTGTCAGCACCACATCGCACTTATTCCAAAATTGACCACATAATTGGAAGTAAAGCACTCCTCAGCAAATATAAAAGAACAGAAATTATAACTAACTGTCTCTCAGACCACAGTGCAATCAAANCAAGAGCAAACACATCCAAAAGCTAGCAGAAGGCAAGAAATAACTAAGATCAGAGCAGAACTGAAGGATATAGAGAAACAAAAATCAATGAATCCAGGAGTTGGTTTTTTGAAAAGATCAACAAAATCGATAGACCACTAACAAGACTAATAAGAAGAAAAGATAGAAGAATCAAATAGATGCAATAAAAAATGATAAGGGGATATAACCACTGACCCCACAGAAATACAAGCTACCATCAGAGAATACTATAAACAACTCTGTGCAAATAAACTACAAAATCTAGAAGAAATGAATAAATTCCTGGACACACACACTTTCCCAAGACTAAACCAGGAAGAAGCTGAATCTCTGAATGACCAATAACAGGCTCTGAAATTGAGGCAATAATTAATAGCCTGCCAACCAAAAAAAGTCCAGGACCAGATGGATTCACAGTCGAATTCTACCAGAGGTACAAGGAGGAGTAGGTGCCATTCCTTCTGAAACTATTCTAATCAATAGAAAAAGAGGGAATCCTCCCTAAATGATTTTATGAGGCCAACATCATCCTGACACCAAAACCTGGCAGAGGCACAACAAAAAAAGAGAATTTTAAACCAACATCCCTGATGAACATCGATGCAAAAATCCTCAATAAAATACTGGCAAACTGAATCCAGCAGCACATCAAAAAGCTTATCCACCATGATCAAGTGGGCATCATCCCTGAGATGCAAGGCTGGTTTAATAATATGCAAATCAATAAACGTAATCCAGCATATAAACAGAACCAAAGACAAAAACTACATGATTATCTCAACAGATGCAGAAAAGGCCTTTGACAAAATTCAACAGCCCTTCATGCTAAAAACTCTCAATAAATTTGATATTAATGGAATGTATCTCAAAATAAGAGCTATTTATGACAAACCCACAGCCAATATCATACTGAATAGGCAAAAACTGGGAGCATTCCCCTTGAAAACTGGCACAAGACAGGATGCCCTCTCTCACCACTCCTATTCAACATAGTGTTAGAAGTTCTGGCCTGGGCAATCAGGCAGGAGAAAGAAAAAAAAGGGTATTCAATTAGGGAAAGAGGAAGTCAAATTGTCCCTGTTTGCAGATGACATGATTGTGTATTCTATGTGCCCCTTTAGTTTTAAGGGACAACTAGTCAAATTTGAGGGGTCTCACGAATTACTAAAGGAGGGTGAGAAAGATTTTACACTTTCTTTTCTGCTTTAGGATTTGAAGACATTTGTTCTCAGTAATTTTTAGATTATTAATTTTGTTGAAAAAAATAAGGGATGGTTCTGGATATATGCATTTTTTATCTCTGGCTTTAATTATAACATTGCCTCATTATTAATGGTAATTATTTATGTTTTAGGGATATATTTGAGGTTTAAAAACTTGTTAGTATTAAACATTTGTATATCTGTTGAATACTTAAACACATATATCTAAATTTCTTAATACCAAATGGTATTTATTATAAAACTAAATGAACTCCTATTTACTGGAAATTGTATTTCTTGATTATAGACTCACTACAATTTATAGGTTGACACCACTTCTCATTATTGCCATTGATAGTATATTGACATCCTTGTTGTTACTCAAGTTGAGGGAAATCAAGAAGTTGCACAAAGAAGTTTTACCAATAGAAGAATTCAACTAGACACACATCCGTACATACACCTGCACAAACTATGAATGGTGTTAAGACTATTATCAAAGGTATTGGTTAATTAATAATTAAATATACAAAATTTCAAATAAGCACTAGTCTATGGTTTGCCCTCCATTCTCTGCTCTAGTATTTTTATTGGAAGGCATAAAACAATTTGTATCATATGAGACAAAGAAAAAGAAGAAAATTTGCACAAACTTGGGGGAAATCTAGAATAATTATACCTTCTTATTACAGATAATAAATAATAGATAAAATTATGGATAATAGATGAAATTATTTAAATAAATACATTTTATAAATTTATTGACGCTTATATTTCTATGGTAAATATTGCAGACTGCCACAGATGACAGCTTAAAATAGTGTTCTAGAATGTCATTCTAGCTTTCATAGCATAATTCTTCCACAGATGTTCTATAATAGTATTCCAGAATGCTACTCAACAACAACAAAAGCAATGGGATTAAACATTTTAACAACATTACTGCTCTTCATCTTTCCCCCAAATCTGAGAAATAGAAATGGTAAAAGGGGCCAGGCATGGTGGCTCATGCCCGTAGTCCCAGCACTTCGGGAGGTACAGGAGGGGGGATCACTTGAGCACAGGAGTTCAAGACCAGCCTGGCAAACAGAGAAAAATCACGTCTCTACCAAAAATACAAAAATCAACCAGGCGTGGTGGCACATGCCTTTAATCCCAGCTGCTTGGGAGGCTGAGGCACAAGAATAGCTTGAACCTGGGAGGCAGAAGTTGCAGTGAGCCAAGATTGTGCCACTGCCCTCCAGGCTAGGCTACAGAGGGAGATTCTGTCAAAAAAAAAAAAAAAAAAGAAAGAAAGAAAGAAAGAAAGGAAGGAAGGAAGGAAGGAAGGAAGGAAGGAAGGAAGGAAGGAAGGAAGGAAGGAAGAAAGAAAGAGAAAGAAAAAAGAAAAGAAATGGTAAAAGGATGTGGTCTCTGTTTTCAGATTAGGAAATCAAAGCAGAGAGAGAAGTTAGAAACGTTGTTCACAAGAGTAACATTACTTAATGAGAGAATGATTATCAAAAATCTTGTAGTCTAATGTACTTTTCACTTAAATAAATTATGCCTTCTCATGTCTCAGTAAAAGGACAAATCTGTCAATCCAATTTACTTTGCCTCCCAGGCACTTTTTACAGAAACTAGGTAACTGGGTCTTTCATCAATTCTATGGTCTGAATATTTGCGTCTCCTCAAAATTCCTATATTGAAATCTTGCCCCACAAGGTGATGGTAATCGGAGTCAGGACCCTGGGGAGACGATTAGGTCATGGGGGCAGGCCCTCATAAATAGGATTAGTGCCCTTAGAAAAGAGGCGCAAGAGAGACCCTGCTCACCCCTTCCACGACGTTTGGACAGAGCAAAATGTTGCTCTCTATAAGCCAGAAAGTGTGCTCTGACCAGACACCAAATCAGCCTTGATCTTCAACTTCTCAGTCTCCAGAACTGTGAGAAATAAATTTCAATTGTTTAAAAGCTCTTCAGTTGATGGTATTTTGTTGTAGCAGCTCAAATAAACTAAAACATCAAGTAAGCCAAGATTTGCAATTGTAAGCCCCAGCACAGTTTTGGGCATCTGTCTAAATAAAGACAGCAAAACCTCTCAAAAGTCTCAGTCATAGCATCCTTAAAGCAATCTTTTAAAATAAAGTCACACACACACACACACACACACACACACACACAAACTCTCCTGAAGCTTTAGGAATTTATTTGAAATACATAATGATAGTGCCATTGTCAAACAAATAGTTCAAAAACAAATACAAGTATTACTTCAAAATAACGCTAGTTACATACAATAATTTAAAAGTATACAAGAATTTTTCAAATATTAAAGAACTTAATCCAAGTAACATTCTTTAACATTTTTCTCATTTCTTTATACACTTTAACTCCCAGGGCCTTTCTCCTACCTAAATACCCTAAACATGCCTCTATTACTTTGTAACAGTCTCCCTTCTGTTATCCAATAACTCTGTTTCTTTCCACATAAAATTTTGTTTGCTTCACTCTCATCTCCAGATTCTCTTTTATTAAAGCCCACAAACCTTAGCTAAAACTGGCAGTTATACCTTAGAAAGTCCTGAGAACAGCTAAAGAATGGGAACAGGTGAATGTAGACCCTATGTACAGTGCACAGGGTATGTGAGAGGGAACGGGAACATTGGGAGAGAAAATAGTAGCAAACGGCAGCACTTTCCTACATTATTTATTCATAGTTTTTGTCTTATTCATGATTATGTGTGCCCCTCGACTTTCAAATTTGTATCTTTAGCTTAGATGACCACCACCACACTAAGCTGTCCATGTATTTTGGATATTTACACTGGGATATTTCAAAGTCATTTCACAAATAAAACCTAGAAAGTGAGCATCGTGAAATCTCTCTCCAACATCAGTCAGATCTTTCCAGAAGTTTCTACGTTCTATGGAAATTCACCATCCATCACCCTGTTGCACAACCCATAACTCCATAATCATTTCTGATAGCTCACCCAACTCTCACACTCAAGTTTATCTTTCATCATGGCCTGTAAATGCTATGTCATATGTGTATCTTTAGGGCATTCATTTTTGTCTTAATCTTTACCACCAACACCCTAGACCAAGCATCACCATCTCCTTGTTTAAGTAACTCACTGACTAATTTTGTTTTGGCTACTCTTAGATCCTTCCAGTATATTGTTTGGATTTCAGCAAGGGTTAACATCTAAATATGCATAAGATCTGTTAATGAATTTGATGAGGACAGAGAAACATAATCTCCAGTCCTCTAAGTGGTCTAATTCTAGTCCACCTCTGCCACATAATCCTGTAATTCTCTACCCTTTGCTCCTTATAATCTAGTTGCAAGCCCTTTTTTTTTTTGTTTTTCATTTTTTCTGGAAGAGATTTTAATTTCTTTGCACAGGATCACTCTCTACTAGGTTTCCTCTGACAGGGATGCTCTCACTTATTCATTTTCATAGAAATTTGGAAATATAAGTCCAGGTAAGAATTTATTGAGTCTGATGATGTAGATAGACCTGTGCAGAAATTGCTAACTAAATGGAAATAGTGGCCTTGGGATTTCTTAACATAAGATTGTAATAAGAACAGTTTTAACAGAGATAGACAAGTGATCACTGTATTTAAGTATAGGTAATACATTCTCTATAGAATAATATTTTTGATGTTCTAAAATAAGAAAATAAATAGATGAAATAGCTCATCTTGAGAAATAAACTATTTAATTTGTAGAAAAATATTTAAATAATCATTTCCTGTGATAAAATCAGAAACACACATGAGCTTTAACTCATCTGCATAATTCAGGCAATATTTATTTTTCTTAGTTTTCTAGAAAATTATTATAAACTATCCTCTGGCAAAATAGTTGTCTAAAATATGACTTCAGTTTTATTTTAAAATGTGTATGAAAACTTCTAGAGTTATTCTGCAGGGACGTATTCAATGTTTAGTTCTCGGAATGAGAATATTTGGTTTCAGTTGCGTTTTAGGAAAAAGAGATTGGTTAGGTGACTTATGAAGACCTTCAAGCTCTATAATTTTATGTGTGAGTTTCTTCCTCCTTCATGGAATTGAATCAATTCAACTTTTAGTTTTAGTCACAAGAATAAGAAACATAAGAAGCCTATGGTCTTTGGAAACGGTTTACTATTGAACAAATCTTTGACACTTGGCAAATTACTAACTTCTTTTTATTTTCTATTTTCTTTAAATGGCACTTTACAAAAGTACCCTTTAGGGCTATTTGAGTATTAATTAATGGATGTATGAAAAGCACTAGCCTCACTATCCTAATGCTAAATGTGTCCTCTAATAAAGTAGCTGTAAGGTTTATGTAAGGTTTCAGTCTTTTAAAGCACCACTATTCTTTTGTTTTTTTTTGTTCTTGCTAAAGCGTGTGTGTGTATATACATATATATATGTAACATATAAATGTACAAAACATATGTATATAAAACTTTCATCAAAAAGTCATTCATTTGAGTAGAATATATTTACTGTCAATATGTACACTGCAGTATGCTATATCCTAGGGGTTTCATTCTGATTAGTCATATTTGCTGGTTTTTTGGGCTTATGTTCTTGGGGGTGAATATAAACATTAGGGTTCCACAAAGAAGTATAGTATGAGAAAAAACATAATTTAGCAAGTCATAGGTTTGAGTAACAATTATAAGATTCTAACTGAGTAAAATACAAAACAAGCTGTTGTTTTGTACCCATTAACCAAAAATCCAATAAAGTAAAAACAAATATGATCTAGTGCTCAGTAGCACAACAGGGTGACTATAATTAACAATAATTTATTGTATATTTCAAAATAACTAGAAGAGTAAAACTGTAATGTTTCTAACACAATGAAATAATAAATAATTTAGGTTATGAAAATCCCAATTACCTTGATTTGATTACTACACACTAGATGCTTGTATCAAAAACATTACATGTACCCCATCAATATGTAAAACTATAATGTATCCATAACAAAATTTTTAATGAAAAAATACAAAGAACAATGAGGAGAGGAGAACAAATAGAAGGTAGTGTCTTCAAATTTTTTTGAGTGCGCATCCCACCATTAAAAGATTTTAAGTACTCCTCCACAGTACATAAACATTTAAATTTATCTACTTACACTAGTAATTGAATAAGTATATAAACTGTAAGCATATGTTATCAAAATATAGCAGACAAAATTTGAAACAATGAATAAGAGTGAAGTAAATATTTTTTAATTCATCAGTTTAGTAGTTCTTTTTGCTCCCACTGAAAATATTACTCTAAAAGTATCATAAGGAAGAAGATTATCCTCTGACAGGCTAACAAATATTATGGTATGCAGTTTCAATCTCATACTGCAAAATGCATGACAAAATCAGCTTTTTCTTTCTTGTTTTCTTGATTTTGTGTTTTTTTTTTTTTTTGTCACTCTGTTATTTCTACAGACAATTAGAGCGTGTTGCATTTTTATCTGTTAAATTATACGCTTGAATCATGCTGAAACTCATTTGGAAAGTGGTTGAACAGATTTGAATCTATGATGCTTCTTTGTATAAAGTATCATTCCCTAAAGTTCTGAATGTGATGTGAGACTTTAAGTCAGTAAATAAATTTGGAATTCTTTTGTTAAATATATCAAAGACTACTACAATGTTAAACAACATTGCACCTTGCAATACTAAATAAATGCATACAATCTTCTACCACAATCTTAGGTATGGGAATATAACAAAAAAACCCCACCATTTATTGAAGTGTGCAACAATGTAGAAAACCAAATTTATTATTTTGATTACACAAAACAACTACAAGATTCATTTGTCTTTTATGACTAGGTTAATTAAATAAGGTGTGTTTCAATTTGAGGAAAAGGGCCTCGTTGTGGACTGAGACCCTTTTCAAGTGGAAAGATAGTAACTATCACTATAGTTAGTTCTAATTTCAAAGCTACTCATAATGCAGAAGATAAGTGAAAAAAAAAATCAAGAAAGTTGAATAATTTAGAAAAGTAGCATAAAACCGAAAATAATTATATTAATAGACATCTAAACATTTTATAACTTGGAGTCATTTTTGTCTCTGGATTTTAAAAAATCTTTTTATTTTGAGCATGCTTACATTTATTTTGAGATCTTCTCTTACTTTAGAAACCCATTCTTTTGATGAAGAGAAGAAATAAAGAAGCTGTATTTCACTGTTTGTTTAGTGGCTACATCTACCATTACATTTAGGAAAATAAAGTGTCAAACTAGTCATTGCTATGTCATCATAAATATATTGGCTTAAGATATATTTTAAAAATCAATATGACAGTTGTAATTTTAGTATAATATATTTTAATTTTTTGAAAATACTTAGGTGGTATAGACTGAGCGCAGTGGCTCACATCTGTAATCCCAGAACTTTAGGAGGCCAAGACCAGCCTGGCCAACATGGTGAAACCCCGTCTCTACTAAAAATACAAAAATTAGCCAGGCGTGGTGGTGCATGCCTGTAATCCCAGCTACTTGGGAGGCTGAGGCAGGAGAATTGCTTGAATCTGGGAGGTGGGGATTGCAGTGAGCTGAGACCATGCCATTGCACTCCAGCCTGGGCAACAAGAGGGAAACTCCGTCTAAAATCATAAATATATTGGCTTAAGATATATTTTAAAAATCAATATGACAGTTGTAATTTTAGTATAATATATTTTAATTTTTTGAAAATACTTAGGTGGTATAGACTGAGCGCAGTGGCTCACATCTGTAATCCCAGAACTTTAGGAGGCCAAGACCAGCATGGCCAACATGGTGAAACCCCGTCTCTACTAAAATACAAAATTAGCCAGGCGTGTTGGTGCATGCCTGTAATCCCAGCTACTTGGGAGGCTGAGGCAGGAGAATTCCTTGAATCTGGGAGGTGGGGATTGCAGTGAGCTGAGACCATGCCATTGCACTCCAGCCTGGGCAACAAGAGGGAAACTCCGTCTAAAAAAAAAAAAAAAAAATTAGGTGGCATAAGTGCAGTTTTGTTACAGGAATATATATATTTTATAGAAGTGAGGTTTGGGCTTTTAGTGTAACCATTGCCCAGATAGTGTGCATTGTACCCATTAGGTAATTTCTCATCACTCAGAACAATGTACAAATGCAGTGATAATTTCTGAGAATGTTTCTGTTTTCAAAAGAAGTAGGATCTTGTTTTCTCCTAATGTGATGTTCAGTGTTTGTTCCCATGTTCCATAACACTAAATACTAACATAATCTACAATTTGATGTTAACTTTTTAAAATAGTATGGATATCAAGATATGGATTTGGGGATTGCTGAATATATATAATTGTATTGATGAGAATATCACACAAATAAATGTGTTTTATAATGTGCAGAATGCTGCTAAACTAATTCTATAAATTAATGTTACATTTTCAATTATTATGGATATAGAGTATGGATTTGGCAATTATTGAATATATCAAAGTATTAATGAAACTATTTTAAAATAAATGTTTTATAGCTGTTAAATTTGCAGAACATAGGTATAAATTTGCTTACTTATTGAATATTGATAGTGATAATGCATATATGCAAATTACTACTGTAAAATGACAATACATTTTTTAATATAAAGAATGAATCTTTTTCTTTTTTTGAGGTGGAGTCTTGCTTTGTTGCCCAGCCTGGAGTGCAGTGGCACGGTCTTGGCTCACTGTAACCTCTGCCTCCTGGGTTCAAGCAGTTTTTCTGCCTCCGTCTCTCAAGTAGCTGGGACTACAAGCATGTGCCACCATGCCCAGCTAATTTTTGTATTTTTAGTAGAGATGGGGTTTTAACCATGTTGGCCAGGCTAGTCTCGAACTCCTGACCTCAGGTGATCTGCCCTCCTCAGCCTCTTAAAGTTCAGGGTATACAGGCACAAGTCACTGTGCACAGCCAAGAATGAATCTTAACAGAATAATTGTATTACTACAACCATGAAGGGGTGGCAAGATGGTGAAATATTGTATACTTGTTGTAAGTCTGCCCCAAATGTGTGATCTTACTTCCTTAGCATTTCTAAATCTAAATTCTCTTGTTGCTAATATAGAATCATGCTAGATTATCCCTAAAGTCTCTTTGGTCAATAAAACTCAGCTTTCTACAGTGGTCATATAACAGTTAATTTTATTAATATAAAATCACATTAAAATGTGAAATTGCAAGTCTATATAAGAATGTGATGCAATTTACCAGTCTTCCTGGTTTTTGTTTTGTTTTGTTTTTTAAGATATTAGAAATTTTTACCAGAGTAGTTTCAGAGATTGCAGCTCAACCACATGGTGGAAAAAGATTTATGGACAAAACAAGGAAAGTGATGTACAGAACACAGAAGTGAGGTACAGAAACAGACGAATTTGGTTATAGCTTGGTGTTTGCCTTCTTTGAACATGGTTTAAACAGTTGGCCACCTTTGATTGGCCAAAACTCAGTGATTGGCACAATAGTAGGCTACAGTCTGTTTACAATTTCATTTAGGTTATAGTTCACAATGTATGGAGAAATCTTCAGGCTGAACTAATATTTGTAAGGAGGCATCTTAAGGCTAAACTTGATTTAATAATTCTCCCCCTTTGGTCATCCTCTCAATTTTGAGATTGACCAAAACATTAGTCATTGATGTCATTATCACTGTTGTAAATGTACTTATTTAATCTTGAAGCCCACTGTAAAATAATAGAACAGTGAGTTTCGTAAGGTGGGAACAAAGACTTCAGGTTATTTTTTGTAAGGGTTACAGTAGAGGGTACCTCCTTATGCCAGAATGTCCTATTTACAGGATAAGAACAAAACCTAGTCTTTTCTAGGATCTATGTGTTTCCTTAAAGTCAGTTTGATTATGTTACATTTTAGACTCCAGTTTGGTTTAGTTTTGTCTGTTGGGGCTTAGTGCCCAAGCTTAGTGCAAAACAATGGCCTCCCATAATTTCGTTTAAAAAATTTGCCCCTTTTGGGCAAGTTCTCACTTAGGTAAGAGTGTGGCCAAAACTTAGGGCCTTCACACTGTTCTCAGTTACCGTAATTTTGAGTTCCCGGTCTCCGCAGGTTGTTCATTGTTCACATTGCCATCATGGCCACAAATTTGACTCAGTTCTTGTCATTGTAGTTAAAGAGAGACCATTTGACATTCTAGGGATGGCTGCAAGCAAACATTTAAAACTTTTGAGAGAACTCAGTGTACCAGGGAGACTACTATTATGACTATCAGGAGGAAAATACCAATGGTTTGATGTAGGCTCCTTAGCCAGGGTCCCCATAAACCAAACTAATGAAAAGTCAAATAAATCAAAAAATGAGCTAGATAGACTATGCTCACCTCAGCTAAGTAGTCTCTTTGTTAATCCCAATAACTGAATCTCTGTAATACCCAATGTGATGTATTTCTCTACCGGCAACAAGTCCCAGCAGCTGCACAAATATTTCAGGTTTAGCCAGTAAGTAATCTAGAGCAATTCTATTTATTTAGCGTAACTTTCACAAGAGAATTCAGTCTGCTATGCATCCATAGGCTTTACAGTAGAATTTGCTGTGCAACCTATCATGAGGGATAAATTCCTAGTGATTGCCTCATTTACGCCAAACCATGGGGGGGAAAAAAGACTTAACAAATGATGCCCTTCTAGAATAGTGAAGGCCTCGGAACTGTTCTCTTTAATCCATGATGTGAGTTAAGAAGAGTGAATAAATGTTCTGTTTCTGACTGATCATGGAGCAACATATGAACCATTAAAATTATTTGCCTACCTTTGGGAGGCTGAGACGGGCAGATCACGAGGTCAGGAGATCGAGACCATCCTGGCTAACACGGAGAAACCCCGTCTCTATTAAAAAATACAAAAAACTAACCGGGCGAGGTGGCAGGCGCCTGTAGTCCCAGCTACTCGGGAGACCGAGGCAGGAGAATGGCATGAACCTGGGAGGCGGAGCTTGCATTGAGCTGAGATCCGGCCACTGCACTCTAGCCTGGGCAACAAAGCCAGACTCTGTCTCAAAAAAAAAAAAAAAAAAAAATTATTTGCCTACATTAGGCCTTCAACTTTCATCTATGAAGGCATAAGATTATCCATGGAAAAAGCTGGCTGCAAAATTCTTCAAAAAATAAAAGTACACCCCATGAGTGCACACAACAGACCCTCTTTTCACTCTGTTGTTCATAGAGGCAGAAGCAAGGGGGATAAAAAAAGAAGGATAAGAGTCTCAAGATATTAGAGATGTCTTGATCCATGATCTTGGGAAAAAGCTGTCCACATCAAGGATGCCATCTTCTTCTGGGGAGAAACTTCCCTGATTAGCTTTAACTTAAGGTTTTCAATGACTGTACAGTTTCAAGAGTGTGGAAATACACTTATGAGGTGTGAGATTATGAACTCAAGGTTCAAGGTCCTGAAGTGTTGCTGCAGTGTAGATGGCAAGGTCAGTTTTCTCTGATATTCTCAGAAGATCCAGTCTTTGGGTTCTAGATTGTGAAGGGATTGATTGTCCTGTCAGTGAACCATGAAAAGCTTTCTTTACCTGGTGAAAATACACTATGGCATAATGAGCTACATCAACCTTCTTGCACGGAAAAGCTTCTGTACAACCAGAAAACATGCACTGAAAATAACAATTGAATGAAATATCTTCATAAATATGTAAATGACCCATCAGATAGCAGAATGTACCTGAAATTTTGATAGTCTTTCCAGGAATATGGGTTTGATAAACCAACCATTTGCCATAAACTATATTAGCAATTTAGAAGTCACCACACATGCACACACACGCACACATATATATGTACACACACATTTATTTACATTGGTCATAAACTATTTTAGCAATTTAGAAGTCACCACACACAGGCCGGGTATGGTGGCTCATGCCTGTAATCCCAGCACTATGGGAGGCCTAGGTGAGCGGATCACAAAGTCAGGAGATAGAGACTATCCTGGCCAACATGGTGAAGCCGTGTCTCTACTAAAAATACAAAAAATAGCTGGCATGGTGGTGCATGCCTGTAATCCCAGCTACTAGGGAGGCTGGGGCAGGAAAATAGCTTGAACCAGGGAGTCAGAGGTTACAGTGAGCTGAGACTGTGCCACTGCACTTCAGCTGGGCTACAGAGGAAGATTCCATTAAAAAAAAAAAAAAAGTTAACACACACACACATATTTAATTTGGATCATTTTGTGTTTTTAAGGATGAATCATGGAATGCAGAATTTATAATAACAAAAGCTTTAAGGACTCAGAAAGGACGAGACAGCTTTCCTGGTTCTCCAATGGTGCATAATTAACACTGGACAGATATCCTCTTGAATACCAGTTGTCTCTCCAATTTAGATGCATCGCACTGATAACTAATAGGTTATCACTGGTAATTTGAATCAGACTATGGAGTTCATTCAAACTGTATATCTAAACAATTTCAGTACTGGCTGATGTAATGTAAATATCTGGCAAAGTATTTTACTGGTGTTTAATCAAGTTTGGGTCTGTTTGGGTTAGCAGGTTTATAAATCAGTCAACCTTTTCATTAAAGTTCCAGAAATTTGGCCCCAGTCCAAGTAATATGATTCTAAAGTTAACCTGTATTCAAGAGTACTTTTTAGAGTCCTTTTCATCCTTCCATAAGTTTCCTTAAAGACACCATATTCTAGGATTTTGCCTGCTTGTGAAGTTCTCAGAAACTGCATCAGAATTAAGCAATTAGCTGTGAAAATAACTTTAAATAACTATGACAACTGTTTGTGTCATAAAGACACAATTGACAAGGAAATTTGATGATTTCTGTTGTCTACAATAATTTAACATAATAAACATAATTATGATTGACAGCATATACTCAGACATATTAGAATTTTAGAAATCCCATACAATTTTCGAAAATCTATTTTATATTTTATATTCCTTAATATATAACCTGAAAATATATAACCTAAGTAAACCTTATTTCCTTTTGACAATACTTCTCATGTAACTTAACATGGCAAATAATCATCTTTACAATTTTTGTATGCTTTAGGGGCACTCTGCAGCATCCAAAAGTTATAGGTCAAAAAATACTTAATTTTAAATCTTAAATTTGATTTTGGAAAGCCTGTCAAATATGTCAAAGGTTTAAAACACTTGACCAAAAAAAGGATCACAGTTCACCAGAAAACAATAGTCATTCATTTAACCAAAGTGATAATTAAAAGATTTTAAAACAAAACTTGTACCCTTTGATAAAGGACACTCAGTCTTCTAAACAATCAGTCCTAAGAGACAGCATGAAACAGAATCTGTCCTCTTTTTTCCGCTCTTTTTTTTCCCGCTTTTTGCAGTTTACTTAAAAGGTTAATGAAAACATTTTACTTGTCTTCTTATACAAGACCCAACATTTTCTTTCAAAAAAGAAAACCAAATTTTACTTTTGTATTGCTGTATTATTAATACTAACACAAATTTTAATAAAACGCTCATAAATAAATTTAATAAATCTATCATCTTTTTAACTAACACAACAATTTCCGTAAACCTTTCATTTTTTACATTTTCCCTCATCTTTTTATATTCATCTTGTTTTTTATAATTTATTTTTTACTCCTTCAATTGAAACCTTTAAGTAACTTTAAAACCAGATATAAAATTAATACGTACATATTATACCTTTTAAAGTTTTCTTCATCAAATGCATATTTTGCTTTTGTTCTACATGTGTATACAGAATTGTTTTTCTCTTATATGTATGTAGTTTTTAACTCTTAGCAACCCTAAATTCTAGTGGATAACGCCTAAGAAACCAATTTTAAAATTTTGTATATCAATATTGTGTAGATAATTTTATATTTTTTTAAAATGGTTTTTTATATTTTCATAGTTTAAAATTTTATAATTTTTTAAAACAGTTCTCTAATTATTGTTTATTAACATATCTATATATATTTAGCTTTTTTATACCATATGAAAATAGTATATTAAGGTATACAGACTTAAACTCATGTTTAATAATTAGTATTTCAGTATCTTAGCTTACAGATGACTCAGACATTTTATGATTGCCTATTACTTAATTTAACATAGCATGACTTTAAGGTTTTAAACTACTGAAAAGAATTTTGAAGCTTTGAAACAGGTAGCCTTCCTAATGTCTTTCTCCAGTAATTCTAGGTCTCAACCATGTGGTATCCAGGAGGACTATGAAGATCAAAGCTTGTCTAAGTCCATCAGGACAGAAAGCAACTGTAAAGACTACACCTAAAGAATCCAGCCCAACATAAAACAGCCAGGAGGCAAAACAGGGAAAGAGAGGGAAAAGGGGCTATTCTGAGCTTGATTCTGGCTTGTAGCTGCTGATCCAGGGACTAAGAACATGTCTCTAGACCTCATCATGACCACCTACCCAGACCCCTGAATCCAGAGACTTTAAACCAAAAACATAACGTCATAGTCAAATCAAACAAATTTCTAATTATTTTTAACCAATAATTTTGAAGCCATTTCTATTTCATCAACAATTTAAAAACTCTCTTTATTTGTCAAATATCATATAGACATAACACATGTAGACATACAAATACACAGAAGTAGATTTTACAGCTCACAAAAGATCTTTATTTGCTGGTTTTTAAACCGTTTTTCTTTTCCTCATTCAGTCTATCAATCTTTCAGTTACCCGTTTTATTGCCCTAAGCAATTGTCAACTAGGCAACAAATTTGCATTTCTAAAGGGACAGCTCTTAGGTGGAAAAAAATTATATTTCATTAGTACAAAGCTAAGATATTAGGCCTAAGTATTGTATCATTATTTGCTCAAACAAAAAGTGAAAACAATTATTCAAATAAAAGTTCACTTAAGATAAAATGGCCAAAAAAGTACCTTAAACAAAGCTATGACTTATTTTGTAAATTTAAAAGACTGGTAAGAGTTTCTAGTGTACATAGGCAGACATCTTTTAAAATGGAGATTTTCTTTAAAGATGTAAATTTGTTTTACAAAAGAGTGTCAAGATAATCAATTAAATTCCATAAAAATGTATTTTAGTTTGACATGGTGTTCATTTTTACTTAGCTACTGTTTTATTTTGTTTATTTGTTTGTTTTTGTTTAGTTAAAATTACCGATTTCAGGGTGGAGTTCATTAAAGAATAGACACAAGAAAGGATTTTTCCTGCCGAGACTCAGCATGGATATGTCTATAAAAGAAGCAAGTCTATTTTTTTCAAGGACCTACCTTTTATAAAGGCTTTGCCAAGGATATATTTCTTTCCACTTTTGGGACAGCATGGTAACTAAGCAAAAAGTTAGCAGATTTCATTTTATCTATTAATTGGTCAATTACACTTTTAATCTGCCTTTTAAAAAGGCTTTAAATGAAAATACTGAAATCTTTTTAGAAGCTACTGCATATCAATAGGCATCCCTAGACGAGGCAAATTTGGGAGCTGTCATTTTCAATTGCACTTCAGGGCAGTGTTGTTTATTTGGAGTGTTCCTCTGTAACTAACTTTTAGCAAGATCTCACCATTTCTGTAAAAATTTCCTTCTTCTGGTGCCTACTGTGTATGCATGTATAACCCAGAAGGAACACAGTTCTTTGAAAATTTAGGATCCCATTTTTAACTCAAATATTGGCTTTGGCTCTCAGATTCCCTTGATCTAATTAGCCAATATTTTTTTTCTCCCTACGTAAGCATGCAAAACATTAAACAAAGGGTGTAGAACACAAAAATCTCTATGAGTTTCCAAAAGCCAAATTTTACACATCTTGTAATATTTCCATTTATTACCAGTTTCTTTCTGACCAAGTCAGACTTAAGAGTTCTGTAACTGGATCCAATCCAGTTAATTACCAGATCTGATCCTGGAACCACTCCAGTTTCTGTCATTACTCCCAACCCCAGTTTTGTCATTACTCCCAAACCCGGTTTTGATCATAAATATGCTCAAAGAAACTTGGAGAGCTCAAAACACAAATCTGTGGAGCTTTGAAATCCAAGAGAACTTACCATGTGATCCCCAGCTACTCGGGGAAAGCAGTGGACACAGTGGGGTTGGTGGGTGCCTCGCTTGGTCACTCAGCACTCATTTGGGTTGTTAGACACTGTACTGTACTTCAGATCCTACTTCTGACATCATCTGTTAAAATAAAAGCATTAGGTGATTTAATTTAAGACTTTAATTGTCCAAAGAATAATTTGCAAATTGGGCAGCCTCTGGAGCCAGAATAGGCTCAGGGACTCCAGCACAGCCACCTGGTGAAAGATTTATAGAGAGAAAAAGAAAAGTAATGCACATAATATGGAAATGAGGTACAGAAACAGCCGAATTGATTACATCTTGGCGTTTGCCTTACTTGAACATGGTTTGCACAGTTGGCCACCTTTGATTGTCCTAAACTCAGTGACTGGCACAAGAGCAGGCTACAGCCTGTTGACAATTTCATTTAGAATATATAGTTCACAATGTACAGAGAAACCGTTAGGCTAAACTTAAAATATGTAAGGAGGCAGCTTTAGGCTAAACTTGATTCAACAAAGCGTACACCATGATGAATACAAAATTAGGTAGGAAAGGAAACAACTATTTAGAAAGATAAAGGTAACAAATTACAAATAAATTTTTACAAAGCTTACATATCCTGTAAACATAAAAATCCATACAGATAAACATTTCTGAATTAACTTCCTGAAACAAAGCTATAGTATTTTTAAAAACTTTTTTGCTGCCTTCTTTTAGATTACTTTATTATGTGACAATTTTTAAATATGTTCTGTAGAGAGGATTAATAAGAATTTTCATTTTCTATCATGGTTAATCAAAATGTATTTCTTATTGATCACTTACATAAATTATTCAGGCTTATTTGTTGCTATTCAAATTCGTTTTATTTCATATTAATTCCTCCAAAGTTTAGTGGTTTTTTTAATTTAGAAAAAAAATCTCCTGTCTAGTTAGCATTTTATATGAGCTGTAAGATGTGACAGAATTTTTTAAAGACTAGTTTCTTGTATCTTTCAAAAAAAAAATTTATTTTTCCCTCTCTATTCCTGACATTATTCTAGAGACAGGTTCTGAAAGGCATGTTCCCATGTGATGTAACCTCTTGCCCTGCACATTTAGTCACAGTGTCAGCACAGAGGGCAAGAGTATATTCCTTGGAGGATATTACAATGGGGTGGCTATCAATATCAGCATCGATCTAGAGGGAAGTCACTCCACAACCACATAAATATATCCCACTGAACCCGACTAAATAGATCTTCAACTCGTGTTCCCCTTAACCAGATCCTGTAACTGAACTCAGGTTCAGCTGCTCTCTACTCAAAAGCTCAAAAGCCAAAACTAAAGAGACAAGAGTCGGTGAGAGGAAAAGCAGGCTTATTCATGAACCCACAACCCGAGGAGATGGAAGACTTGCATCACAGAGACCATCTCTCATTTATCAGGCTGGCCAAAGGGGATTCATAGGCAAGGGGCTTGAGAAACTGTGCAGAATTTGACTATGTGTAGGTCAGTGGGTGTTCCAATGATTGTCTTGAGTAATGGGCCATCATCTAGTGGTCTGGCAGGCATCAGTAAGACTGCAGTAGGATTGAAGGTTGACGACTCAGCACTTTTCCAGGGTTGGATAGTTTACATTTCACAGCCTTGGCTTTCTTTCAAGGATAGTTGTCATAGTTCGTAAGCAAGCACACAGTTAGGCATTGTAAAATGAAGAACGACTACTTCTAAGAAGGGAGTGACTGTCTTGGTTATAATCCCAACAATTATCTTGGCCAGTACAAACACTGCACAGAAAAGGAGAGAGGAAAGAAGAGAAGGAGAGAAAGGGGATGCTGCAGAAGAGAGAAGTAGTGACTGTGTCAGGGTTCTCCACAGAAGGAGAATCAATAGATTATATATATATATATATAATATATGCTGCAAATACGTAGTTAAAATATGTAGTATTTTAAAAGGATTCCGTATTTATAAAATTGTGTAAAATGTATAAAATTTTACAAACATATAACATATTCATTTATTACTGTTGTTGATAAATATACATGAAACAAAGATATTTTATGTGAAAAAAATTGTATGTTTATACATCAAAATATATATAATAAAATATAATACTTCATATGTATACATATATATATAAAACTTATGTATATTTATGAATATATAAAAGTATACAAAAACACACATGTTAATTTTATTTTACCAGACGGACACATTTGTGAATGCTGACAAGTTGGTTACGTATAGAACAGGCCCACGGCTGGAAACTCAAGCAAGAGTCGATGTTGTATTCTTGAGGCAGAATTTCTTCTCTAGGATTCCTCAGTTTTTGCTCTTAAAGCATCCAGCTAATTGGATGAGACCTACCCACATTATCGAGAGTGATCTCCTTTGCTTAAAATGATCCAATTGTAAATAATAACATCTACAAATTACCTTCACAGCAAAGCCTAGAATTGTATTTAATTTAAAAATCGGTTACTATAGCCTAGAAAAGTTTACACATGAAATTAATTTATACATGCAACGTTTATAAAAAGTTATGACACTATAAAGATATTGCTATACCCTGATGATAAATTTATTACTATTTCTTATGGATTTTGCAGAGTAGCAAGTGCAGAATAATGCTGGCTAGTTTACTGAAAATCATTGTGTATTGAGATAAAGTTTTTACTGAATAGGGGAAAATCCCATGTTGTACTTTTGTGGGGGTTGGGGATCAACACTGACATACGTGTTGGGAAAGCAGACATTTAGGTACCAGGGCAAATGATGCTTTTAGCACCAAAGCCCTATGTTTTAGAAAGTGGAACTACGTTCACCGATGAGCAGCAGTGCAGGGCTACCGTCTTAGAACTGGCTCGGTGGCTGCTTGTACCCACCTACTCAAGGAGTCCTAGTATTTCAAAAAGCTCCTGTTAGATAACCACACAAAAATACAAAGGACAAGACTGAAAGACCCTGGGTCATTGGAAATGACAAAGTTTTGATGGGTCATATTATGTCTTACCTAATGTTTGTTTTTTATATGTCCAATTCATTTTACAGCTTAACCCTTCTTTTAAAAACTTTTTTTAAAATTTGGGATTATGCAATGATTAATAACTAAGAGGTTAAACTCATGATCCTAATATTCAAGAATCAATGTGGGTATGACGAGGTAGAGGGAAAGGCAGAAGAAACAAGCAATAACATAATGGAAAATATACATTTTTTAGCAAAGAAAATATATAATAGCAAACTAACTTTAAGACTATTGAAAGAGGGATTGATTTTAAAATCCTCATAGGAATGAGAAAAGTTGTTAAGTATCAATTTACATTAGATAAGAATTTTGCAATATAGTACAAAAAAAGAAATATAAAGCCTTATTCTGTTATTGTAGCTAACTTATGCTTCGGAAGAAAGAAATCAAATGTATTTATTTAATCCTTTTTGTCAGTGATACCCAGGGTGAATAATTCATTTGTAGCTTTTTCATTGCTGAGTTGAGTCTTAGAACTTCACATATATTAAAGTAAAATGTACCTTCTGATCCGAAGCCTTTAAGATACAGTTCATTTCTATTTATAAAAAGAGGGAGATTTATGTAATTCAAATTTCATGGAAATTGTCTAAGACTATAAAAGTTAGCAAAATAAAGGTTTTACTACATTTTGTTCTTAGAATGTATCGACTCAATTTTCAAAATCTTGTATGATTCACATTTCCTTTCACATTGAGTTACAGAAGGTAAATAAGTCATTAAAAGACTAATATGTTTTTATAAACATTTAGAAGAATGTATTACAACAGCTAGAGAAAATAGGTTTCCATTTTCCTTTAAGTTCCAATGCAGTCACTGAGTTAACATGTACTTTTCAGTTAAATAATGATCATCTNACTATAAAAGTTAGCAAAATAAAGGTTTTACTACATTTTGTTCTTAGAATGTATCGACTCAATTTTCAAAATCTTGTATGATTCACATTTCCTTTCACATTGAGTTACAGAAGGTAAATAAGTCATTAAAAGACTAATATGTTTTATAAACATTTAGAAGAATGTATTACAACAGCTAGAGAAAATAGGTTTCCATTTTCCTTTAAGTTCCAATGCAGTCACTGAGTTAACATGTACTTTTCAGTTAAATAATGATCATCTGGAGAAGCAAATATATATGTGCCTTTAAAAGTTTTCTACTTCTGAAAAGGCAGATAGACATTATGAAATGGAAAATAACTCAATAAAAGATACCACATATTAATCATTTCATTATTTGGTTTTAATAAAAATTTCAGAAACCTGGATTATTGATGGAGAGTCAAAAACGAGGAGGGAAGAATATGCTACAATGTGGAGGAATCTTTAAAGTTCTATACTAAATGAAAGAAGCCAGGCATGAAGGTTACTTCTTGTGTGAATCCATCTCTAGAGAATGTCCAGAATAGCCAAATGCGTAGAGACTGAAGATTGTTTTCAAGGGAAGAAGAGAGACCTGAAAGACTAGCACTAGCAAGTAAATGCTTCTCCATGGAAATGACGCATATCTATTCATATACACATACAGCTATTTGGCAGTATAGAGCAAGTAACATGGTTTTATCTGCCCCTTCAGGAAGTATGTAAATGCGGATATCTCATGTTCTCGGAAGGAAGAGAACCAGACATCATGATAAACAGAACTAGATTCTATAACAATATACACTTCTTTATTTTAAATTTGGAGCCAAGATCATGTGTCCTAACCAAAAATAATCTTTTATTTAAAAATACAGTTTGATCAAATAAGAAAGAAATTAAGTTAGATAAATAATTACTGAAAATAATCAGTTTATCAAATATGTTAAGAATGAAGGGTTTTATAAAATCTCTAGCTGTCTATCAGCTCTATGCATCGTTTTCTAGCATGCAGTGAATAATACTGAAAAATTGACAAAATAAATAAATTGGGTATCTTTCAGTAACAGAAACATGAATGATTCTTATTCTATTCATGTACTTTTCTAGAGGTTTTTTCATAATTTTTAAAGTACATATTTATGCTAAGAAGTAAAATTCAAAATACAATTTTAATATGATTATCATTTTTGAATGACTATCCAGTTTTGTACTGCTACACTAGAATTTTGATCCCATACATAATATTTTATAATCACTGTTAATACTTAAAAGGAAGAATGACTGTAGTATTCTCTTATAATAATATACATTAAATTGTAATGATAATATGGTTGAAATCTTTTATGGCCAAATAACAGTGCAATCCAGTGTGGATATATTGGTAATCTAATACATATTTAAATTATGATGGGCATTTTTGTTTTTTTTCAATGCATTTGAAATTGTGTATTTTTTAGATATAAAGCAATAGACAGTAAAGGATAGAGTAGTATATAGGATCGAAAGCAGAAGGAGCTGTTATTACCCCAGGCCTGGAAGAACAAGTGGAAGGACTTGTACCAGAACACAGACAGATAGAGACCTATAAAAGAGGTCATCTTGAGAGAAGCAATGATGTTCTCTCTAAGGACCCAGCCAGCCCACAGAGTTGGGTTACAGATCAACCCAGAACATTAAACACCCTGACACTCCCATGCATCCTGTGTCCAGTCTCCCTGTGGGGCTCTTATTGTTTGGATATAACTAGAAAAAGCATAGAAGTCGGAAGTTGTTGCATAGACCAGGCTTCAGTGTGACAGGGTGAGAGGGCAAGTGAACTGGGAGGAGCACATACAGCTCTCTGAAAGATGGATGGTCACTAAATTATACTTTGAGGGTGATGTGGTTTGGCTCTGTGTTCCCACTAAATTTCATGGCATTCTAATCCCCACGTGTCAAGGGAGAGCCCTGTAATCCCGAATGGAGGGAGAAGGGGTGATTGGATCATGGAGGCAGTTTTCCCCATGCTGTTCTCGTGATAGTGGTGAGTTCTCAGGAGGTCTGATGGATTTATAAGGGGGCTCTTCCCCCTTCATTCTCACACTTTCTCTCCTGCTGCCTTGTGAAGATGCTGCCTGCTTCCCCTTCACCTTCTGCCAAGATTGTCAGTTTCTTGAGACTACCCCATCCATTCACAACTGTGAGTCCAACCTCTTTTCTTTATTATTACTCAGTCTCAGGTATTTATTTATAGCTGTGTGAAAACCAATGAGGTACTACTGTGTCGAGATTTTATTAAATTGTTTTTTTTTTTCTTTTTTTTTTTTTTTTTGAGATGGAGTTTCACTCTGTCACCCAGGCTGGAGTGCAGTGGCATGATCTCGGCTCACTGCAACCTCCGCTTCCCAGGTTCAAGTGATCCTCCTGCCTCGGCCTTCTGAGTAGCTGAGACCACAGGCATGCGCCACCACGCCTGGCTAATTTTTGTATTTTAGTAGAGATGGGGTTTCACCGTGTTAGCCAGGACAGTCTCGATCTCCTGACCTCGTGATCTGCCCACCTCATGCTCCCAAAGTGCTGGGATTACAGGTGTAAGAGAGAGAAAATGGTATAACTTTTTCAAAGCAATTGTAGTCAGAAAGAAAGTTGAAATGACAATGTATTGGTAAGAAATTATAAGTTTTGTCTGGGGAAAATTATTTGGGAACAAAAATACTGAAGAATGATGAGATTTATCATGCTCTATGCATCTATCTACAGATTAGGTCCATCATTTTATTCTTTCACCTGTAAATTCAGAATGAGAGAAGCACAAAATCTAATCTGTACATTAAAAAAGAGACTGGCAAATGTGAAAGAGACAAATAATTCCTTGTATCTTATGAATTGTAAGCAATTATAACTTTCAGTGACAATTTATTTGTACATTAAAGCTGTGTAAAATTTATTTTACTCAAATAAATAGGCCCAATTTAAGGGATGATTTTAGAGAAAAACAAGAGATAAGACATAGATTAAGTAACCGTTTAGAGAGTTTAAATGTGGAGGCTATGCACTTTGTATGTGGAGCATAGTTTGTTTCTTTGCTTGCATTAATTGTGGCAGATTGCTTGTTGAACTGCCCAGATTCATTCTCCCTTTCTGTTGTGCAGAGGTGTTTTGGGGAGTGGTTCACCTGCCAGGCACGACATTTACCAGCTTCTAGTGAAACAGTAATTACATGTTGGGGAATGGATGGAAGAATAGTGTGTGTCACTGAGGGGCTAAGACGGTGACTGCAGTCTCCCAAGGGTTCTTTTGGTTCTTGTCATACTACTGGCAGCAGTGAATATTGGAGAGGAATCTGAGGACCTGAGCCATGGTAGAGCCATTACGTACAAATAACATGAATCTCAGAGTCACAACTTCGTGGTAAATTGTCCAGGAGGACAACCTCATCAAAAATACTAACATTTTACTTATCATGACAAAGAAAAGAGTGCCGTGTTAATGCACCTGAGAGTTGGGGATTATTTGTTGCATTAGCTAATACTAATTATTCTGTCTAAAATGGTAGCTGGTGTTAATCAAAATAGAGAATGAAAAAAAAAAGAAAGGGAACAAAAAAATAGTCAGCAACAAGTCCAAACAAAATCAGTGTTAACATATATAGGTATATATTAAATAAATACATGGCATATATACTTAATGTCCATTAAATATATAATAAACTGAAGAGATCTCATTTGCAGCTTAACTAACTTTTACGTATGTGTATACCTGCCTTCTGTATGCAGCCTGTTGGTAAAGTACTTCAAGGGGTGATTTTTTTAAATCAGATATTGTATTTTACTGTCCTATAATGATATTTGATTCTGGTTTTTTTTTTTTATTATTATTATACTTTAAGTTCTAGGGTACATGTGCACAACGTGCAGGTTTGTTACATATCTATACATGTGCCATGTCAGTGTGCTGCACCCATTAACTTCTCATTTACATTAGGTATATCTCTTAATGCTATCCCTCCTCCCTCTCCCCACCCCATGACAGGACCCGGTGTGTGATGGTCCCCTTCCTGTGTCCAAGTGTTCTCATTGTTCAGTTCCCACCTATGAGTGAGAGCTTGCGGTGTTTGGTTTGTTCTTGCAATAGTTTGCTGAGAATGATGGTTTCCAGCTGCATCCATGTCCCTACAAAAGATATGAACTCATCCTTTTTTATGGCTACATAGTATTCCATGGTGTATATGTGCCACATTTTCTTAATCCAGTCTGTCATTGATGGAGATTTGGGTTGGTTCCAAGTATTTGCTATTGTGAATAGTGCCACAATAAGCATACGTGTGCATGTGTCTTTATAGCAGCATGATTTATAATCCTTTGGGTATATACCCAGTAATGGGATGGCTGTAAAAGTGTTCCTATTTCTCCACATCCTCTCCAACCCCTGTTGTTTCCTGACTTTTTAATGATTGCCATTCTAACTGGTGTGAGATGGTATCTCATTGTGGTTTTGATTTGCATTTCTCTGATGACCAGTGATGATGAGCATTTTTTCATGTGTCTGTTGGCTGTATAGATGTCTTCTTTTGAGAAGTGTCTGTTCATATCCTTCACCCACTTTTTGATGGGGTTGTTTTTTTCTTGTA
>NW_016824286.1:744393-771129 GCF_001698545.2 Rhinopithecus bieti
TCTGATCTTAGTTATTTCTTGCCTTCTACTAGCTTTTGAATGTGTTTGTTCTTGCTTCTCTAGTTCTTTTAATTGTGATGTTAGGGTGTCAATTTTAGATCTTTTCTGCTTTCTCTTGTGGGCATTTAGTGCTATAAATTTCCCTCTACACACTGCTTTAAATGTGTCCCAGAGATTCTGGTATGTTGTATCTTTGTTCTCATTGTTTTCAAAAAGCATCTTTATTTCTACTGTCATTTCATTAGGTACCCAGTAGTCATTCAGGAGCAAGTTGTTCAGTTTCCATGTAGTTGAGCAGTTTTGAGTGAGTTTCTTAATCCTGAGTTCTAGTTTGATTGCACTGTGGTCTGAGAGACAGTTAGTTATAATTTCTGTTCTTTTACATTTGCTGAGGAGTGCTTTACTTCCAACTATATGGTCCATTTTGGAATAAGTGCAATGTGGTGCTGACAAGAATGTATATTCTGTTGATTTGGGGTGGAGAGTTCTGTAGATGTCTATTAGGTCCACTTGGTGCCCAACTGAGTTCAATTCCTGGATATCCTTGTTAACTTTCAGTCTCGTTGATCTGTCCAATGTTGAAAGTGGGGTGTTAAAGTCTCTCATTATTATTTTGTGGGAGGCTAAGTCTCTTTGTAAGTCTCTAAGGACTTGCTTTATGAATCTGGGTGCTCCTGTATTGGGTGCATATATATTTATGATAGCTCTTCTTGTTGAATTGATCCCTTAACCATTATGTAATGGCACCTTCTTTGTCTCTTTTGATCTTTGTTCGTTTAAAAATTGTTTTATCAGAGACTAGGATTGCAACCCCTGCCTTTTTTTGTTTTCCATTTGCTTGGTTGATCTTCCTCCATCCCTTTATTTTGAGCCTATGTGTGTCTCTGCATGTAAGATGTGTCTCTTGAATACAGCACACTGATGGGTCTTGACTCTATCCAATTTGCCAGTCTGTGTCTTTTAATGGGAACATTTAGCTCACTTATATTTAAGGTTAATATTGTTATGTGTGAATATGATCCGGTCATTATGATGTTAGCTGGTTATTTTGCTCGTTAGTTGATGCAGTTTCTTCCTAGCATCAATGGCCTTTACATTTTAGCATGTTTTTGTAGTGACTGGAACTGGTTGTTCCTTTCCATGTTTAGTGCTTCCTTCAAGAGCTCTTGTGGGGAAGCCTCGTAGTGACAAAACCTCTCAGCATTTGCCTACCTGTAAAAGATTTTATTTCTCCTTCACTTATGAAGCTTAGTTTGGCTGGATAAGAAATTCTGGGTTGTCTTGGGGCCCGTGCCGGGGGTAGTGGAGAATGAACAGACACAGACACGAAAGACAAAGACAAACAGAGAACATGGCGGCCGCCCCTAGGGCCTCCGCCTCGCTTTATTTATACCCCACAAATCCCACGTCAGCAAAATGACATAATACAAAACAAACTTTCTGCACCCAAATATAACCTACTGCTTAGTTCTTTGTTTCTAAGTTCTTTCTTATTTTGTCTGCCTTTTGGCGCCTACTAGAGTTCATTAAAAGTTCAACTAGAGATAGTATCCTTGACTACTGAAGTTCATGGAAAGTGCAACTAGCTGGAGATACTGTCCTTGAGCCTCATCCGTTCTCAGCATATTATTTTCAATGGCCCCTGCAGGGTTGAAAATTCTTTTCTTTAAGAATGTTCAATATTGGTTCCCCACTCTCTTCTGGCTTGTAGAGTTTCTGCTGAGAGATCTGCTGTTAGTCTGATGGGTTTCTCTTTGTGGGTAACCCGGCCTTTCTCTCTGGCTGCGCTTAACATTTTTTCCTTCATTTCAACTTTGGTGAATCTGCCAGTTATATGTCTTGGAGTTGCTCTTCTCGAGGAGTATCTTTGTTGTATTCTCTGTGTTTCCTGAATTTGAATGTTGGCCTGCCTTGCTATGTTGGGGAAGTTCTCCTGGATAATATCCTGCATAGTGTTTTCCAACTTGGTTCCATTCTCCCCGTCACTTTCAGGTACACCAATCAGACGTAGATTTGGTCTTTTCACATAGTCCCATATTTCTTGGAGGCTTTATTCATTTCTTTTGACTCTTTTTTCTCTAAACTTCTCTTCTTGCTTCATTTCATTCATTTGATCTTCAATCACTGATACCCTTTCTTCTGGTTGATCGAATTGGTTACTGAAGCTTGTGCGTTTGTCACATAGTTCTCGTGCCATGGTTTTCAGCTCCATCAGGTCATTTAAGGACTTCTCTACACTGGTTATTTGAGTTAACCATTCGTCTAATTTTTTTCAAGGTTTTTAGCTTCTTTGCAATGGGTTCGAACTTCCTCCTTTAGCTCAGAAAAGTTAGATCAACTGAAGCCTTCTTCTCTCAACTCATCAAAGTCATTCTCTGTCCACCTTTGCTCCATTGCTGGCAAGGAGCTGCATTCCTATGGAGGGGGAGAGGCACTCCAGTTTTTAGAATTTTCAGCTTCTCTGCTCTGTTTTTTCCCCATGTTTATGGTTTTATCTACCTTTGGTCTTTGAGGATGGTGACCTACAGATGAGGTTTTGGTGTGGATGTCCTTTGTGTTTGTTAGTTTTTTTTTCTAACAGTCAGGACCATCAGCTGCAGGTCTGTTAGAGTTTGCTGGAGGTCCACTCCAGACCCTGTTTGCCTGGGTATCAGCAGCGGAGGCTGCAGAACCGCGAATATTGCTGAACAGCAAATGTTGCTGCCTGATCGTTCCTCTGGAAGCTTCGTCTCAGAGGGGTACCCGGCCGTGTGAAGTGTCGATCTGCCCCTACTGTGGGGTGCCTCCCAGTTAGGCTACTCGGTAGTCAGGGACACACTTGAGGAGGCAGTCTGTCCATTCTCAGATCTCAAACCCTGCGTGGGAGAACCACTACTCTCTTCAAAGCTGTCAGACAGGGACATTTAAATCTGCAGAGGTTTCTGCTGTCTTTTGTTTGACTATCCCCTGCCCCCAGAGGTGGAGTCTACAGAGGCAGGCTAGGCCTCCTTGAGCTGCAGTGGGCTCCACCCAGTTCGAGCTTCCCAGATGCTTTGTTTACCTACTCAAGCCTCAGCAATGGCGGGTGCCCCTCACTCAGCCTTGCTGCCAACTTACAGTTGGATCTCAGACTGATTCTGCTTTTATAGATTCCCATTTTCTGTTGTAATCCTTTTCTTTTCATCCACTTGTCTATCATTTATATTATTGAATATATTGAACATATTAAGAAATTTTTATTGTGTTTCCTTCACTATTTTGATGATTGTTCTGTTTCTATTTGCAATTGGTTACCTTTCACTTCCCTTTTGAAAGCCTGGTTATTTTAAAAGAACTATAGAGGCTCCAGAAAGTTTTTTTGTTTGTTTGTTTCAAAGAGGGCTTTCCTTTTCCCATGTAGAGAGACAGGCTAAAAACTGGTAAGACAAATAAGACAAGAAATGCATGTGCTATCCCTGGGCTGCAGTTTTCATAAGACTCAATCTAACTCTGGTCGGGTTTTGTTCTTGGGGAATATTCTTGGAAAATCTCAAGCTTTGGGTTAAAAACCTATTATGTTTCTTCCACAGCTTTTAAAACCTGGGAGATCCTGATCTTCAGAAGTTACCAGTTTCACTCTTTCATCTCTTGCTCCTGCGGCATCTAAACATGGCAGACACCTCAAAGAGAAAATGAACTGTGTTTTGAAGCAAGCCCCATTTCTCTAGGGGGAATTGCCCTAAGTAATACAAGATTATAGGAGCTTGTTATTCAGCTAACTAGCTCCCCAGTCACCTGTAGGCAGGTCAAGATTCAGAATCTGCCCATTGGGGAAAACTGGCTGTATTTGGGTATTCTCAAGTTTCCTGTTTTCCCTTTCCTGTATCAGTCCTGAACAAATTTCAAAAGGTTGACAAATTTTTTTTTTTTTTTTTTTTTTTTACCTTTATTTGCTTTCCTCTGCATAAATCATGTCTCACCCAGAGCCAAGCCCCAATGTGGTTCCAGAGCATAATCAGCATTTGCCACCAAGAAAATAATAGCCACTGAAAGGACAGCTCACCAAAGAAGAGTTTCCTGTCTTGAAATTTCAATTCTATTTTACTTTTGCTTCCATTGCTCTTTAATTTATTTAAAATGATAATTTTATAATACTTTGAGCTTTTGTAATTGTTATAATTGAACTGTTAAGATCATAACTTTCACACTTAATTTATACACAAACACAAATATATGAATTAAGTGTTTAAATGTGTTTTAGAGATCATATGTATAAAATAAAAGTAGAAGCAGGAAGCCTTCCTGGAAGCAGGGAGATACAACAGAAGCTATATATATGTATACATATACTTCCACATTAAAGTACATACTTTCTCCCAAGGAAGAGCTGGTCTTTTAAATTATTAATACATTTATGGAGATCCTGTAACATTTCCAGTGGCTTCTTTGCACATTTAAATAGATCCAAAATTCTTCCTAGTGGTTAAAATATTATATCAACTGATTACAAACTGATATCCTGATTTTATAATTTCTAAAAATTGGAGCACAACTTTTGGAAATTACCTATTCATTATAAAGAAGTTTCTGTCTTCAGATTTTCCTATCATAGGGTCTACCACCCTATCTAATGCTGCAATGCCCCTGTCTCCCTCCTACCACTCTTACACTTACCTCACATACATTGACCATTTTCTTATCCTTGAAAATGTCAAACTTATTTTCATCCCAGTTCTTTATCAGTCTCACATAACTATTTGTCCAGGATTATTGAAGTGGCAAGCTACTCCTCATTATTTAAAAACCAAATGAAATGTCACATCCACAGAGAAGCTCTCCCTGAACACCTTCCTTAAATTAGCCTCTTCTCATCATGCTCAACTGTAACACCATTTCACTTCCTTTACAGTATTCATTCCTATCTGAGGCTCTCTCATTTATTCACCCATTCACCATTGCATACTTTCCAACATAAAGAAAGTTACAATCAACTTTCTTGCACCTTTTTCTTTGCCATTTATCAAATTATTTCCAGAGCATGTATTTGTCATACATCAACTTGTATTTTAAAGTCTATGCTGCATTTTTCTTTCACTCATTTTGCTATCCTTTTAGAGAAAGATTTTACTAATGTGTGTCTATGCCAACAGTATGCGTGCTACAGTTTGAATGTTTGTGTTCACCAAAATTCATTTTGAAACTGAATCTCTAATGCAGTAGTATTAAGAGATGGAACTTTTCAGGAGGTCATCAAGTCATGAGGGCTCTTCCCTCTGAATGCGATTAATGCCCTTATAGAAGAAAGAGGCTTCACACCATGTTCAACCCTGTAGCCCTTTTTTCCCTGCCACCATGAGAGGACACAGCTTTCCTCCCCTCTGGTGGATGCAGCAACAAGGAACCATCTTGGAAGCAGAGAACAGCCTTCACTAGACACTGAACCTGCAGGTTTCCTGGTCTTAGACTTTCTGGCTTCCAGAACTGTGAGAAATAAATTTCTATTGCATATAAATTATCCAGTCTGTGGCAATTTGTTACAGCAGCACAAACAGGCTAAGAAATGTGAATATTCAATAAAATAACCAAATATAATACAATGAAAGTAACACAAAATATGCACTATTCTGTATAAAATTTCTTGATCTTTAGTATTTCATAATGGAATTTGTTGACATTTATATAAATACAAACATGTTAAATTTGAATTTCTCTGATTTCACAATTTTTTATATCACTCAACATTTTTCAGTGTGGTATAGAATATTTTACGTATGTACACAGATCTATATTTACACATCGTAGACCCAGATTCAAGATGCATTCTATGTTGAACAAATTATTCAAATTCAAACCTATACCTAGAGGTAATATTGGCTGGTATAAAAATAATTTTGTAGTTTTAAAATACTTTGAAATAAATTTAATTTAATAACAGAAATGAATCATTATTTCCTTAGCTTGATTAAAGAGGTATCAAAAAGCTTAGTTCATTTTAATTCCAGAAAATTTCGTGATTACTGAGGAATGTTCTTCCTTAGTGAGACCAATAATTGACATATGCAGTTTTTATACAAATGTTGATTTATGAGTTGTATATTTAATATTTTGGCCTCTCTTATTGCTTCTCCTCATCATTACAATTTTGAAAAACTCCCTAATGGGGCATAAATTTGCTTGTGTCTGTCAATATGAAAAACAGTCATTAAACAACAAAGGCCATGACTTTCCCTCTTCTCAACTATCATATCTCCTAAATAGAAATTTGATGCAGCTGATATATTTGTATTAATAACATCTGCTGCTTTCATCATTAAATTCTACCCACTGGTTAATGCCTGGAGCTGCAAAATTATGAGAATTAGCTGAAGGAGTCTTAAAGAATAAAATGAAAATTTTGAAAACATGTATTACCACCTATAGTACTTCATAGTGGGCAAAATCACAGCCTCCAACTATACATGGAATGCATCAAACTTCTTAATAGTGGAGGAAATTTAAATAAAATAAAATTATTGGAGAAAAACTCAGTTTATATTGTTGGGTTAAGACTAGAGAATAAAAAAATAAGCTTCAGAAATGTGATGAAGTTAATTCAGTGTCTGAATACAAGATAGAGGGCTTTGTTTCTGAGAAACTATATCTGACTATGTGTAGTATTAGGTCATTTGTTATTAAGGAATATTTAAACTAAATTTAAACATTAAATACAGGTAACAATCTAACATATATATCATAAGTAAGAAAATGATTCTTTAGGCCTATTTAACATTATAATGTAAAGATTACAGGAAAACGAATATACTAGGAGGAATATAAGCAGGGAACCATAAACATTATATTCTAGGGATATCATTGGTTTTAGAGTTCCTTTGTACTATAAAGTAACAAAATATAAAACTGTATCGTCTCCCTCATGTCATTCACTGAGGACATACTTATTGACTTTATTTGTTCACTTTAGGATTTTCCTTGAAATCAAAGTTGTGTTGTATATGATTGCCATAAATTGATACTAATCACTCCTGCATTTTCTAAAATGTGGGTCTACACACATAGATAAGAATCTACCTCTAGGTTTTGGAACCTTGGTTGAGAGAATTTCTATGTAAAGTTCCTTTGTTTGCATGCCTGGCTAATTCTCTGCTTTGTTCTCATCTAGAGATTGCTACTTCTTTTGTCCACTTAGACTATGATCTTCATTTTCAGAATTCATAATGCCATTCAGTTGATCTGTGCATTCCCTTCCCAACATTATCTTTTAGCAGCATGCTTCATGACACTTCAACACTCCCAATGTTTTGGTTAAGTGGCTTGTAGCTCCTTGTCATTAATAATTTGAAACATTTGCCTTCATTTGAAAATATTTTTAATAAATATATAATAAATCATAATTTTTTAGAACTTCAAAATTACTAAAACATTAAATCTCCAATTTTCCAACTGTAAATTAAAATTATTTGGTGATATACAGCTTCATTATAATACACTACATATTTTAAAAATCTGTTTCATTATTAAATTGTCAGTTTCCATTGATGCTGTTGATTAAAGAAATTTAACATTTTATCTGAATAGTACAGGATTTAAATTGTTTGCTAATATATGTAGGGCTCATAGAGTATTAAGACATATCCTGATTTATCAAGCAAAAATTAATTCAGGATCTAAAATCAATGGCAGGCTTAGTGTTTTTTAAAATAGATAGCACTGTTTTAATTTAAAATGTCAGCAATGTAATTACTCCTTAAGCAAAAGGCCACAGAGGGGAAAATTGAATAATACTTAAATTGAGCATATGAAAAAATTAATGTGTGTTAAAAAAGTAGCAATTAGACATTTCCGTGGCAGCATGAGAGATCATGATCTCAATTTATTGGATTAATTTAGTTTAAAGAAAATTGTGTATTTTAAAACTAATAGCAGAAAATAGCAGTAGTTACAAAATCCAAAAATTCATGTTATCTTAAAGTATTTCTAGGATATTGCAGATTTCATTTGACCCTTTAAATCTTTTGGGTCTTCTTTCCTGCAGTAAGTCAGGAGTAAAATTTTAGTTATACTAAAAATTTAGTTACACTAAAATTTTAACGTTTCTGCATTATTTTGGTAATTTCTTTGTTAATTGCCAAAATATGTACTGCTTGATATTGGAGAAAACTGATCACTTAAGATCAGTCAGTTTGAGAGTGGATGTGTAGTTTGTTTACAGGGATCTTGAAGAGGCTCAATTTGAAATTCTGAGGAATGCCAACAATGAGAAGACAGTCAGAGAAAGAGGATCAGTGAAGACACTTGAGAAAGAATGTTCAGAAAATTAGGAGTAAAAACCTTGATGTCTTGGAAATATAAATAGAAAGAAAAGATAATCACATTGTAAGAAGACATGCCAAAAGTATAAAATGCTTCAGAGAGATTAATTAAGCATTGAAATATACCCATTTGATTGAGCAATCAGTAAGTTTACGGGGGTCACATTTATGAGTCATTTAGTGAAAAGGTAAAAGTAAATGCTTAAATGAAATAAGTGAAGAAAGTTTATGAGGTGATGAACTGGATTATAAATTGTGGTTTGGAAAACCTCATTTGGATAGGTTACCCACCTGAATGTAAGCAAGGAAGCAGAGAAGTAAGTCCTGGAGAAGGAGGAGTATACAGTTGGGTGCTTTTATGCTTCATGTCGTCTATAATTTATCTATTCAGAAGCAACTATGATTCCTGATAGAGAGAAAATATGATTGGTACCTGTTTGGGAAAAGAGGCATGTAAGATGGTTGGATTAAAGCTTTGAGATAGTTTACCTTGAGTAAAATTATGAATTAAAATCAATAAATTACACAGAACTTATACTTTTCAAGAAAAACGGATTGAAAAAAATAAAAAAGCAGCAGGCATGTCCAAGAGCTGATTTGACACATCTCCCTGTATCAAAATCTACTTGCTTACTAAATTATATAGTTCTTTAAATAAAGAGTTAAAGGCATCACTCAGCTATGCCAAGATCCTCGGAAGTACTACGGCTTGGGTTCTGAGTGTGGTTAGAGCCCAAGGTCATACAGGGGAGGCACCAGTTTAGCATTTGCTTAGGGAGAAGGCAGTGCATTTGGTTGGCTCTAGTCTCAGATGTTTGCATGTGATACTGGATGACCAGTAAAGGGATGTTATAACTGGTGGTTCTTTGACTACAGAAGACCAGCTATTCATTTTCATTAAGGGTTGCCAGGTATGTTTTAATTAATGTTTGCAGCAAGATAGACTGATGATATCACTGGGAGCTGGGCAGAGAATCAAGACAGTGAGATTTAAAGGACAAGAAGGATTCACTATGCCATCAATGGCTTGACAGTGGAAGCTATGAACGTGATACGAAATGTAGATGAACTTTAGAAATTGAGGAGATGGCTACATTTGCAGCTTATATTTACACTGGCTGCATTAGTAACTATTTTAGAAGGTCTATTTGTCCTACTAAGTGCTATTTTCTTGATACTTTTGTAGGAAAATTAAATCTTCATGAGAAAACTGGAAACTTATTAAGTTGTCAAGAGTCTACAATGGTGGTCCTTCATGCTTCAAAAGAACAGGAGATACAGACCTTGAGTAAAATATCTCACAAACTAATTGACCAAGTTTGATGTTTGTTGAGACCTTTGTGGTCACTGTGACATTGATAATCTTTGTGGTGAGACCTTGCCGTGGACACAGACATTTATAAAACAATATGCTCTGTAACTGTAGCATTTCCAGTATCGTGTTTTAAAGTCCTGGGTATTGTTATTAAATTGCTTTTTGTTTGAAAGACTGTGCTGGAATTCCTTGGTTTGAATTCTTCTTCTAAGCTTTATAGTCTGTGTAAGCACATAGATTAATTATCTAAATAGGGCCCTGGATATGTGCAATGCATCTACGGTGATTCTATTATATTTATGTATTTTTATACTACCAGTTTTAACTAGTTCTGTTCTGCTTAAAAAGTGACAAAATATGCCTGCTGATTGATACTTTGAGTGTCTACAATTTTGTGGGAAAAAAAATCTGTAATTTTTTAGGCCTTTACAGTTGTCAATTTTCATCTACCAAGTCAACCTATGTCTTTTCCAAAGATGAGAAAGCAATGAATTATGAACTCTCTAATAAGCATGCAATTCTTAACAATAATGAAGAAAATTTAACCGAGGTAATTGAATAACAAACTGTATAAAACCTCCTAGAAAAATGAAAATCTAACGCCTTTATGAAGAAAGATATGGAAAACTTAATCTGTAATTTTACTACTAAATGAATCTGAATATCAAATGTATCTGAAAATGCATTTTCCTGTGTTAACCGGAATTGTTGTATGTTTCCTGTGACCTTTACTCCCAGGTATCAGTCTTATGACTATGTTACACTACATGGCAAGAGACTTCGCAAATGTAGGTGAGATTTGGGAGCTGATTATAAAATAGAGAAAGTATTCAACTATAGATAACCTAACCACATGAGCCCTTTTAGAGCAGAGTTTTCACACTGCTGACAGAAGATGAAGTCAGAGAGATTTGAAGCACAAGAAGGATGTTACCATGTACTTGCTGGCTTTAAAAATGGAGGGAGTTATATGAGAAGGATTGCAGATGGTATCTAGAAGCTGAAAACAGCCCTTGGATACAATAAGAAACTGAATTTGGCCAGCAACCTGAATGAGCTTGGAAGGGAATTCCTCCCCAGAAACTCCTCATAAGAGCTCAGCTCAACCAAGACCTTGCCCTTAGTTTGTAAGAAACTAAGCAGAGATCAAGCTGAGCCTATCTGGACTTCTGACCTGCAGAAACTGTCATAGAATAAATGGATGTAGTTTTAAGTAGTTCACAACTATTTTAATGGTAATTTGTTACTCACCAATGGAAAACTAAACCAGTTCTCAAATAACGTACTCTAAAGACAATCATTTTAAGTTTTCATTAATTTAAAACAAGAACAATAATCTCATATTTGCACGACAATATGTCAACAAAAAAGGCCTTAGATGACTGGTTTCTATTTCTGCTAGCATTCGTATTTTCAATGTCAATTCTTTCACCAAAAACTAAATGCACTAAAGACAATTTTAAGAATAAACAAACAAGTAATTTATTTCTTCATTGACAAAATAAAAATTGTAAAATTTTGAAATGCACTAGTATGGTAGGCCTCTTCATTGTTAAATTTGCATTTTATTTGGTATTAAAACATTAAGAGAGGCTGGGTGCTATGGCTCATGCCTGTAATCTCAGCACTTTGGGAGGCCGAGGCAGGTGGATCACTTGAGATAAGGTGTTCAAGATCAGCCTAGCCAAACTGGCGAAACTACATCTCTACTAAAAATACAAAAATTAGCTGGACATGGTGGTGTGCACCTATAATCCAAGCTACTCGGGAGGCTGAGGCAGGAGAATCACATGAACCCAGGAGGCAGAGGTTGCAGTGAGCTGAGATTGCACCAGTGCACACCAGCCTTGGCAACAGAACGAGACTCCGTCTCAATAAAAATAAAATAAAATAAAATAAAATAAAATAAAATAAAATAAAATAAAATAAAATAAATTACGACAGAAAACTTCATATCCTGTGTAGTATGAGACTGTATTATTTGGCCAAAATTATTTCTATTATCTTCAATCCTGCAGTGACTTCCCTGTGGGTTGATATGATTTTCACATACTCCACTGATGAAATATGAGACTTAATTGGCCAATGGAAGAAGGACACAAGTGAAAATCAACCAGTTCTAAGATGATTCCATAAGAAGCATAACAAGTTTCCCCTCATCCTTTTGGAGCTTTTACTGTCTTCAGTGAGCAAGCAGGCCCCAGGTGAATGTTGTAAAATAATTTAATTACAGTATTAGGATTGATACTTCTAACAGTTAAGAAATAGGAAATGCACTGGCACATTTGTCTGTTTTTCTTTTAAATAAGAGTCTGAATTATGCCTAATCCTTAAGTTCAAATGTTAGAAATCCTATTTTTACATAGACTAAGAAGTATCTAAACCTTCGAAGATGAGTATGTCTAAGTTCTAGGCATTTCTGTTAAGTCGATCTATATACTCTAGGCCTTTAAAATATAAAACATATTTTATTTTCTAAAGTCTCTTTTCAATCAATATGTGTTACCTTTGTTAAATCAAGTTGAGCCTAAAGCTGCCCCCTTGAATAGTTTAAGTTTAGCCTAAAGGTTTTTCTGTACATCATCACCTATAACAAATGGAGGTGTAACCAGACTGCAGCCTACACTTGTGCCAATCACTGAGTTTTAGACAGTCAACTGTAGTCAACTGTTTGAATCTTATTCAAATAAGGCAAATGTCGAGCTGTAACCAATCCAGCTGTTTCTGTACCTCACTTCCATTTTCTGTACATTACTTTCCTTTCTCTGTCCATAAATCTTATTCCACTATGTGGCTGCCCGGGAGTCTCTGAGCCTATTCTGGGTCAGAAGGCTGCCCCATTCATGAATCATTCAATGCTCAATTAAACTCCTTTCCATTTAATTTGACTGAAGTTTTTCTTTTATGATCTTCTTTGAACCATTGAGGTTTTCTTCTAAAACATGATGATATACACAAAATTATCTTATTAATGATGTGCATGTTTGAATTCAAACAACAAATGGTTTTCCCTATTTTGAGCACCCAGCTTTGTGGAAGATATATAGTCCCATTATATAATAGAGTTACCTTGTACCAGGACAGAGAACTGTCTTTGAATAATATATCAAAGAATGGGCTCTGCCTCATTGCCTAAGTAATCAATTTCACAGTGAGACTATTTAGTCAGCTTTACAGATGAGTGTAATGCAGGGGAAAGGTTTAGAAATATATTATTATATCTACTTGAGAAAAATACATCTTTGAGTACAGTACTTAAACTAAGAATTTTAAAATGCATAATGGGAGACAAAGTGCATTGGAGGCTAAGTGGAAAGAATTGATGTTCATCTTTGAGCATAGGGAAAAAATTTTAAAGAAAATCAAAACCCATCCAATTAAGTCCTACCTATTTGATACTTGAATTTTTCCTTGAAACTTTTCTGAGACTTTAAATAGGTCCATAACGTTCTGCTCTTAAAGACAGGAGAGAAAAAATTTTACTGTAATACTTACTATATGAGGCACAAGTTGAAAAGATTTTGCAATATTGAAGATATATTATAAACATTTTGTATATCATTAAAATAAAATAAGAATGCATGAAAAGAGTTGATAATTTTATACCATATGAAAATATAATTTATTAGCAATGGGAACAAAGATTTTCTAGTGACATTTCAGAAGAATATTTTGGAATATATTTAATTGTGATATTTTATTAATATATTAAGAAAAAAATGCCTTTTATATTTAAACAATATCAAAATGTGAAGGTTTTGGTAAATACATATTCTTTAAATACTAGTTTCCCTATATTCCACATAAAAAAGGAAAAAAACAGATTTTTAAAAATATCCTGTGATTTTAAAATTTTCAAATATTCATATTAGCTGAAACCTACAATGCAATTATTATATATGTGCAATGCTTATTATATAAACATTATATTTACTTATCTGTGTTGAAAAATCTTTAACGTTTAATCACTATTTTAAAATAACAGTATTTTTTCTTGTATAGTATATTATCATAAAATATTCTAACATACAACCAATTTTCATTCTTGGATCGCAGAATCAAGTATGATTCCTTTTTATTGAGTAGTGTATGGAAAACTTAGAGAAAGAAACATCCTCATAAGTAAAAGTGGATTTTTATTTACAAATTCTGCATAAATCCATTGTCTTTTAGAACAGTCTTCATGGGCCATAAACAAAAACATGTTCTCAAAACATGAAGCAGTACCACTTCAGCATTTCTCTTACAAATAGAGAGAAACTTATACCCAGCTCTTTTTATTTATTTATTTATGTATTTATTTTTGCACAGTTATTTCAAATATTTTAAGTTTAGTCTTGTTTCTATTTAACCATGTATTTGAAATATCTATACCAATTATTCTCTAAGATAGCTACATAAGTTTTTTTTTACTTAAGAATACAAAATTTCTCAGCATCTCCCTTAATCACATTGGACTAATCAGAAACTAATTTAATAACAAATATGATGTCCTCTAATAAAAGTTCTGTGTTTTAGACAGTTCAGGTTGCTATAACTGATATATAATGGACTACATACACTAGGTGGCTTACAACAGACGTGCATTTCCAGAGGCTGGAAAGTCCCAGATCAAGGTGACAGTTGAACTGGTGTCTATTGAGGGCCCGTTCCCTAATTTGCAGAAGGCAGAGAAAATCTCACAGGGCAGAGAAAAGTCTCTTTTTATAAGGGCACTAATTCCATTCTTGAGGACATAGCAAGACCTAACTCTCATGTTCATGACCTAATTTCCTCCCAAAGATCTCACCTCCAAATATCATCATGTTGGTGATTAGGCCTTCACTATATGACTTTTGGGGGTGGACACAAACATTCAGTCCATAGCACTCCAAGTAACAGAACAGATTAGAGTGGCATCTTCAGATATCTTACCATTCATGATCTAACATTGAATTTAAGATAGAACCAGAAACTCTCACTTTTCTGGTGAGAATTACTGCATATTCTTCACTTGAGACACACACAAAAATAAAAGAGTCAGATGTATTCAAAAAATCTATGACCTGGACAAAGTAATTTGCTTATAGAAAGAAAAGTGAACACAAGATGTCAATTCAGTGTCCATTAATATTTTTTAATGTTTGATTTCTAGAGACAGAAATATTGCTCTGGAAAGATGGAATTACTATCTAGCTTGGTTTTATTTGTCATCTTAACTTTAACATTGTACATAAATTTAAGCCCAGATTTCTGCATGACAAAAAACTAAAATAAAGTAAAATGGAATCCAGGGATGGAGAAAAAGAAAGGCAGAGAAATGACATAATTTCAGTATCAAAATGTATCCTTGACTGGCCTTTAATTATGTAGGTCCCCACATTTTCTTCTTGCTAACATTGTTTTCTTAAAATACAATTGTAAAAATAAATAAGCTTTAAAGTTGGAAGATTATAGATGTAGGTAAATATATGGCAACAGTGGTGAAATGTGTTTAATGTGCTTAATCAGTCAATAATTACAAATCAGTATTTAGTATTTTTCAGTATTTCAAAGTAAATATTCAGAAATGTGTCTTATACTTATAAATCCTAGGTGCCTAGCTGTGTATCTTCTGATATGGTTTGGCTCTGTGTCCCCACCCAAATCCCATCTCAAATTGTTATTGCCATAATTCCTACATGTCAAAGGAAGAACATAGTAGGAGGTGATATGATTATGGGGCAGTTTCCCCCATGCTGTTCTCATGATACTGAATGAGTTCTCATGAGATCTCACAGTTTTATAAGTGTTTGACAGTTCCCCCTTTCTCCTCTCTCTTGTTTGCCACCATGTTAGACATGCCTGCCTTCCATTCAGCTATGATTGTCAGTTTCCTGAAGACTCCCCAGCCATACTGAACTGTGACTCAATTAAAACTCTTTCCTTTGTAAATTTCCCAGTATTGGGCAGTTCACTATGAGAATGAACAATTACAGTAAATTGGTAACAGTAGAGTGGGGTACTGCTACAAAGATAACCCAAAAATGTGGAAGTGACTTTGGAACCAGGTTATGGGAAGAGATTGGAACAATTTGGAGGGCTCAGAAGAAGGCAGGAAGATATGGGAAAGTTTGTAAAGTTCTACACACTTATTGAATGATTTTGACAAAAATGCTGACAGTGATGTGGAAAATGAAGTCCAGGCTGAGCTGATCTCCAATGGAGATGATGAACTTCTTGGGGACTAGAGCAAAGGTCACTGTTGCTATGCTTTAGCAAAGAAACTGGCAGCATTTTGTCCCTGCCCTAGAGATCTGCAGAACTTTCAACTTGAGAGAGATGATTTAGGGTATCTGGAGGAAGACATTTCTAAGCAGTAAAGCATTCAAAAAGTCACAGAGTGTAAAAGTTTGGAAAAGTTGTAGCCTGACGATGTGGTGCAACAACAACAACAAAAACTATTGTCTGGGGAGAAATTCAAGCCAAATGCAAAAATTTGCATAAGTAATGAGGAGCAGAATGTTAATCGCCAAGATGAGGAGGAATATGTCTCCAGGGCACGTCAGAGATCTTCATGGCAGTCCCTCCCATCACAGGCCCAAGACCCAGGAGGGAAAAATGGTTTTGTGGGCCAGGCCCAGGACTCTGCTGCTTTGTGCAGCCTTGGGACTTGGTACCCTGTGTCCCAGGCATTCCAGCTCCAGTCATGGCTAAAAGGAATCAAGGTACAGCTCAGGATGTCACTTCAGAGGGTTAAACCTTTAAGCCTTTGTGGCTTCCCCTTTGTTTTGGGCCTGTAAGTGCACAGAAGTCAAGAATTGAGGTGTGGGAACCTCTGCCTAGATTTCAGAGAATATATGGAAACACCTGAATGTCCAGGCAGAAGTCTGCTGCAGAGGTGGAGCCCTCATGGATAACCTCTGCTAGGGCAGTGTAGAAGGGAAATGTGGAGTTGGAACCCCCACACAGTTTCCACTGGGGCACTGTTTAGTGGAGCTGTGAGAAGAGAGTCACTGTCTTCCAGACCTCAGAATGGTAGATCCACTGATAGCTTACACCATGCACCTGGAAAACCTACAGTCACCCAATGCCAGCCTGTGAAAGCAGCCATGGGGACTGAACCCTGCAAAGCCACAGAGGCAAAGCTGTTCAAGGCCATGGGAGTCCACCCTTTGCATCAGCATGCCCTGGATGTGAGACATGGAGCCAAAGAAGATCATTTTGGAGTTTTAAGATTCCATGACTGGCCCACTAAATTTTGGACTAGTATGAGGCCTGTAGCCCCTTTGTTTTGGCCAATTTCTCCTATTTGCAATGGAAACATTTACTCAATGCATGTATCCCCATTGTGTTTTGGAAGTAACTAATGCTTTTGATTTTACAGGCTCCTAGGCAGAAGGGAGTTGCCTTGTCTCAGTTGAGACTTTGGACTCGGACTTTTGGGTTAATGCTAGAATAAGACTTTGGGAAACTGTTGGAAAAGCATAATTGTGTTTTGAAATGTAAAAAGTATGTGAGATTTTGAGGGGACAGGGGAGAACAATATGGTTTGGCTCTGTGTCCCAACCCAAATCTCATCTCAAATTATAATCCCCATAATCCCCACATGTCAAGGGAGGTATCTAGTGGGAGGATTGAATCATAGAGGTGGATTCCTCCATGCTGTTCTCATGATAGTAAGTGAGTTCTCCCAAGATGTTATGGATTTTTAAGTGTTTGACAATTCCCCCCTCACTCTCTCTCTCTCTCTTCTGCTGCCATATAAGATGTGCCTGCTTCCCCTTCCTCCTTAACTGTAAGTTTCCTGAGGTCCCATGCAGAACTGTGAATCAACTAAACCTCTTTTCTGCATAAATTACCCAGTGTTGGGCAGTTATTTAATAATAGTTTGAGAATGGACTAATACAACTTCCTAGAATATAGAAAGTGGTATATCAATATTCATGAAATAAATGAAGAATTCAATGGTCATTCTATTAAGAACAAATGAAATACATCTTAATTTCCTTGCTTAATGAAATGTTTATATGTTTGTCTTCTCTATTTCTTCCACTTCTCTCTTGACTGTTTTCATCCTAGTGTTGAAGTTTTAGATAATTTAGTACTATAATTTGAATGAAGAAATAGTACCATAGATGCTATATATGACAAAGAAAATATTATCTTAGTGTGTATGATGGACCCCCAAAAATTAGACCCAATAGAACAGAAAGACTATCCTTTCTATGGAATATTGGCATGGAAAAATTTTTTAAAATAAATTTACTTATTTGTCTGGTAGATCTCCAAGTGCTTAATTATCAAACCAAAGAATAAAACTTTATTTTGTAGAAAACAGAAAGCAACTGGCAGGTTATGGAGCAGAATAATGACATAATCAAAAATGTTTTTGGAAGATAAATTTTGCAGCCTTTGTTAGAAAATAGAGAGAGAGAGAGAATATGTGTGCATGTGTGTGCATGTGCGTGTGCATGTGTGTGGTGAGAAAGGTACTTTGTAGTTTCAGGAGTAGCCTAGACATATTGGTATAATTTCCCTGTTAGTTTAGGCTAAGTTCAAGGGCTGTACATTAATTTTTTTATTTGAATTTCTTTGGTGCAATATCAAAGTGTGTAATCAGTAAAGGTGATGATTGGATTGTCCTAAGAAAGTCACTTTAAAGGTCTGTAGGCTGGAAGTCTGGTCAACCTCAGCTGGAATCTCCACTAAGGAACTTTCATAGTTCAAAGCAATCATCTTTCAGACTCCTAATCTGATGTCATCTGCTCATTAGGGCTGTTGGTAGAATTCATGGCTTTATGGTTGTAGAATTGAGGTTTTTGTTTCTGTTCTGGTTGTCAGCCAGTGACAACCCTAATGGTACAGGCCAACTGTGTTTCTGGTCAAACAGTCACCTCCATCTCTGGCCAGAAACAGTGTGTTGAACTCCTCTTAATGCTTCAAATCCTTCTGACTTCCTCTGCTACTAGCCTGAGAAGACTCTGTTTTGTAAGGGTACATGTGATTAGATTAGATCAGCTAGGGCAATTTCCCTCTCTAAAGGTCAACAAGTTAACAATTTTAACTACATCTGCTAAATCCCCTTTTCTACATAATATAAATAATCACAGGAGTAACACCAGGGCAGACGTAACACAGGCCATCTTAAGATTCTGCTTGATGTAAGGAAAATGCTGTTCAGATTCATTTAATAGCAGAATTATAGTTTAACTTTTAAAATATTTTTATCAAAAACTCATATTTCCATTTCTTCCAAAGTTGTTTTCATTAATTATTTGTTCAATTCCACAAGTTACATTTTCTTCATTTTTCTTAAGAATTGCATATATATTAAAAAGATTTCTATTCATTGGTTCCCATCTTTTAAAAAAACACAGGCAAACTTACTAAATGAAAACTCTCATCTTTATAAGCATAAATATGTCATTTCAATGATTGCTAGAAAACTATCCATGTGTAAAACCATCATGAATAAGCATAATTTGCTACTCCTTAAAAAGAGTAGTTGAACTAGTTAAAAGTGACATTTTAAAAATATAGAACAAAATGTATGAATCACTCTTTTACAATTCATTTGTTTATAAAATATGAATTATATATTGTTTTCGGTCCTCAGTTAAACCAGTATTTGGTCATTTAAAAAAGACAGCTCTTTAGTAAGATTGTAAATGATATCTATAGGTATAGACAGCTTCAAATGTTGCAACTTAAACAGACCACAGTATTGTCTTTTAAGAATTATAAATATTATTTTTTGGAATTAATGCTTGTCACCAAATTGATAAAGTTACTATTTTTAACAAAATTAAAATTACCATTAGTGACTCAAAAATGTATACATTTATTTATTTATTTATTTATTTAGAGACAGAGTTTTGCTCTTGTTACCCAGGCTGGAATGCAATGGCCTAATCTTGGCTCATTGTAATCTCCGCCTCCTGGGTTCAAGCAATTCTCCTGCCTCAGTCTCCCAAATAGCTGGGGTTACAGATACTTGCCACCACACCCAGCTAATTTTTGTATTTTTATTAGAGACATGGTTTCACCATGTTGGCCAGGCTGGTCATGAACTCCTGACCTCAAGTGATCTGCCCATCTTGGTCTCCCAAATTGTTAGGATTTCAGGTGTGAACCACTGCTCCCGGCCTACTTTTTAAACTCCTTGAGGGAAAGGGTTGATTCAAAGGTCTTATACTTGAAATAACATTGTAGCTATTATGGAAAATAAGTTAAATAATGGATATATAATGTTAAAGATATAAAAACAAACAGCACAGCAATGGGCAGAGAATGATGGTACAATAGAAGACTATGCCTTCTGTTAAATTTATCTGATAAAATTATGGATTCCTTCAATTTCTTCTCTGTGTTATCTTCAATTTCTTTGGGTTTCCTGAACACAGATATTTTGAATTTTCTATCTGAAAGGTCACATATATCTGTTTCTCCAGGATTGGCCTCTGATGCCTTATTTAGTTCATTTGGTGAGATTTTGTTTGCCTGGATGGTCTTAATACTTTTGGGTGTCTAGGTATTAAAGAGTTATGTATTTGTTGTAGTTTTCATAGTCTGGGCTTGTTTGTAACTGTCCTCTTTGGGAAGGCTTTCCAGAAATTTGAAAGTATTTGAGTGGCGGTTTTTTTTATTTTTCACCCCAAGGATACCAATTTAACAGCTATTTACAAATTAAAGTACTGTCATAAAAAGCAAAAATCAGGATACAAGACAAAGTCTTCCCTACTTCTACCTCTCCTCAATAAGAAAGTAGGGGTCTCTTTTGTGAGCTGTGTAGCCTGAGGTTAGGAGAGGGGTGATGCCAGAACTCCCTTAGCCACCTTGGCTGGTATCTCAGTAAGTCAAGTGCCTTCCAGTGAGAGTCATGAGGCCCCCTATCCAGGCCCTCATTCCTGGGTGACATTTCTATATAAAAACCTATAGTATATTGATAGACTTAACAGAAATGCCTAAAATTAGACATGCCCATGTATAAAGGTCTAGATGCATTTTACTCTATACGAAAATAGGATTTCTAAAATTTGAACTTAAGTATTAGGCATAATTCAGACACCTATTTAAAAATTAAATAAATTATTTAAATAAATAATTGAAAAGGATAAAGTTGAAACTCGGGAATTGAAAAGCAGAATTGTCATACTCAAGAATGCATCAGAGTCTTTTAATAGCTGTATTAGTCATTTTCATGATGCTGATAAAGACATACCTGAGACTAGGAAGAAAAAGAGGCTTAATAGACTTACTGTTCCACGTGGCTGGGGAGGCCTCACAATCATGGCAGAAGGCAAGGAGGAGCAAGTCACATCTTACATGGATAGTGTCAGGCAAAGGCAGAACTTGTGCAGAGAAACTCACATTTTTAAAACCATCAGATCTTGTGAGACCAACCACTATCATGAGAACAGCAAAGACCCACCCTCATGAAACAATCATCACCATCCCACAACATGTGGGAATTATGGGAGCTACAAGATGAGATTAGGGTGGGGACACAGAGCCAAAGCATATCAATAGCAGAATTGACAAAGCAGAAGAAATAATTAGTTTGAAGACAAGCTATTTGAAAATACACAATGAGAGGAGATACAATAAAAAAGAGTAAAACAGAATGAAGTACACCTACGAGATGCAGAAAGTAGTCTCAAATAAAAGAATCTAAAAGTTATTGGCCTTAAGGAGAAGGTAGAGAAAGAGATAGGTGTAGAAAGTTTATTCTAAGAAATAATAACAGAATTTCCCAAGCCTACAGAAAGATATTAACATTCAAGTGCAAGACAATTATAGAAAAAGCAGGTTTAAACCAAAGGAAACTACCACATGTCATTTAATAATCAAACTCCCAAAACTCAAGGATAAAGAAAGAATCCCAAAAACAGTAAGTGAAAAACAAAACAACAACAACAACAACAACAAAAAACAGAACAAAACAAAACAGACAATGGAGCTTCAATATGCCTGGCCACAAACTTTTCAGGGGAATCTTACAAGCCAGGAGAGTGTAGCATGACATATTTAAAGTGCTGAAGAAAAAAAGAAAAAACACCTCTAGAATAGAATCTCTGACAAAAATATCCTTCAAACATGAGGGAGAAATAAAGGCCTTCTCAAACAAAAGCTGATAGACTGACAGATTTCACTGACACCAGACCTGTCTTACAAGAAATGTTAAAGGTAGTACTTCAATCAGAAAGAAAAGGACATCAATGAGCAATAAGAAATTATCTGAAAGTAAAAAAATTCACTGGCAATAGTAAGTACACATGAAAACATATAGAATATTATAACACTGTAGCTGCAGTGTGTACACTACTCTTATCTTAAGTAGAAAGACTAAGTGATGAACTAATCAAAAATAATATGTACGACAACTTTTCAAGACTTAGTACAATAAGATATAAACAGAAACAAAAAAGTAAAACACTGGTGAGATGAAGTTAAAGGGTAGGGTTTTTATTAGTTTTGTTTTGCTTGTTTGTTTATGCAAAAAATGTTAAGTTGTTACCAGCTTAAAATGATGAATTTTAAGACAGTATATGCAACCCTCATGGTAATCTCAAATAAAAAGACAGAGTGGCTGAATGGCAGAAAAACGAGAGACTCCATGATTTGTTTCCTACAAGAAAGAGTCCTCACCTATAAAAACACATATAGACTGAAAATAAAGGGATGGAAAAAAATATTTCAAGCCGATGGAAACAAACAAACAAGCAAAACAGCAGGAATAGTTATACCTCATATCATACAAACTAGATTTCAAGACAAAAACTGTAAGAAGAGACAAAGCAGATCACTATATAATAATAAAGGGGTCAATTCAGCAAGTGGATTTAATAATTATAAATATATATGCAGGCAACACTGGAGCACTTAGATATATAAAGCAAATATTATTAGAGCTAAAGAGAGAGATAGACCCAATACCATAATAACTGGAGACTTCAACAGCCCACTTTCATCACTGGACAGAACTTCCAGACAGAAAATCAACAAAGAAACATCAAACTTAATGTGCACTATCACCCAACTAAACCTAATAGATATTTACAGAACATTTCATTCAATGGCTGTTGAATACACATTCTTTTACCCAGCACATTGATGATTCTCAAAAGTAGACCACATATTAGGTCACAAAACAAGTTTTAAAATAATAATAAAAAAACAAATAATATCAAGCATCTTCTTTTACCACAATGAAATCAAACTAGAAATCAATAACAAAATGAATTTTGAAAACTTTTCAAATACATGGAAATTTTAAACCATGCTTTTTAATCGCCAATGGGTCAATAACAAAATTAAGGAAGCAACTGAAAATTTTTCTGAAACAAATGATAATAGAAACACAACATACAAAAAACCTATGTTATGCAGCAAAAGCAGTACTAAGAGGGAAGTTTATAACTATTAGTGCCTACATTAAAGAAGAAAAACTTCAAAGAAATAACCTACTGAGTCATCTTAAAGAATTAGAAAAGCAAGAGCAAATCAAAGCCAAAATTAGTAGAAAAACATAAAGGTTAGGGAAAAAATGAATTAAAATGCAGATAATAATACAAAACATTAATAAAACACAAAGTTGGTGGGGTTTTTTTGAAAGTTGAGCAAAATTGAGAAGCCTTTAGCCAGTCTAATAAAGAAAAGGAAACAAAAGACCTAAATAAATAAAATCAGAGGTGAAAAAGAAAACATTACAACTAAAACCACAAAATTCAAAGGATCATTAGTGGCTACTATAAGCAACTATATGCCAATAAATGGGAATGTCTAGAAGAAATGGACAAATACCTAGAAGCATACAATCTACCAATATTGTACCATGAAAACATCAAAATTTGAACAGGCCAATAACAAATAACAATATTGAAGCCATAATAAAAAGTCTCCAAGCAGTAGAGAAAAGCCCAGGACCTGATGGCTTCACTGCTGAATTCTACCAAATATTTAAAGAACTAATACCAATCCTACTTAAACTATTCTAAAACATAAAGGAGGAAAAAATACTTCCAAAGTTATTCATTGAGGCCAGCATTACCTTGATATCAAAATCAGACAAAGACATATTGAAAAAAAAGAAAGAAAACTGTAGGCTAATATCTCTGATGAATATTAATACAAACATTCTCAACAAAATATGAATAAACTAAATTCAACAATACATTAAAAATATCATTCATTATGATCAAATGTGATTAATCCAAAAGATACAAGGATGGTAAAATGTATGCAAATCAATCCATGTGATACATACTATCAACTGAATGAAGGATAAATACCATATGATCATTTCAAAATGATGTTAAAAATGTATATGATAAAATTCAACATCTCTTCACCACAGAAACCCTTAAAAAACGGGATAGAAGAAACATACCTCACCTACCTTCACCACTGATATTTAACATAGAATGATATAACTGGAGCAATTAGACGAAAGAAAGAAATAAAGGACATTTAAATTGAAAAGGAATAAGACAAATTATGCTTGTTTGCATATAATATGATTTTTCTTTTTTTTTCGAGGTGGAGTTCTGCTCTTTTTGCCCAGACTGGAGTGCAGTGGCATGATCTCGGCTCACTTCAACCTCTGCCTCCCAGGATAAAGTGATTCTCCTGCCTCAGCCTCCTGAGTAGTTGGGATTACAGGCACCAGCCATGACACTCCGCTATTTTTGTTTGTATTTTTACTAGATGTGGAGTTTCATCATGTTGACCAGGCTGATCTCGAACTCCTGACCTCAGGTGTTCCACCCACCTCAGTATCCAAAAGTTCTAGGATTGCAGACTTGAGCCACCACTCCCAGACTATATGATCTTATATTTAAAAAACTAAAGACTCCACTGAAAAACTCTTAAAAGTGATAAAGTCAGTAATATTGTAGAATACAAATCAACATGAAGAAACCAGTATCATATCTATAATGCCAATAGTTAACAATCTAAAAAAGAAATAAAAGAAAGCAGTACCTTTTACAATTCCTTCAAATAAAATTAAATATCAAAGAATTAACCAAAGAAGTGAAAGATCTCTATGATGAAAACTATACAATGCTGATGAAGGGGACATGATTGGTTTTGAAATGTGAGGACATAAGATTTGGGAGGGGCCAGGGGCAGAATGATATGGTTTGACTGTGTCCCCATCCAAATCTCATCTTGAATTGTAACTCCCACAAGTCCCACATGTCATGGGAGGAGCCCAGCAGGAGGTATTTGAAACATGGGTGTGGGTCTATCTTATGCTGTTCTTGTGATAGTGAATAAATCTCAAAAGATGAGATGGTTTTAAAAATGGAAGTTTCCCTGAACAACCTCTCTTTTTGCCTGCTGCCATCCATGTAAAATGTGACTTGCTCCTTTTTGCCTTCTGTGTGATAGTGAGGCCTCTCCAGCCATACAGAACTATAAGTCCATTAAGCCTCTCTTTCTTTAGTAAATCATCAAGTCTTGGGTATGTCTTTATCAGCAGCACAAAAACAAAGTAATACAGGACCCTATCTTCAGTCTCCTTAAATAAAACAATTATCAGCCAGGAATTTTTGTATCCTGTGAAACTAAGCTTCATAAATGAAGAAAATACACAGTACGTTTCAGACAAACAAATTCGTAGAGAATTTGCAACTACCAAGCCAGTACTATAAAAACTTCTATGAGGAGCTCTAAATCTTAAAATAAATCCTGGAAACTCATCAAAACAGAGTGTTTTTAAAGCATGAATCTCACAGGATCTATAAAAACACAAATACAAAATTCTAAAAAGAGGATTCAGGCAGCAAATATCATGATGAATGGAATAGTACCTCAGATCTCAATATTAACATTGAATTTAAATGGCCGAAATTCTCCACTTAAAAGATACAGAATGGCAGAATGGATAAGAATTCACCAACCAAGTATCTGCTGCCTTCAAGAGACTGACTTGACACAGAAAGACTCACATAAACTTAAGATAAAGAGGTGGAAAAAGACATTCCATGCAAATGGACACAAAAAGTGAGAAGGAGTAACTACTCTTACATCAGACGAAACAGACTTTAATGCAACAGCAATTAAGAAAAGCAAAGAGGGGCTGTATATCATGATAAAAAAAACTTGTCCAACAGGAAAATATCAGAAATCTAAATATATATGCACCTAACACTTGAGATCCCAAATTAAAACCATTACTACTAGGCCTAATAAATGAGATATACAGAAACACAATAATATTGTGGCAATTCAGTACCCCACTGAGAGCACTAGAAGGTCATCAAGACAGAAAGTCAACAAAGAGACAATGGACTTAAACTATACCCTAAAACAAATGAATTTACAGATATTTACAGAACATTCTACCTAAAAATCACAGAATATACATTTTACTCATCAGCACATGAAATTTTCTCCAAAATAGACCATATGATAGGCCACAAAACAAGTCTCAATAAATTTAAGAAAATTAAAATTATATCAGACCACAATGGAATAAAATTGGAAATCTCCTCCAAAAGAAACCTTCAAAACTATGCAAATACTTTGAAATTAAATAACCTGCTCCTGAATGAGTATTGGGTCAACAATGAAGTTAAGATGGAAAATTAATAATTCTGGGATCTAAATGGTAATAGCGACACAAGCTATCAAAACTTCTGGGATACAGCAAAGATGGTGCTAATAGGAAAGTTCATAGCCTTAAATGCCTAAATTAAAAGTCTGAAACAGATAATCTAAGATCATATGTCAAGGAATCAGAGAAATAAGAACAAACCAAACCCATACCCAGTCAAAGAAAATAAATAACAATGATCAGAGTAAAATTAAATTAAATGGAAACAAATAAATACAAAAGATAAATTAAACAAAATGTTGGTTCTTTGAAGATAAATAAAATAGATAGACCATTAGCAAGATTAACCAAGAAAAGAAGACCTATGATCCAAACAAGCTCAATCAGAAACAAAATGGGAGATATTACAACTGACACCACAGAAATACAAAAGATCTTTCAAGAGTACTATGAACACCTTTATGCATATAAACTAGAAAACCTAGAGGAGATGAATAAATTCCTGGAAATATACAACCCTCCTAGCTTAAATCAGGAATAATTAGAAACACTGAATAGACCAATAACAAGCAGTAAGATTAAAACCATAATGAAAACATTACTAGCAAAAAAAAAAAAAAAAAAAAAAAAAA
>NW_016824286.1:771250-777453 GCF_001698545.2 Rhinopithecus bieti
AAAAAAAAAAAAAAAAAAAAAAAAAAAAAAAAATCCAGGAACAAATGGATTCACAGCTGAATTCTATTAGATATTCAAAGGAAGAATTGGTACCAAAGTTATTGACACTATTCCACAAGATAAAGATGGAGGGAATCCTTCCTAAAAAAATTCTATGAAGCCAATATCACCCTATTACCAAAACCAGGGAAAGAATTAACAAAAAAAGAAAACTAAAGACCAATATCTCTGATAGACATAGATGCAAAAATCCTTTTAAAAAATGCTAGCTAACCAAATCCAACAACACATCAAAAAGGCAATCCACCATGACCAAGTCAGTTTCATACCAGGGATGCAGGAATGGTTTAACATACACAAGTCAATAAATATGATACACCACATAAACAGAATTAAAAACAAAAACCACGTGATTATCTCAATAGATGCAGAAACAGCATTTCACAAACTCTAGTGTTTATGAATGATTAACACCTTCAGAAAAATCAGCATACCAAGAACATACCTCAGTGTAATAAAAGCCATCTATGACAAATTCACAGCCAGTGTAATATTGAACAGGGAAAACTTGAAAGCCTTCCCTCTGAGAACTGGAACAAGACAAGCATGCCCACTCTCACCATTTCTATTCAACATAGTATTGGAAGTCCTTGCCAAAGCAATGAGACAACAGAAATAAATAAAAGGCATCCAAATTGGTAAATAGGAAGTAAAACTGTCACTTTTGCTGATGATATGATCATATGCCTGGAAAACACTAGACTCATCCAAAAAGCTCCTAGAACTGATAAGTGAATTCAGCAAAGTTTAAGAATAAAGAGTTAATGTAGAAAAATCAATAGCTCTGCTATACAGCAACAGCCACCAAGCTGAGAACCAAATCAATAGTTCAATCCCTTTTACAAAAGCTGCAAAAAAAAAAAAAAAAAAAAAAAAAAAAAAAAAAGAATATACCTATCCAAGGAGGTAAAGGCCACTACAAGGAAAACTATGAAACACTGCTGAAATAAATCATAGTCAACACAAATGAAAACACATGCGAGGCTCATGGATGGGTAGAAACAATACTGTGAAAATAACCATACTGTGAAAAGAAATCTACAAATTCAATGTCATTCCCATTAAAATACCACCATCATTCTTCACAGAAATAAAAAAAGTTCCTGAAACTCATATAGAGCCAAAAAAGAACCCACACATCCAAAGCAAAACTCATCCAAAAGAACAGATCTGGAGGTATCACATTACCTGATTTTAAACTATGTTCTAAGGCCATATTCACCAAATCACCATGGTACTGGTTTGAAAACAGGCACATATTCCAATGGAATAGAATAGAAAAACCAAAAATAAACCAAAATACTTATATTATCTTACCTAAATACTTACGTTATCTTCATCAAAGCAAATAAAAACATACAGTGGGGAAAGGACACCCTATTCAACAAACGGTACTGGGATAATTAGCAAGTCACATGTGGGAGAATGAAACTGTATCTTCATTTCTCACTTTATACAAAAATCAATTCATGATAGATCAAGGACTTAAACCTAAGGCCTGAAACTAAAACTTCTAGAAGATGGCAAAGACTTTATGACCAAGAATCTAAAAGCAAATGCAGCAAAATCAAAGATGAATAGGTGGGACTTAAACAAGAGCTTCTACACAACAAAAGAAATAACAAGCAGAGTAAACAGACAACCCACAGAGTGGGAGAAAATATTCACAATCTACACATCCGATAAAGGACTAATATCCATAATCTACAATGAACTCAAACAAATTAGGAAGAAAAAACAAACAATCCCATCAAAAAGTGGGCTAGGGACATGAATTAACAGTTCTCAAAACAAGATACACACACCCAACAAACATGAAAAAATGCTCTACGTTACTCATGACCAAGGAAATGCAAATCAAAACCACGGTGTGATACCACCTTACTCCTGCAAGAATGGCCATAGTCAAAAAATAAAAAAATACTAGATGTTGACATGGGTGCAGTGAATACAGAACACTTCTGCACTGCTGGTGGGAATGTAAACTAGTACAATCACTATGGAAAACAGTGGAGATTCCTTAAAGGACTAAAAGTGGAACTACCAATTGATCCATCAATCCCACTACTGGATATCTACCCAGAGAAAAAGAAGTCATTATAAGAAAAAGATACTTGCACAAGTATGTTTATAGTAGCACAATTCACAATTGAAAAGTATGGAACCAGCCCAAATCCCCATCAATCAATGAGTGAATAAAGAAATTGTGAATATATGCATACACACATACACACACGCATGCACACACACACACATACATATATATACCACTCAGACCTAAAATGGAACAAATTAATGGCATTTGCAGCAGCCTGGGTGTAACTGGAGACTATTCTAGGTGAAGTAACTCAGGAATGGAAAACCAAACGTTGTATGCTCTCATTCATAAGTGGGAGCTAACCTATGAGGATGCAAAGGTATAAGAATGATACAATAGACTTTGGTGACTCAGGGGAAGGGGTATGAGGGGCGTGAGGGATAAAAGACTATAAATTGGGTTCAGTGTATACAGCTCAGGTTATGGGTGCACCAAAATCTCACAAATCACCACAAAAGAACTTACTCATGTAACCAGACACCACCTGTTCCCCCAAAACCTATGGATATAAAAAAAATTTAAAAAATTTTTCTAGGGCAGAGTAATGGTTTTTACTTTGAAGTTCAGAAAACAAAATGCATTCCATCCTGTGGGAAAAAAATACCCCACAAGCACAGGCAAGCAAAGCAAAAATGGATAGATGGGATCACATCAAGTTAAAAAGCTTCTGCACATTGAAGGAAACAATCAACAAAGTGAACAGACAATCCACAGAATTGAAAAAAAATTTACAAACTACTCTTCTAACAAGGGGTTGAGAATATAAAAGAAGTCCAAACAACTCTATTGGAAAAATAACTTCATTATCTGATTAAGAAATGGAAAAATAATTGAATAGACATTTCTCAAAAGAAAACAGAAATGGCCAATAGACATATAAAGAGGTGCTCAACGTCAGTGATCATTAGATAAATGCAAATCAAAACTATAACGAGACATTATTTCACCCCATTTAATAATAGAAAGAATGAATAAGATGTAGTATTTGATAGCACAACTGGGTGATTATAGTCAATAATAATTTACTTGTACATTTAAAAATAATGAAAAGGGTATGATTTGTTTGTAAAGCAAATGATAAATGCTCAAGGGGATGGATACCCAATTCTCCTAATGTATGTGTTTGACATTGCATGCCTGTGTCAAAAAATCTCATGTACCCCATAAATAACCATAGGATGTACCCACTAACTTAAAAATATTTATTTTAAAAGTGAACAGTAATTATATTTTTTGTGTAGTTCCAAGTATTTATAAGGGCCCCTGAGTATCTTTATGCATTAGAAAAATGAAACAAAATCTGTAATAAATAAATTAACCAAATCAGTTATAGAACATAAATGGCATCATGAAATTCAACAGTTGTATAAGTGATTACAGTTTTAGGTTCTCAAATTCAGTAAGATTTCTATTGCTAGTAAAAATTAGAAGAGGGTGGTAACTATATAGACATAGCACTGATTCATCCTTAAATTCACGCCTTTTAATTTTTAAATTAATATCTACTGGTTATATTTGTCAGAATTACCTTCTGTCCTCAATTTTATTTGTTATTTATTTTGATTTTAAATTACAAAACGTCTAAAGATATGGATTTACAAATGATGCCTGTTTCCAAGATTAATGGTAATACAACAGATAAAAAAGGTGCAGAAAATATTTAGAGTACTTATCAAAAATATAAAATACTATCAGACGAGGTATTACAGTTTGGTCATTTAAGATGCAATCTATTTGATGTGTTTAAGTATATGATAAATGCATGCTTACACATATGTTTATATATACATAAACATAGTGATATATTTGCATACACATGTGTTTGTGTCTTAGTGTAAAAGGAATTATAGTTCTTTGAAAGATTTAGATAGTATTTATTTTCCAAATTCATAGTTTACATTGAATATAATTGACCATTGCACAGTATTCATTTCTGTGATAAATCAGTTCAACTGTAAAATTCTATGTAGACTGCCTTATCAGTGAAAGCTTATATTCATCTAACAAAGTAAGAATAAGAAAAACATTCCTAATATTCATCTTACTCATCATATTCAACAATATATTATATTAAATTACTCTTGTTTTAGTTAAAAAATTATTAATTATTTAAATTTCCTACCGAATTTTGGTTCAAAATTCAAGATGGTGGGAAAACCATTACTTCAGTTCTATATGAAAGACTTGATAATTATTGACCTACTTGACATTTGTATGTGAATCATCAGCCAATTACAGGCCACTCAAAAATTATTCTAATATTTAGAAAGGAAGTGTTTGAGGTATTACGTTAATTCAGTTTATATAAAGAATAAACCAAGATGTCAGTCTAAAGATAAAACTACTACACTTTCTGAATTTTATACTTTGCCTGCCTTAAGTTAGCAATTTAATAAAATAATTGGAAAGATTTAGAGCTATTTAGGCATAACCTGAAAGAAATAATTTTGATGTTTGATAATACAGGGAGACACATTCATTAGTAATAAAGTGATAAGACATACTACTAATTATAGGACAGAATAACAGCAAATTATGACAAAAATTAAAATAAAGATGGCCTAAAATTCTCAATGGAAATATGCATTTATATAACTTAAGAAGATTTGAAGAAATGTGTTAAAGATTAGAAAAAGCATTGAAATATATGTTTTTATTTGTTTACTTTGTTGTAAATGTTTACTTAATTATGGCAATCAGAAAATAATACCAACAACAAAAGCCTCAAATGATTTGATTATAGCAGCTTACAAATGTCATTTTTGAGTAGTTATATATTTTAGCATTTCAAAAATTTAGATGCTCCAAATTTATATACTGATAATTATCTGCTTAATTTTTTTCAAATGTGTGGATCATCTTTCTTCACTTCTTACTTCAGTGAAACAACCTTTGGATTTATAGTTTAAGCTACAACTGTTTCTGATCATCCTTTTACCACAAAATCATTTTAAGATGATGACTGCACTGATAAGACCAATCAATTTTCAGATAGATTTGATTACCTGTACATATGCTCTGCATTTATCCTTAAAAAGATTTTCAGTTATTTAATTACCTGTAAAATGGTACAGTATAATACACAAAAATAGCAATTAAGTAAAAACTACTTTATTGTTGTTCTTGAGAAAGCAGAATGCATAGATGATTTTAGGGACCTGTGTTTTCCTTGTTGAATTTCAAACATATAAACAGGATTTAATTTATATACCATAAAAACTTATTTCCATTTATGAAGCAATACTTTGAAATGGTGAAATATTAAATGACAGTCTCTTTTGCTTCATGAAGGAGGTGGATGGCTCTGTTACATCACACTAGCTTTGTAAATTAAGCATTATGATGTCCACTTTACTCCCTTTGCTTAATCTCATTCTCTGTCAGCTGTGCATTTTGCATTTGAGTAATAAATCTTGCAGAATATTAGCTACTCAGAAGGTTTTATTTCATATCTCAGAGGCTCTCCAATTTTTATAATCACAGAGATTTCCTATTTAAGGTCAGTTATTATATTATGTGTCACATCTCTTAAAGATTAAATACAGCCATCTTTATCTTTCTGCTTCACCTGAGGGGCTGGTGTGTCATGCTTATTACCCAGCACATAAATTGCTCTTTAAAATGAACTGGATTTATTTGACTTAAAAAAACTTTGATATTTAAATTAAACACAACCTTAATTAAATTTGTAGTTTAAGAGGAAAGGCAATGATGCTTCAACTAGAGGGAAATAGCTGTAATTATATCCAGTATCTCAGAGATGAGCCAATTTTGCTTTTATATATTAATAAGAAATATATAAATATTCTCGCAACTGTTTTATAAGTTATCTCTACATCTTTTATCAACTCTTTGTACTAATTTCTGGTATAAACACAAACTTATGTTTGTAATTATGAAATTATTTTAGTTTTTTTTAACATTTTTGGTTGTTTTAAACTAGTTTTAATACATTACAAATGTTAATTTATTACTAAAATTTAAAACATTTCATTCTCTGATACAGTTAATTTTTTTCAATAAATTAAAACAAAATCAGAAACTA
>NW_016824286.1:779564-781252 GCF_001698545.2 Rhinopithecus bieti
TATTTATTTATTTATTTATTTTAGAGACAGGATCTTGCTTCTATTACCCCGACTGGAATGGGATGGCATGGTCATTTCTCATTGCAGACTAGGACTTCCGGGCTCAAATTATCGTCCCACTTCAGCCTCTCCAGTAGGTAGAAATACAAGTGTGGGCTGCCACACCCTGCCAATTTTTAAATTCTTTGTGGAGATGGGGTCTTGTTATATTGCACAGGCTGGTCTTGAACTCCTGGCCTTATGTGATCCTCCCCCTTCTGCTTCCCAAAGCACTGGGATGACAGGTGTAAATCAGCACACCCAGACTGATTTCCTTTAATTAGCAATGACATACATATTCATTTTTGATGAATACTTACAAATCGATGAAAATTTTATTGAAAATATTAAGAAATTCTTATTCTACTAATTTGGTCAAAAATGCCTATATATTTCCATCACACTTTTCCCAGTTCCTTTCGTTCTTCACTCACTATTGATTACAAGTTAAAAGCAATTAAGTATATTTACTTAGCAAAACTAGTGCGATCCTACTTATAGTTACTGGGAAATTACATCTGTCAGATCTGTCATGGGATTTCTACATGAGAAAGGGGCTAATCTACATTTCAATTGCTGTATAATAAATTATTCCCAAACTTGATGGTTTATAACAACATTATTATTATTATTATTATTTATTATACTTTAAGTTCTGGGATACATGTGCAGGACGTGCAGGTTTGTTACATAGGTATACACGTGCAATGGTGGTTTGCTGCACCCATCAACCCATCGTCTACATTAAGTATTTCTCCTAATGCTATCCCTCCCTATCCCCCCACAACCCGACAGGTCCCGGTGTGTGATGTTCCCCTCCCTGTGTCCATGTGTTCTCACTATTCAGCTCCCACTTATGAGTGAGAACATGCTGTGTTTTGTTTTCTGTTCCTGTAATAACAACAGCATTATGTATCTCAGTTTCTGTGGGTTAGGAAGCCAGGTGCTGCTCTGGGTACCTCTCACAAGGCTGCCTTCAAGGTGCCGGCAGAGCTAGCAATGATCACAAGACTACTGACAAAGGAGTCATTTTAAACTGGCTCACTTGATTGTCACAGGACTCAGTTATTTGCAGGCTGTTGACCAAAGTCCTTGCTTGGCCCATTACTGCAGGTGCATTTCTATAGGACAACTCATGACACGGCTGCTGTTTCACTGGAGAGAGTAAGAGAAGACAAGAGAGAAAGAGAACAAACAAGTTGGAAGTCGTAGCTTTTTGTAAAGAAAACTCGCGAATAACATCCCATAGCTTTTGCCATTTTGTATTTATTACAAGCCAGTAATTAGATCCTGCAAAGAGAGGGTGTTACACAAGCATATGAATGTCAGGGAGAGATACCATTGGGAGACATTTCAGAAGCTGCCTACCGCAGATATTATTAATTTGAGAAAGTTAGCTTTACGGATTTCTGAAAGCACAGAATAATATTCCCATGATTATATGAAAGTAGCTTTATTTTTGCTAGCAGAAGGCAAGAAATAACTAAGATCAGAGCAGAACTGAAGGAGATAGAGACACAAAAAACCCTCCAAAAAATCAATGAATCCAGGAGTTGGTTTTTTGAAAAGATCAACAAAATTGACAGACTGCTAGCAAGACTAATAAAGAAGAGAGGAGAGACAAATAGATGCAATAAAAAATGATAAAG
>NW_016824286.1:784164-835126 GCF_001698545.2 Rhinopithecus bieti
TTTTTTTCTGTTGCCCAGGCTGGAGTGCAGTGGCGCGATCTCGGCTCACTGCAAGCTCCGCCTCCAGGGTTCCCGCCATTCTCCTGCCTCAGCCTCCAGAGCAGCTGGGACCACAGGCGCCGCCACCGTGCCCGGCTAATTTTTTGTAATTTTAGTAGAGATGGGTTTCTCCGTGTTAGCCAGGATGGTCTCGATCTCCTGACCTCGTGATCCGCCGACCTCGGCCTCCCAAAGTGCTGGGATTACAGGTATGAGCCACCGTGCCCGTCTTTCTCTTTCAAATTTTTTAAAACTCTTCTAAATTTAAACGTTGTTGGAAGAGTAAATATAGTAATGAGCAGTAAATAAAATAGCTCACCTAAAGTCAGGTGACTTTTACTTCACTTTGTTTTGAATTTCATGTTTATTTTATATTATGGAGCATATAATATATTGACTGTGTTATTGAGATAATATGGATATGTTGTCAGTATCAAATGAATCAATGTAATAAAAGCACTGCCATGAAGCTCTCTTCCACAAAACCTCAACAAAAGTAGGATACATATTGAGGAGACAAATTGTTATTTTTATTTCCATTTCCATTTATAATAGGACAGCTTTGTTCTATTATTTTTATTTATAATTGCATGAGTAATCTAGGGTTACTGTAAAAATATTAGAAGGTGCAAATATAAAGGAAGAAAGAAAAATATTTTCAACATACACTCACCAGCAAGCGATAACCAGAACTGACACTTTAATTCATTTACTTCCACGGTGCATTCAGTACAAATATATACCTATTTATATTTCATAACTAAACTTTCTGCTTTATGATTTCCTACTCTGACCAAACATAGGAGTATGAGGCTTATGTTTGCTCTTCTTCAGAATTGCCTTGGCTAATTCTCTCTCCTCACCCATAACTTGGCAGAATGTATGGGTAAAAGAAAGAAAAATGTGAGTGGACGCCAAATATAAAAGTTGTATTTATGTATTATTAATATGTGGAATTACACACATTGATAATTATATCATAAATAACAAAGTGAATCTTTAATTGCTTTTGCAAGTGTACTATAATATTTAGATGTAACTTTCAGGGAAATCTTGCAAAGGACTCTCCTGTAACAAATTACCACAAATGTACCAGTGTAAAACTACACGTATTTACTATCTAAGAATTTCACGGAGAGATGAAATTTGGGTGGCTACCTTAAAATTCTGACTAACAAAATTAAGGACCTTCAAAGAAACAGTTAAAATACTTAAATGTTTAACTGAAGGGTTACATTACTGTGATTTAGTGTCCTTTTTTTTTTTCAAAGACAGATGTATAAAGATAAGACAGATTTAGATAGCTTTTGCTTTATTGAGTAAAATAAATTTCAATTCCCAGAGAAAAGTCTGTAATTATACTCATAGAGTATATATATGTACATAAGTGCATATATATGTGTATGTAAAAATACATATATATTCTTCCTATGTAAATGAATCAGAAACACCAGGCTTTTACAAATCACAAAAATTATTTCTGCAATATTTTCATATTTTAGTTGAATTATGGCGACGGTGTAATGTGTCACACAAAATATAAAATTAGTATGATATAAAACACTAATATATAAAGCCTGTTGTGTGCCCATTGTATTTATAAAACAAATAAGGTTTAGTAAAGAATAACTAATTTATCTTTACTATGGCATGAATAATTTGATTTGTTAATATAACTGTAGTGAAAATTTTTTGAAATAAAATATTGTAAGTCAAACTCTAATATACCTCTATTTGTAATGTTATATATATAATTTACCATATATATAACTTAAATTCTCTCTATCTATATGTATATAAAATTCAACATCACCTTGGCACTAAGTAAATTACACTGTGAATGTTAACCTCAATAACAGAGAAGTGCATTTTAAACTAGACTGCATAATAGAATATTTATACCTAAATAGCCCTTTCAATCTTACTCTCCTCTTTCGAGAACATTTGTCATAGATATTTAATTTTAAAGTCCATTTAATACAATTTTATTATTTATTAGAAGTGGAAACTGGGCCCTGTTTAAGAAATGTTAGGTGACTTGCAATTGGTACTTACTAATGGATAATGGAAGCCGGATAAGACAGGCCCTCCTAACACCAGGCCCTCTGCTCTTTCCCCCATAGTAAATGACCTTCCCTGCTTTTATACTAATTCTAACATAAAGGTTCTCATTCTCGATTTGAAAAGCTGTTGGAATTATGTATACTAATAATGTAATATGTAACATTGAATTAGTACTGCACTTTTTCAGAGTTCCCCAGCTGCCACACACACACTTTGTATGAATCCTTTGGTAAATTTGAGCTTTGAGGTTGCTAACCTTAAACATGTCAAACATCAATATTTTTGTCAAAGTTAAGTTTTAGAAAATAGTAAGACAAAGACTCTATCAGATGTGCACATAACTGGTTAAAATATTATTTATAGCAGTCAAAAAGTAGACATAACTCCAATGTTCTTTAAACTGATGTTTGAATAATGGAGGAATGAATTAAGAAAATTATTCAAATATTTGCCTGGAAGTCTTATAAGCTTTGAGATAAAAGTATGTGCACTCTGTCCTCACTGGGCTGACAATTTAGTAGAGAGGATACAAACAGGAAATAGCCATCTAATAAAATTGGGTCAGTCAATCTTAACTGCACTCATTTGAGATTGGAAATGACAATATAAGCTCATAAAATAGTAAGTATGAAGGTTCCAGCAAGGAAAGATGAAATTAGGAAATTTTATCACTTGTTACATGGCAGAAGACTTACAGCTCATGAAGAGTATTCACATCCATGTGTGACGAGTTTGGATTTTATCCTAAAATAAAAGAGAAACAATAAAAGATTTTAAACAAGAAAGAACCATACATTTTTAGAAAAGTTTCTCTGGCTGCACAGGCAAGCATAAATCAGAGAGTAACTGGATGGCACACCAGTTAAGTTCTGGTAGTAATTTTAGATAGAAGTTGTCTTTGAAAACTCTGATGCTATTGTGGGCCCAGAAGGGTAGTTAAATTCAAGTCCTCAGCTCATTACTGAGAAGGAAGGGTCAAGTTCACCTTCCAGGTTTCACCGTGGGCCACTGAGTTTATGATAGTATTATTCACTGAGATTAGGAATTCAGAATAAGCAATGGGCTAGAAAGGTAAGATGAATTTTCACAGGTAACTCACACCAACTTTTCTCAAACAGAAACGATCCATGCAGATTTTATAGGAGGATGTTGAGGGAACTTTAGGGTAATGTCATTAATAAAAGAGAAGTTATAAAAGTTAATTGACCTCGAATCAATCTAAAGATGTAGTGACATACAATATTGCATATCTATAGCTATAATATAAAAAGGCCTGAGAAAATATATAATGTATTAACAATATTTATGATTAGGTAGCATATGTTTTATGATATTCACTATTATTATACTTAATTTTAAGTTCTGACCACTTTGTAATCTCTTTTAAAAGTATTAAAACAACTCTGTTAATTAGAAACTCTGCTTTTCTGTACTTATAAAATAATTATACAAACCTGAAGCTTCATATTTTTGTCTCACTATGCTGTTTTTCATTCTAATTTCATTTTGATAGCATCACATATATATTTTGCAGAGTACTATATACTTATAACACTACTTACTTATTTCTTTAGGAAATATTAGCTGTACTTCCATTTTTTGTTTTATGTATTTTTCATAATGGCATTTAGTTTCTTGTCAAATAGCATCACTCTCCATCCGTGGTATTAAATATGTAGCTTTTAAATATGCTGTATCTTTTCTTAGAAACATTTAAGATACACACCCCTCTGCAACAATTTCCAATGTTACCTATAAGTAGATGATTTTCAAAGGGAATCTACATACGCATGTGAGATAACTTGTTAAAGCTTTTCACTATGCACAGAAAAAAACTAAATTCAAATGTCTAAGGACAGATAATATATAATAAATTAATCAATATGGTGACAAAAGCACTTGAAGCAGGTAACAAAGGAAAAAAGGCAAACATCCTAGAGTAAACTTAGTTTGAGTAATCAGTGAACAGAAATATTATGTGATCATAATTATGCCTTTAGGTATATATAATCATTTAAGGAAATGTTTCAATAAGTCATATCATTTATATATCAATGCAATAATTTAGGTTTCATAAATAAAAATTTGAAGGACAGTATTAGAGACTAAAGTTAAAATACTATGCTTCTAAATAAAACTGGAAAATTTAATGTCTTGACAAAGTCTTTATGAATATTTGTCTCTGGGAGAATATTCTAACTACAGGATCACAGTAGCTCTCTTGGAAGAATGAACAAAGGTAATGCCCCAGACATGACCCTCAACAAATGAAAAATAGGATATAATGGATAAATGCCTTCTATTAGTTCCTCTTAGTGCTATAAAGGTTTACCACAAATTTAACCACTTAAAGTAACAGAAATTTGTCATATAGTTCTGCAGGTCAGAACTGCAAAATGCTTCTCACTGGGCTGAAATCAATGTTTCTCAGGGCCGTTTTCCTTCTGGAGGCTCTAGGGGACACTCTGTAGCTTTCTCTTTTCCAGATTCTAAAGACTGCCTGCATTTCTTGGTTTGTGGCCCCCTTGCATCTTCGTAGCCATCAATGCCTAGTTGACACATTCTCATGATGCCATATCGACTCTCTGTCTGTGAGGGAATTTCTTGAATTTGGATTTGGATCAGTAGACGGGGTAAAGATGATCACCCTCACCAGTATAGGCAGGCATCATCCAATCCACTGAAGGCCTGAATAGAACAAAAAGGCAGTACTCTGGACGTGTACCACTGGCTCTTCTGGTTCAGGATACTGACTTTCTTGGTTCTCCAGTTTTCAGATTTCAAATTTTTATATATATATGCATATAAATATATATAATATATAATGGAATATATTAATATAATATATAGTATGTATTATATATACTGATAATATATTATATATGCTTATATATTTATATTCCTATAGTATATATTATATATACTATAATATATTATATTATGTATAAATTTATATATATAAATTATGCACACACATATACACACATATATCTCATATTGTGTAGAGTAATCTCTCAGACACAAATATTCATGAATACTTTGCCAAGTACTGGAACTATCTGCAGTCTACTGACAATCTCTCTTACATGCCCTTTAAGGTCTTCTGGCCCTTTAAAAATACACGTGTATATTTTTCTGAACCACTTCATAGTAGATTGCTTACCTAATACCCTTAACTCCTTAATAATTCAGTATGTATTCTCTAAAAAATAATTTAATTCCTTATGTCATCATAGTACGGTTCAAAATATAGTGTTCAAAACAAGAAAATGTAACATTACTGCAATACTTTTGTTTAATCTCTTGGGGTTTTAAAAATGTGTTTGCCTGGAAATATCTATTTCATTTTAATTTTCCAAGGATTTTTAAAATAATGCAGCGTTTGTTAATTGGATTTTTTTCTCCAAACTTTATGATGTCACCTATCTGTTCTTCTTGATTCTGTACTTTCAGTTGAAATCATATCTATCAGTCTTCTTTTTGCTCCTTAAAGATAATGTGTAATTTTCATCTGGCCACTTTAAGATTTCTCCTCTGAACTGGCGTTTCGAAATTTTACTGTGCTACTCCTAGGGTTTATTTTCGTTATGTCTATCCTACTTGCAGTTCATGCACCTTCTTAAGTTCATAGGTTTTGATCTTTCTTCTATTTGCAAAAGAATGAGTAATTCAAGAAAAATTGCTTCTGTCATTTTAGCTTTCTCTAATTAAACCACAGACCTTTCTGAAGCTGGAATATAGTTATTATGAGTTTCTTAAGTATTTTAAAAACTTTTTTTCTCATGTTAAAGATTGGATGAGAAATATATAGAAAACAGCATGTTTGGACTATAGAGAAAAAATATTTTGAAAATCTCTTTGATGTGTTTAATCCATTTATTTTTTCTCTCTCTCTCTCCTTTATTCTCTCTTTCTAAAGTCTACAATTTGTATGTAAAATTGCAATCATTGGTTGATGTACTCTTCTTCTAGGATGGTTAAACTTTCCTCTGTCTATTATTTATAATTCAGATGATATATTTTGGTATCTTTGATATCACGTGATATATTTGAGCTTTATGTCAAGTTTATTTATGGTTTAATCTCAGTCCAGAATATACATTTTTCTACTAGAGCATAGCTTTACTTCTAGAGCTTACATCTTCTGGCCCCTGAAAGACGCATGATGACTCGACCATGACATGCTCATACTTTAATCTAGGCTCTTCAAGACAACAAGGCTATTAAAGGCTCTGATGTGTTATTTTGAATTCCAGTTATTATTTTTTGCTTTATTTCTGTTTACCTTTGTACATGTCCACCTTAAAAGCTGACAGTTCAAAGAAGAGAGCACGCATGCAGACTTTTGGCTGCACATGGTTTTCATCACTTTAAGCCCCCGTCACCTTTGTAGCTTTTAAACTTCAACCTGTCTGTGTTATTAGGTGACACTACTGAAAGCCAAAGTACATATATATCTTCTTAGACTCTTATTGTCCACACCAGAAATGTAAACATTCCATGTGTCAAAAAAAAGTGAAGGTAAGGTTGGGCGCGGTTGCTCACGCCTGTAATCCCAGCACTTTGGGAGGCCGAGGTGGGTGGATCACGAGGTCAGGAAATCGAGACCATTCTGGCTAACACGGTGAAACTCCGTCTCTACTAAAAATACAAAAAATTAGCCGGGCGTGGTGGTGGCGCCTGTAGTCCCAGCTACTTGGAAGGCTCAGGCAGGAGAATGGCGGGAACCCGGGAGGCGGAGCTTGCAGTGAGCAGAGATCACACCACTGCACTCCAGCTTGGGCGACAGAGTGAGACCCCGTCTCAAAATAAATAAATAAATAAATAAGAAGGTAAATGTGGAACATGTCTGAGTCCCAGTTCACATCCCTTCTCTCTAGAATGTTGCCCCTCACATTCTAGATCCCTTTTATTGCTCTCTTATATCCTCTGAGTATTTTTGTGTGTTTTACAGGTTTTATACTTGTTTTCAGCAGAAAATTTGATTAAAAACTCAACAGTCAGGACCCAATGTGGAAGTCCTATTTGTTAATATTTTTACCATTTTGAAAATAATTCTAACATAAAATTTATACATAAATATGAGAAAATGTTTGGGTCCTGAAAGTCTCCGCATAGGTTAAAATTACCTTAGTTAACTGTTTTAAGTTAAAACTGTCATTTAACACGTAGACAACCTTCAATAATGCAGGATATTTTATTTTGCTTGCTCTACAAGTATTAGATTGGTGCAAAAGTAGTTGAAGTTTTTGAAAGTAATGGCAAAAACCGCAATTACTTGTGCACCAACATAATACTTGTTACCTGATGTCAAATGAAAGATTGCACCCTACTTAATTACAACCAATAGTGAAAGTTCATGTATTTATTTGGCAGTAACCTTCAATGATATAAAATGTTTTAAGAAAAGAAAAGTTAGAATTATTGATTTTGAAGTACAAATTATGAACATCAACTGGAATTATGCATTTTGATGAGAATTTCTCATGTAGTATGGACTCATATTTAAGGTTTAATGAGTTTAAGAGTGAAGGAGTGAATCTTATTTCAGCAAACACTGTTTGAAATTATATTTTTTCACAATAAATAACTAAAAGCTTGTATATACACAAATATGAAAGAAGGAAATGTAACATGATTTAATATCTAATACTTGGAAATATTAGAGGAGAAAAGACCACTTTTCTTTAGCAAAATCATTAAAAGAATTTTAGGAAGATTCATACAAATTAAGATGAGTGACACTAAACCACAGTGTCCTTTTAAACATTTATAAGATTTTATTACTGAAGGTTCTATACTTAAGTATAGTAATAAAAAAAATCATTTAATTTCTTGGCAGAATCTATAAATGTTAAATAAAGAGACTATGACTAGGAATAATCAAGTAAATTTGCAGTTTGGCTACTTCAACCTAATGTCTTTAAATTCTGAGCTTCCTCAAGACAGAGCATAAGGTAATTTCTTGGGTGCTCAACTTAACTGGAGAATGATTGTTTCATCTTAAACTTTAAATAAGCAATTAAAATATAAATTTCATTGTGCCAGTATCATGGAGAATCTCTCCCATATGGACGATAGAGCCTTAAGACAAGATTATTTTATTTTTTAGTTTTTGGACAGAGTAATAATGGATTTTCTCAAGAGCAGAGTTACTTTCACTTTTAACTCTTCTTTTTTGTATTTTAGCTATATAGTTCAGAAAGTTTTTCCAAATTGTAGTGGTAGTGTTACATTCTAGTATGTTCAGAGTGGTCGAATATGTTTTTCATTTTTTCTAAGAAGACTATAGTGACGAGCTATGCTAGTTTTGATGCTCCTCTCTTTTTCTTCACCTCTTATTCATTTTTTCTTCTCTTTCTAGCAACATATCACATTATTTCTTCAGTTCTGATACTTGTGGTAAAATATATTTGTGTACTGAGTAACCTATGATAAGAAATACATAACCCGGTGTGCTAGGGTAATAGGTTGTGCAAGGAGGCAGATCAAGGAATGCAATGTGTAAAGGACATCAGGGTGATTCAGGAAGAGAAATCTGTTGGATGGCGACTGGCAAGGGATGCACTCCACACAGACAAGAACTAGGGATCTCCAGAACTTAAACAGGAAATAAAATATAAGTGAAATCAAGGATTCTAGAGGAATTTCAGCAACATGTCTAAGAGGGACACATAAGCCAATGAATGTTTCACCAAACAACAACGCAAAAAAAAGTTACCCACAATTTTGTACCACTCATTCAGTGTAACGTGGTGTTTTATCATGAAAAACATTTAAAAGATGACATTGCTTTTTAGGAGAATCTGTAGGTTAAAAGAAACATAAAAGTAGCATACAAATTTATAAAGAAAACAGTTTTTTTTTTTTTGACAAAGTAAAGAGTACTTGAGATTTAAGGAATAATGATAGTAAAAATAAAGTATAAGGCAAAGTACTATGTCTAGCATATAATAGTTACTCTTTATTGATAAATTTTAGAGGCTACTCTGATAAATTATACACATTATTTCTTGTAATTTTAACAAAAATAAGTATCATCACCATGTTACAAATAAAGAAACTGAGATGTTCAGAGTTTTAGTACTTTCCATAGTTACATTCTCCAATACATGGCTCACATAAAAATCTTTGCTTTCTTTTCTCACTCACTTGTGGGAGCTAATAATTAAAACAATTGAACTCATGGAGGTAGATAGTAGAATAATGGTTACCAGGACGTGGGAAGGGTGGTGGGGTAGGGTAATGGTTGCAAAAATATAGTAAAGTACAATCAATAAGATTCAGTATTTGACAGCACAGTTGGGTGACTACAGTAAATTGTAATTTAGCATCTATTTTAAAAATAACTAAAAGAGTAGAATTGGAATGTTTATAACACAAAAAGTGATAAGTGCTTGAGGTGATGGGTACTCCATTTACCCTGATGTGATTATTTCACATTGCATGCATGTATCAAACTATCTCGTGCACTCCATAAATATATACCCCTACTATGTACCCATGAAAATTAAAAAATTTTAATTAAAAAAAGTCTTTACCTTAAACTTTGTTCTGGGAAGAATCCAAATTAAGACATTCTATTCTAGAAATATTTCTTTGAAATTCACACTCACGCCGTGTGTGGTGGCTTACACCTGTAATCCCAGCACTTTGGGAGGAGAAGACAGGTTGATCACCTGAGGTCAGTAGTTCAAGACCAACCTGGCAAATATGGTGAAACCCTGTCTCTACTAAAATACAAAAATTAGCCAGGCGTGGTGGCAGGGGCTTGTAATCCCAGCTACTCAGGAGGTTGAGGCAGGAGAACTGCTTGAACTAGGGAGGCAGAGATTGCAGTGAGCCGAGATGGTGCCACTGCACTGCAGCCTGGGAAACAAGAGCAAAACTCCGTCTCAAAAAAAAAAAAAGGGAATTCACAACCAGTAATTCAGGTTTAAGAGTTATTGACTGACATTCAGAAAGCTTGACCCTTTCACTTGAATATAGGTTCCAGCAGTGATGATCTTTATTAAACTCATGTTTGCAATCCCCAAAGAGTTCAGTGCAATATCTTAGACACACCCAAGAAACATGTGTGCAAATAATCATATCAAGTGACTTTGTTTAATTTATGTATCAGGACTCTTTTATAGTGAGACATTTTATACAAGGCTTAATAATATGGTACCTAAAACAAATCAGAAGTACATTGAAGATGAAAATATAGGTGTTAGAATTATTATATGAATCCATATTTTCTACCTTAATGTAAAAGGTATATATTCAAAATTATAAATTTATAAAAAAGTAATATGAAAGTAGAAAGCATTTTTTATTTGCTAATCACAAAAGTTGTTAAAATAGAAAGAGGGATGAAAGATATTTGTTTTAATCAACTGACATCTCTAAATATAGTTCAGTCAGTGCAATGCTATCTATCTGGAACATACTTTCATTCTTAAAATCATGTATCTCAATGCCTTAAATATTGTGAATAATCCTTTTATTTAAACAGCTTGATAATTATCTCTGCTATCATAACAATAACAATGCAGTGTTTTATCTAGCCATAGTGTAAAATAATATTCTATATATTAATGCAACTTAGAAAGCCATGAATTATTTTCATTAATTTACTCACTGATTATTTCTATTACTCTCTGAAAGCCTATAATCTTAATCATGTAGCATTAAATTCAAAAGATCTGTTGATGATGCAAATGATTTAGATACAAACAAAAAACATTTTATATGATTAGTATGACTTTTCCAGGTCATCAATAAATAGTAAAATACATAATTTATTTTTTGCTACATCATGTAGCTTACACAGTTTGCATTTTGCATTTATTCATCCCTCTTTAACCTGAGATTTAAAAGAAAATACACTCAACTCACAGCTGATCTGGCTACATCTCAGTCATTATCTTTGCAGAAAGAATACTTGGTTTACTGTGATAATTAAAAGGCTGTCTCATGTGTTTAGTCCAATGAAATCAGTTTTATTACTAGCCTCTGGATATTAACACCTAAACCACATAATTACAAAATCTTAGTGGTAAGGAGGAAAAGGTAACAAACTGGAATTAATTTTTCAGCCTCCTAATTTCCCACTTCTTATCCTAGGACAGTAATTCATAATTAGATACTCTGTCATGAAAAAATATGAGTGACTATGGTTGTGATGTCATTACCTATTTTGAATAAATACATGTTTGCTTCTGGACTCTTTATTGTAATGCTTTCATTTTTTTCTGACTCAATAAAAACAAGAGTAGAATTATATCTCAAGTTATTGTTTGAATTTTCAGTAGTCTATAACAGCAATTCCAATTTCTGGTTTCAACATAGCCAACCCAGCATGGGCTTTCCACCACCAGCTTGTGGCTTTTGAAGCAAAGCTAATTTCTCACATGTTCTTCTCCTGTGAGAAGGTAATTATATCAGAAATATAGGAGATAGATGGGAGGTCAGTGCTTGGTTTTTAAGATATTTTATGGTACTTTAGAAAAAATTATTTTAAAATATCACAATTTATAAAACAAACTACTCCATTCCAGTCCAGTGGTACTGATACATCTTCATTCATTAATTCATCCATTTACTTATTTACTAAATAATTATTTACTTTCAAATATGTTCTAAGTGAGAGAAACCGGCTGGGCTTCTGTGTTGGGTGGGGACTTGGGAAACTTTTCTGTCTAGCTAAAGAATGGTAAATGCATCAATCAGTGCTCTGTGTCAAACTAAAGGTTTGTAAATGAACCAATCGGCACTCTGTAAAAACGAACCAATCACCACACTGTAAAATGGATCAATCAGCGCTCTGTAAAATGGACCAATCAGTGCTCTGTAAAATGGACCAATCAGCAGGACGTGGGTGGGGCCAAATAAGGGAATAAAAGCTGGCCACCCAGCCAGCTGCCGCAACCCTCTGGGCTCCCCTTCCATGCTGTGAAAGATTTGTTCTATAGGTCTTCACAGTAAATCTTGCTGCTGCTCACGCTTTGGGTCTGCACTGCTTTTATGAGTTGTAACACTCACCATGAAGGTCTACAGCTGCACTCCTGAAATTAGGGAGACCATGAACCCACAGGGAGGAAAGAACAACTCTGGACGCTCCACCTTTAAGAGCTGTAACACTTACTGCAAAGGTCTGAGCTTCACTCCTGAACTCTGCAAGACCATGAAGCCGCCAGAAGAAAGAAATTCCAGACACGTGAAAATCTGAAGGAACAAACTCCAGACACACCATGTTTAAGAACTGTAACACTGAGAGAGTCTGCAGCTTCATTCTTGAAGTCAGTGAGACCAAAAATCCACTGGAAGGAACCGATTCCAGACACATGAGTAATTGCCTAGATGTGTAATAAGCACAGAGTTTGTACTATTTGCCTGTGTAAAATGTAGAGTGGGTATCTCAGGAAATAAGCAAACACACAAAAAAGTAAATAACTATGACATGTGACATGTTTGGAAAACAGAGAATACAGTTACAGAGAACAATATGGAATATAACTTAATTTAAAAGTTTTTTTGGCCAGGCACAATGGCTCACGCCTGTAATCACAGCACTTTGGAAGGTTGAGGTGGGTGGATCACCTGAGGTCAGGAGTTCAAAACCAGCCTATCCAACATTGCAAAACCTCCGTCTCTACTAAAAATACAAAAATTAGCCGAGCGTTGGGTGGGCACCTATAATCCCAGCTCTTGGGAGGTTGAGACAGGGAGAATCCTTCTTGAACTTGGAAGGTAGAGGTTGCAGTGAGCAGAGATCTTGTCATTGCACTCTAGCCTGGGCAGCAAGAGTGAGGCTGCATCTCAAAAAAACCAAAAGCAATGACAACAAAACCCAGAAGTTTCTTTAAAAGAAGTCACCTGCTTTTAGTTTTAGAAGGAAGGGAAAGTACCACATATATGAAGATAGTGTTATGGAAAAGAATCATGATAAAGTCAAGTTTTAAGAGAGAAAGGGTTATTTGGAAGACATGGGAAACAGGACACCAGTTTTACTGGGGAATCATCCTGACTAAAGAGGAAAGAAACTTTAAAGAAAGAAACTGTAATAGATAGCTGGGGAACAAAATAGGCTATAGAACATAATGTAGATCTCATCTAAAGTATAATGGTAAAAAGCTGAAGGGTTTTAAGCTAATTTTCTTTTTTAAGTCTATCGGTAGAATGGGTAGAGGGGGAAGCAAGATTTGGGGGACCAGGTGGATATTGACTGCAACTGTAGAAAGAAGAATGCTATTTGCTTGAACTAGAGAAGCTGTCAATAATGATAAAGTGAATATATTTCTAGAAGGTTCTGGAGATATGCCATAAGACATGTGAATTGACCATGTTTTCCACATCTTTGACCAAGTATAATATTAAATAATATTTAGTATCGTGACATTTAATTTTACTAAAGATAATTCATGTATTTGTGCTACAAGGATATTACTAAGGTGGGAAGGAGAGACTACCTTAAAAGAAAAGGTAAAGTGAAGGATATTGAAAAGCAAAAGCAAAGGAAGAAACTCATTCAAGACTAGGTTACAAAATAAGGCAAAATATTTGGTAAACTTAGACATAATTCATAAATCTATTAAAATGAGAAATTTGAGAATACAGGGAAAGTGCTTTTGATGCATCTCTTGCTATTCACCTTCTCTTTCTCATTTAAATATACATTTCAAATTATGAAAATCTTTCGTAAATATACTATGTAGTATACTCTTATATTAACAAGTGATATATTTAAAAATTAATCCTTATATATCAAATAAATAGCATCTAAACCTACTATAAATTTGTCACATAGTGATGAGTAGAGAGCAACAAAATCAATGTAAAGAATTTTGTTATGAATGATTTTTGCTGTGAATGATAAGCAAATATTACATTCAATAAATCTGTATTTATAATGTGTTAAAAAAATCTATCAAGCTAAACTAATTTCCTCCTCACCTTCAAAGAGAGAAGACCAAGAAATGACTGATAGGCAAACTACAAGAATACCTGTGAAATGGAGAGTAGAATGTTTGAGAACTGACTGATCAGTGGCACCTGAGAAAAGGTAAGAATCAGGATGGCGGATTATCTGGTTGGCAAGAAATGTACAAAAAGGACACAAAACAGTAGAATGTTTATAAGTAGTAGTACATGAATATAAGGTGGGCCCTGGTGGTGACAGAAACAGGTAATTTTTGAAAAAAAAAATTCTTCTAAACGAAAAGCAAGGTGTAGTTAAAAACATATATGATATCATTCCGGATCCTCAGAAATGCCTATATTTCACAATATATTTTCAACAATTTTCTAAAATATTAGAAATCCATCTATTTCTGTTTACATATGAATATACGTACCTCTGGTATAACTATTTTATTGATTCATATTGGTCATTGGTAATTGAGATATATTCATTTTCCATACTCCTCCATGATAATACACAGAGAGAAGATTTAGAAAGGAGATTTTAAAGGCAAATATAAGTCATTCTTGGTACAAGTATTTGGTAATGTACAATATAACTTATTTGATAATATAAATGATTATGTACTAAATCACCTCCTAAGAAACTTCTTAGAATGGCTTTTATGATTTATTTGTCCTTAAACCACATAATAATTCCCTAATGATTGCAGTTTGACACATCCAAGTAGGGATTTAGTTTATTTCACTTCATAAGGGAAGAAGGTCTTTGAATTAATGTACAATTATGATTGCTAGTAATCTTTGTCCCTCTGCACATCTACGTGGAATCTATGATAAAATTGTAATAAATAGATGTCATTCAATTAAGATTAGAAAAATATAAAAATATTTTGTTTAAGATATAAATGTAACTATTGGACTGCAACTTTATTAACAAGCATTGCCTTCTGTAATCAGCAGTCTTTTACTTTTGCATATGCTGAAATACTGTATAATATTTTGGACCTTTTTCAGGATGTGTTAATGTTATCTAATCCTGGACAGCGTTATGTAAAATTCTAAGATGGATCTGAAAACACCTGCCTTATGGTTTGCAAACATTGTACAAATTTCTCCTCTTGTATGTGTTGCGGTCTGTGCATAAGATGGATTTTATAAGTGTAAGTAGGCTGCATTATATGGCAAAGGTAAAATAATTTTGCAGATGTAATTGAGGTTCCAGATCATATGGTTTTCAGTTAATAAAAAAAGGAATTATTTCAGTGGGCTTGAATTAATGTGTAGACTCTAAAAAGAAAGAGATGTGGAATGTGAGAAAACTTCAGTTCCATTGCTGGTTAAGACAGCAGGTGGCCTGTAGTATTGAAGAGTGGACCCTGGCCAATAGCTGGAAAGAAAACAGGGGCCTGACTTGTAAAAACAGAGGACTGAATTTTGTCAAAAACCCCATAAGCCTTAAAAAAACTATCCCAAGCTCCACAAAGGAAGGCAGCTCAACCAACAATTTTTTGAGAGCGAGTCCGTCTACCTTGCCCAGATTGGTCTTGAACTCCTGGGTGCAAGCGATCTTCTAAGCACGAGTGATTTCCTCTTCCCCCACTTTAGCCTCCTGATTAGCTGTAACTACAGACACATCACCAAACCTAGCTAAAGCCACCATCTTGATTTCAGCTTTGATGTGCTCTTGAGCTAATCTATGCTTAGACACCTGACTAGTGGAAATTATTCGATAGAAAATGGGTGTTAAGCCAATTAGTTTGTGATAATTTGTTACACAGCAAAAGAAAACTAATACAATGTCCAGAGTTATTTCCATTTGAATTCTGAATGCTAGAACTAGACTAGAAACCAAAATCATTTAAAATACAAATTTGTCGTATGTGATTAATAGTCCCATTTTTCTGTCTGGTATAAATGATGACACTTTTTTTGTTAAAGAAAATATATGGACATCAGGAAGAATAATATTAACAAAGTTTGGGGGGGGAAATGAACTCAATTTTTTATCAAGCAAGTTGAAGTAAATCTACTATTGGGACCTAGATCTTGTGCACTCCTACTCATACTGGTGACTGCAACATTCTACAACTTAGCAACCTCTAGTGTTACTTCATTTTTTTTTTTTCTTTTAAGGAGCAACCATATTAACTGACAGGGTTACTTCTTCAAATACTTTATACTTCTGGACTTATATAATTCTAGATGGTGCACTGGCTGTTCATATAAGTAAAAATAACAAATTTTGCTATAAACTTCTGATTTTCTCCAATACAATTAATCCCTTTAGAAAAACTATTGCTTTGTTTTATCAAGAAAGCATGAGAGTACTAACAAAACACTTATAATAATGCTGGCTCTAATTCTTATAATCATGCTTATGATCATTTACTGAACTTTATCACTAGCCAGGTGCTAGGTTGAGTGTTATATTCTTATTACTTTCTAAAATTTTAGCCAAACAACAATTAATTGAGATTGCATATATTCATACTGTTTCCATTTTATGTGGAAGGAACTGAGATCAGAAGCAGGGGAAATTGAGAGTTACTGTTCACTGGATATAGAGATTTGGTTATGCAAGACAAAAATAACAATATAACAAGTAAGCAAAAAATTGAAGAAACAAAATTAATCTTTATCCATAGAGCTAAAGCTTTTAACTACTGCCCTATTTCAGTTTATTAGTACAGAATCATAGCGCTTAGTTTTCAACCTACTCCAAACCCAAAATTCCTTCATATAGTCAATATTGTAATTGAGCGGAGCAGCATTTAATGATGAAATGTAAGTTTCTGTTTGTTAAAACACATGCTTTTTCTGACGTAAAATATTATGAACATTTTCTTACTAGTCACATTATATTTCTTCACAATACTAAAGATGATAAATTGTCTTTTCTGGCTTGAGTGCTTTTTTACTTTAATTTTTTTTCTGTCTAATTGCTCTAGGTAGGATTTCCAGTACTTTATTGAATATGTGAATAAGCATCTTTACTATGTTTCTGATCATAGAGAAAAAACTCTCACATTTTCATTGTTGAGTATAATGTTAACTGTGGCTTTTTGTATATGGCCTTTATCATGTTGAGATAATTTATTTCTATTCCTTGTGTGATAATATTTTTAATTCATGAAGTTATGTTGAATTTTGTCAGATGCTATTTCTGCATCTACTGAGTTAATCCTGTGTTTTTAAAATCTCCATTCTGTTAATATAATATAGTGTATCCTATTGATTCATTTGTTTATGTTTGATCATCCTTGTCTCACAAAAATAAATGCCACTTGGTCATGCCTTGAGGTATTTTTACTGTGATATTGAATTTGGTTTGCTAGTAGTTTGTTGAGGATACATGATTTTATATTTATATCTTCTATTTATATCTTTGTTTGGCTTTGGTGTTGGTAATTCTGACCTCATAAAATGAGTTCGGAATTGTTTCTTTCCGTTACATTGTTTAGAATAGTTTGAGAAGGAATAGTATTAATTCTTAGTTAAATATTTGATGACATTCTTCAGGAAGGCTACCTAGACCATGACTTTTCTTCACTGGGAAGTTTCTGGTGATGAATTCAATCTCCTTGCTAGTTATATGTCTGCTCTAATTTTCTCTTTTTTCATCATTAATTTTTGATAGGTTGTATGGTTTTAAAATTTGTTCATTTTCCTAGGTTATCCAATTTATTGGTATGTAATTATTTATAGTAACTCTCATTTTTATTTCTGTGGCATCGGTGTTAATCTCTCCACTTTTATTACTGATTTTGTTTGAATATTGAATTTGAATAGAATGTGTACTCTGTGGTTGTTGGGAAGAATGCTCTGTAAAGACCATTGCTTAGGCGCATATTCCTCAGTTTATCTCAAGCCAAGACAAAGGAAAGAATCTTAAGCACTGTGAGGCAAAAGCATCAGGTAGCCTATAAAGGAAATCCTATCAGATTAACAGCAGATTTCTCAGCAGAAACCCTACAAGCTAGAAGGGTTTGGGGTTCTATCTTTAGCCTCCTTAAACAAAACAATTATCAACTGAGAATTTTTTATCTGGGAAAACTCAGCTTCATAAATGAAGGAAAAATAACAGTTTTTTATAGACAGACAAATGCTGAGAGTTCACCACTACCAAGCCAGCACTACACGAACTGCTAAAAGTACCTCTAAATCTCGAAACAAATCCTCAAAATACACCAAAATAGAATCTCCTTAGAGATTTTCATAGGATCTATAAAACAACAATACAATGAAAAAAAAAACCTTTGAAAATTTTTTAAAAAATTTAAAAAAAAAAAAAAAAAAAAAAAAAAAAAAAAAAAAAAAAAAAAAAAAAAAAAAAACAAGGTATTCAGGCAACAAATAGCATGATGCATAGAATAGTACCTCAAGTTTCAATACTAATGTTGAATGTAAATGGCCACAATGTTTCCACTTAAAAGATACAGAATGGCACAATGAATAAGAATTCACCAATCAAAAAATCTGCTGTCTTCAAGAGACTCACCTGGCACATAAGGACTCACATAAACTTAAGGTAAAGAAGTGGAAAAAGACCTTGCATGCAAATGGACCCAAAAGCAAGTAGGAGTAGCTATTCTTATATCAGACAAAACAAACTTTAAAACAACAGTGTAAGAAAAGACAAAGAGGGATATTATTAAATAATGATAAAAGGACTAGTCCAACAGAAAAATATCACAATCCTNACAAGGTATTCAGGCAACAAATAGCATGATGCATAGAATAGTACCTCAAGTTTCAATACTAATGTTGAATGTAAATGGCCACAATGTTTCCACTTAAAAGATACAGAATGGCACAATGAATAAGAATTCACCAATCAAAAAATCTGCTGTCTTCAAGAGACTCACCTGGCACATAAGGACTCACATAAACTTAAGGTAAAGAAGTGGAAAAGACCTTGCATGCAAATGGACCCAAAAGCAAGTAGGAGTAGCTATTCTTATATCAGACAAAACAAACTTTAAAACAACAGTGTAAGAAAAGACAAAGAGGGATATTATTAAATAATGATAAAAGGACTAGTCCAACAGAAAAATATCACAATCCTAAATATATATGCACCTAACACTGGAGCTCTCAAATTCATAAAATGATTACTACTAGACCTAAAAAATGAGATAGACAGCAACACAATAATAGTGGGGGACTTCAATACTCCACTGACAGCACTAGACAGGTCATAAAGAAAGACAACAAAGAAACAATGGACTTAAACTGTACCCTAGAACAAATAAACTTAAAAGATATTTACATTTTTTCTCTTATAAATAGAAGTATTTACCGATATAAACTTTCATCTTAGTAGTGTTTTGCTGCCTCTATAATTTTGGTATATTGTAATTTGTTTGATTATTTGTTTGTCACAAGATATTTTGGTTTTCTTTTGTTTTCGAATCTCTATGCCAAAATTAAAGGTGATTTTTTTCTTTTTTTTTTTTTTTTGAGACGGAGTCTCGCTCTGTCACCCAGGCTGGAGTGCAGTGGCCGGATCTCAGCTCACTGCAAGCTCCGCCTCCCGGGTTCACGCCATTCTCCTGCCTCAGCCTCCCGAGTAGCTGGGACTACAGGCGCCCGCCACCTCGCCCCGCTAGTTTTTTGTATTTTTTAGTAGAGACTGGGTTTCACCATATTAGCCAGGATGGTCTCCATCTCCTGACCTCGTGATCTGCCCATCTCAGCCTCCCAAAGTGCTGGGATTACAGGCTTGAGCCACCGCACCCGGCCTAAAGGTGATTTTTATAATGCTGATACAGTATTGCAGTATTCTAGACCTGATGATATATTTACCTTCACCAGTAAGCTTTATTTTTCTTATGCTTTCATGTTGCTGTCTACATTACTTTTGTTTTAAACTGAAGTATTTCATTTAGAATTCTTTCTAAGGTAGATCCAGTGATGGTAAAATACTTCTGCTCTTTGGAAAAGTCTTTATTTCTTTCATTTTGAAAGATACTTTTTCTGGTTAAAGTATTCTTGACTAGCAGTGTTTTGTTTTTGTTTGTTTTCATCACTTTGAATATGTCATTCCACTCTCTTCTGGCCTGCAAAGATTTCGCTGAGATAACTACTGATAGTGTTATGGGGCATTTTTGTACTTGATGATGTACGTTTTTCTTGTTGCTTTCAAAATTTTCATTTTCTTTGACTTTTGGCAATGTGATCATAATGTATCTCAGTGTAAAAACTGTAGGTTCATGTTACTTGGAACTTATTGTTTTACTTGAATCTTCCCCAGATATAGAATTTTCCATCCATTATTTTCTTTAAGTAAGTTTTTTTCACCATTCTGTCACTCTTCTTCTTAGTCTCTCAGAAAATGTATATTAGTTTGCTTGATGGTGTTCCAAAATTCTCAGATACTTTCCTTTGTCATCCTTACATTTTTTTTCTTTTGCTTTTCTGGTTGAATTATTTTCAGTAATCTGACTTCAAGTGTGCTAACCCTGTCTTCTGCCTGACATCGTTTGTTGTGAAATTTCTCTAGTGAATTTTTCAGTTCAGTTAATATATTCTTCAACCATAGCAGTTATATTTGGTCCTTTTGTATATTTTTGTCTTTATTGACATTTTCAGTTTGTACACACAGTTTTCCTGACCTGGTTGAGTATCATTATGATGACTATTTTTAATTATTTGCTAATTAATTCATGTATAAGTCGAGCATCCCTTATCCCAAAATTTGAAATCTAAAATACTCCCAAATTTGAAATTTTTGAGGGCTGGCATGATGCCACCAGTGGAAAATTCCCCACCTAAAATCACGTGATGGTTTGCAGATGCACAATACAGAGTTTTATTCAGTGTCCTCAAGATAAAATAAAAATATACCTCCCCAACACCCTTAAGCTTCGGTGTATCTTTTTCACAAATGCCCAGATTTCTACAAGCAAGAATACTGACAAAAGGTAATAAAATGTCATGTGCAGGCTCCACATGCCAATGGTGGGTTTTCCAAAATGCCCCACCTGGGATCAAGAACTATGTGCTTTATGTACTCTGTTTATTTTTTTTTTTTTCTTTTTTGAAGAATTTCCTATGACAAGTGAAAAAATATGATCTCTAATCTCTTTATATATGTAAAAATATACCTTTAGAGTCTGTCAGTAAGCTAGAAGTAGGTATTGAATAATTTTTTAAATTATATTATTTGTTCATTAACTTAATAATCTGGATCAAGGTGATCATGATAATAATAATTCAAATGACATTGTTTGAATAGCAGAAAGCAATGTCTACAGATAACATGGTGAAAACACGTGATAGTCTTATTGAAGGACTACAGCAGTGTGCATTCATAACAGAATAAGAAATGATGGCAGTTTGTAACATCAAAGAGAAAATTTTAAGATAAAAACTTCTTAATGAGTCAGATGATGTTGCAATGAATATTTTTAAAAGCCGTCTTGTAGAATGCCTCCTCGTCCCCAAAGGATCCACTTCCTTGTCTTTCAAAAGCTTCTGAAGTTTCTTTTTACTTAAAAAAAAGGTGCAGTTTATAGTAACCTTTTTATAGAGACAAAGTATCATAGGTGAAGGCTAAAATCCTGCCATTGTAGCTTGTGTTGTTTAAAAGCTAATGTATGTACTCTGATAATACTGCTGTACTACTTAGTTACCTTAAATAACTTATTTTAATTGCATTAATGGTATTTTTATGTTAACCACTTGTATTTATTTGTACATACTTGTGCATATTTTTGCCATTAAGTACTCTTGTGCAAATGAGAGTAAGAAAATGGCTGCTTTTCATTTACGTCTAAATTCAGAATCAAGAATGATGGTGATGCCAAACAAATCCAGATTATCCACATGAGTGACTGAAATAAGGAAACTTTTGCTTTTTCATGGTTCAATGTGCATGAACTTTTTATGCACCAAATTATTTAAAATATTATATAAAATTATTTTCAAGCTATGTGTATAAGGTGTATATAAAACATAAATACATTTTGTGTTTAGATTTGGGTCCCATCTCTAAGACGTGTCATTATTTATATTCAAATACTTCAAAATTTGAAAAAATTTAAAACACTTCTGGTCTCAAGCCTTTACATAAGGAGTACTCAAACTGTAGATCTATTTCTTCACTGTTTGTTTTTGGAGATTTTATTTTCTTTCTCTCTTTTTGTCATGTTTCCCTGTTTCTTTGTTCCTTGTAACATTGTGTTGGCACTCACATATTTGAGAAACAGCTAAATCTCTCTGTCTATGTAGACGAACTTTGTACAGACAAAAGACCTTTATCAATCAGCCCGGCTAGAGAGTCTGGGGGGCACTCCAGTTTCTGTGATGCATCTTCTCTAGTTGTATGTGTAAATTCCCAGTTACAGAGTCTGCCATTTTATTTTTCAGGTGCTCATAATCTTTTGTACCCACTGGTATCTGTGATATACCAGACATTCTGGAGTTATCACAGGTCATTTTGCTCTCTTTTGTTCTCATAGGCCCCAAGGCTTCTAGGATATGTTGAGTACTATCAGTGCTTTGAGTCCAGAAAGATAGAAATTTGTACTTTGTGCAGCCCCATGGAAATCTTGGACATTGGACACATGCTTTACTCTTCTCCCCTTTTAAGGAAGAGATTACTAAGCTGTATTGTCTTCTGCCTACTGTGCTGTGGGTCTTCTGGAGCACCACCAAGACACTAACCTGTTTGCTCTCAGCATTTTCCAGGCATTTAGAATACACCAGGTCTTGTCGGTGCTCTAGCACAGGTGAGATGAAACCAGTCTCTCAGAGACCTCAAAAAGCCAGAATATCCAACCTTTTTCTTCCTTAATGAAAGCTCAAGAGTTTTCTCCTCTTTTTTTTTTTTTTTTTTTTTTTTTTTTTTTTTCTCCTGGGCTAGGGGGGAAAACCCTGGGGGGGGGGGGGTGTTGGTGAAAAAAAATGCCTTTGTCCTCAGTGTCCCCCAGTCTGTTGCCTTTTACTATCAGCTCTTTGACTGGGGTAAGATAAAAGCCAGTCCCCTGAGCAGTCTTTCTGAAACATCAGAATATTGGAGATATGCTTCAGTCTTCTCTTTCTTTCTGTAGCGAGAAGCCAGGAGTAGAAGTCTCCTATGATCACATGGGGCTGAACAAGAGACAGAGCAAAGATAATTCAGTACCACAAATTTTCCTGCTACCTTTGATGCTGCTAGTTTTGAAATCACCTGGGGTGTGGGAGACTTTTAACCTTTAACTGTATTTCTCACAAAAGAAATTGATTCATGCATTGTTGTTGAGTCTTTGTCTCCATGGGGGAAAGGAGAGACTGTATCCTTCCATTCTGCCTTCTTGCTGACATCAACGCTCTAAAATTATTTGTGATCATACAGTGAAGAAATAGCTAATGAGACTGTTTGGAAATATACATTAAGAGAGTATGTTTTGCATACATATAACAAAATTATTAATGAAATTATAAATTGAGCTGTCATTTTCATTTCCAACTAATCTAATATTTATTTCATTTAAACATACAACTATAAAGTGATGGATAATATATTACTACTTTATTGTGAGCCATGTTTGAAATAATGGACCATAGAGCTTAGAGACTGAATATACAAATAAGCAATGACCAGACTGCATACCACACAATAAGCTCAAGAATGCAAACCACAACCTCTGTACCAATTGCTCCAGAATTGTCAGGACTTGGTCGTGTCAGCCTATGACTGCTTACCTGTTTTTCTCCCTGCTTCCAACTCATGACCAACCAAGTAAAATCAAATGTGCTCCCCAAACCAACCACAGAAAACGTCCTGCTGTTAGTTAGCTGAGTTTCAGCATTCTCATGACCTCTAATCAGAGTGTACCTGAAACCTTCCATTTGTTCACTAGGTAGTGTTCTCACTCCCCTGCCTGCATTTGAATCTCTGTCACATTCAAGCTCACTGTAGGAAACTCTGAATAGATTATGTTTGTTTACATTTGGGTAGTCTTCATATATACATATTAGTAAAATTATTCTCAGGTATATAGTAATCACAAAGGCAGCTATCAGGACTAAATGGGAAATAGAGAAGAGACTTAACAGATACTTTTCCTCAAAGATGTATAAATGACTGATTAACCTCTGAAGATGATATAAATCACTAAAGTTTAGAGAAATGTAAATCAAAGCCATGATGAAATATGATGTCACAACTCTTAGGATGGATAACATCTTTAAAAAAACACAGAAAATAGCAAGTTTTGATAAGGATGTGAACAAATTGGAAACCTATGCATTAATGATAGGGATGTCAAGTGGCAGAAGCAAGGTGGAATACACTTTTTTAGCATTTCCTAAACAATAAACATATGTTTTCATGATATCCATAAATTCCACTTATGTAATAAAAGACAAGAATTCCAACACACATTTACACACTCATGTGCATAACAACATTATTTACAATAGCTAAAATGTAAAAGCTACCCAAGTGTCACAGATGGATGAATAAATAAACAAAATGTTGTCTAAACATACAGAGGAATATTATTTAGCTCTAAAAGGAAGAAAGAATTCTTACAAAGGGTCATTCGTGCAACAACATGTATGATCCTTGAAGATACTATGCTAAGTAAAATAAGCCAGTCACAAAAGGGTGACTGTTGCACTTTTTCGCTAATATGAAGTATCTAGAGTAGTCACATTCATCAAGACAGAAATTAGGATGGTTGTTGCCTAAGGCTGGAGGGAACAAAGAGAGTTATTGTTTAAAGGGTACGAAGTTTTTATTTGGAAAGATGAAAAGTTCTAGAAATGGATGATGGTGATGGTTGCACATACATGTGAATTTACTGAATAATCACTGAACCATATACATACAAATGATTAAATAAAAAATTCAAAGAAAATTTTATATGTTTCTGGAGCTTAAGAAAGAAGGCCATCCATAGATAAACATTTACAGTTCAGATGTTACTATTCAAATTATGAGAAAGTCCCTATTCACCAGAGTGTACAGGGAAGAGAAAGCTTCAAGAACTATGCTTTGGGAAGACAAAATATCTTCACCTGAGTCCCACTTTTTAACATACCTCCCCTGCTCTCACGAAGACACTTTAATTTCTTCCTGAATTTGTTGTGTTAAACACTTTTTGTTTTGTATCAATCATAAATATTATAAGAATAATCTAACCCCTTACTTTATCATATTACTTTAAAGACTCCTATGATTTGTTGATATTACACATTCAGGGAAAGAGGACCAGGGGTCATGTAGTCTGCATAAAATGCAATATTAAAGCCTTCTGTAGTTTTTAATGTCTCAGAGTCCAAACTCTTTGTTTCAGTCTTCCCAGACACTAAATCTGGTCTTTTGCCAGGGTTATTTTCTAACTGAGCAATAAGAAAATACTAATCATAAAAATAATACTTTGCTAGATTTTATGTAATTTGCCTGTGTTCAATGCCAGTCAGCACTTCCGCATTTAGAATGCTTTGTATTTCTCTTGGGCTATGACAACAAATTCAGGTTGTTTTCAGTCTTCTACCATTGTTACATGTGCCAGAATTTAGCTTTCAGTTACTATTATTTGTTAATTCCATTAAGTCAGCTGGAAACCAACTTCTCCATTGTATTATTTTTCTATTTTAAAGATATTTGAATTATCTTTTCTTTTCTGATATGGTATACCTTGTGGACTTAGCTTTTGTTTTTAACACCACTGCTATTGATTACTATGGGTACAAGAGAGAAAATAAGTAAAATTGTGTCTAATCCACTATGCCTCCCTGCTAACGCAACCCACTATTAATCAACTATCTCTCTTGTTTCTGTTCTATTTCTTGCTTATCTGTTTTATACCAAATTGTTTTCATTTTTCTGAATTTTCTCCTAAACCCCTGGTTTTCACTGTTCTCTCTGCTCCTTCCATAATCCCTTTAACTTATATCCACATTCCAGATGACCTTATATGCTACATGTTCCTGAGAAACGTTCATCTCCCCAAGTGCCTACAACATAGTATCTCCTCAATAAAGAATGTTAAATAAATAAATTACAAAAAGAAGATCATAAAGAGTAAGCCTGTGTTGTAGAAATAAATGATGTACATATTTGTGTGTGTTTGTATTATTTTCTGTGAGGATATGAAGTAAAGTCTCCCTATGACTGTAAACAGTTTATACAAAAGGAAAACTGAGGAAAAACTTAAATTCGCTTATGTATTTCTCTGTTATCCCACAGACAAAGTAAAAGTGACATTTTCCTACAAATTTCTTCTATTTGAAAATAAAATTTCTAGAGGTTATGTGGGGAAAATAAAACTTTAATTTCACAATAATAAAGAAAATTTGTTAAAAGCTAGTAAGTTTATCAGAAAAAAGTAAGTGATTACCTGTTCATTTGTGTGAAATGCGTTACTTAAGATGCCATATGCCATAGCCATATGTGTGAAAGGAATATAATATGAAGTATGTAGAACTGTTTAAGAAAACATTTTGGGGTTCTTTTGGCTATAAAATACTCAGATTATGTTGATTAATTTGACATCATAAATTGCAAAGAAAATAAAAAACAAGGTGATATGTGTATGATTATGTATTTATACATACATACACAAGCATACCTCAAATATATTGCTGGTGTGGTTTCAGACTACCACAATAGAGTGAATATTGCAATAAAACAAGTCACATGTATTTTTTGGCTTCCTAGTGCCTATAAAATGTTTACAGTACACACTATACACTATAGTCTATTAAGTGTACAATCACTTTATTTGTTTAAAAAGTACATACTTTAAAAATACTTTATTGTTAAAAAATGCTAATAATCATCTGAGCCTTCAATGCGTCAAAATCTTTGCTGTTGGAGGGTGTTGCCTTCATGTTGATGGCTGCTGACTGGTTAGGATGGTGGTTGCTATAGCAATTTCTTAAAATAAATCAACAATGATGTTTTCCTCATTAATTGACTCTTACCATCATGAAAGATTTGTCTGTAGTATGTGACGCTGGTTGATAGCATTTTTACCCACAGTAGAACTTCTTTCAAAATTGGAATAAATCTTCTCAAAGTCTGCCATTCACTGCTTTATCAACTAAGTTCATGTAACATTCAAAATCCTTTGCTGTCATTTCAACACTGTTTCATGGTCTCTTGACCAGAAGCAGATTTCATATCAAGAAACCATTTTCTTTGCTCATTCATAAGAAGCAATTCATCACTTTTTCAAGTATTATGAAATTAGAGCAATTTCTACCACATTGGTAGTTACTTCCCCCACAGAAGTCTTTAACCCCATGAGTAGTCACCCATGAAGGTTGAAATCAACTTCTTCCAAGCTCCTGTTAAGGTTGATAATATGCCCTCTTTGCATGCATCACAAATGTTCTTAATAGCATCTATAATGGTGAATCATTTCCAGAAGGGTTTCAATATTATTTTCCCAAAACCATCAGAAGATTAACCAGAACAACTATAGCCTTACAAAATGTATTTCTTAAATAATAGGGCTTTAAAGTCAAAGTTACTTCTTGATCCCTTGACTACAGAATGGATATGTTAGCAGACATGAAAGCAACACTAATCTCTGTATACATTTCCATCAGAGCTCCTGGGTGACCAGATAGATTGTCAATGAGCAGAGTATATTGAAAGGAATATTTTTTTCTGAGCAGCAGGTCTCAACAGTGGGCTTAAAATATTCAGTAATCCATGCTACAAACAGAAATGCTGTCAACTAGGATTTGTTTTTCCATTTAGAGAGCACAACAGAGTAGATTTACCATAAATCTCAAGGGCCCTAGGATTTTTGGAATGGTAAATGAGCACTGGCTTCAACTTAAAGCCACCACCTGCCTTAGTCTCTAACAAGAGTCAGCTTGTCCTTTTAAGCTTTGAAGCCAGGCATTGACTTCTCCTACCTATGAAACTCCTATCTAGCATCTTCTTCCAATAATAGCTGTTTTATCTCCATTGAAAATCTGTTGTTCCATGTAACCACTTTCATCAATAATCTTAGCTAGATCTTCTAGATAACTTACTGCAGCTTCTCCATCAGCACCTGCTGCTTCACCTTGGACTTTTAAGTTATGGAGATGGCTTCTTTCCTCAAACCTCACGAAGCAACCTCTGCTAGCTTTCAATGATTCTTCTGCAGCTTTCTCATCTCTCTTTACCTTCATGGCATTTGAGGGAGTTAGTGCCTTGTTCTAACTTAAGCTTTGCTTTCGGGAATTCTGTGTCTAGTTTGATCTTCCATCCCAAACTAGTAGCTTTTCCATATCGGTGATAGAACTGATTTATTTTCTCATGATTTGTATGTTCACTGGAGTAGCAATTTAAATGTCTTTCAAGAACTTTTTTTTTTTTTTTTTTTTTTTTTTTTTTTTGCATTTACAACTTGGTTAACTGGCACAGGTGGTCTATTTTGACTTTCAACATGTCTTTTTCACTCAACTTATTTATTTCGAGCTTTTCATTTAAAGTGAGAGACGTGTGACTCTTCCTTTCACTTGAACATTTAGAGGTTACTATAGAGTATTAATTGGCCTTATTTTAATATTATTGTGTCTCAGGGATTAGAGTGAACAGAGGAGAGGGAGAGAGATGGGGAAAAGGCTGGTGGATAAAGCAGTCAGAACACACACAACATGTATTCATTAAGTTCTACATCATATATGGACGCAGTTTATGGTGCCCCCAGACAATAGTAGTAGTAACAGCAAAGATCACTGACCATATAACAAATATAATGATAACAGAAAAGTTTGAAATATTGTGACAATCACCAAACTGTGACACAGAGACCCAAAATAAACTCATGCTCTTGGAAAAGTAACACTAATATATTTGCCGTACAAAAGGTTGCCACAAACCTTCAACTTGTGAAAAACGCAATTATCTGTGAAGGACAATAAAGGAAAGCACAATAAAATGAGGTAAGTCTCTATATGTACACTGAAAACAGCAAATTATTAAACAGAGCACACATTCTAAAGGACTTGTCTACCACATAGATGTGTTGGATCCTCTCTATTTTTATTCTAAAGATAAAAGCAATGAAATTAACTGATTTAACAATTATAATAATAATGAATGGGCAACAGGAAGAATACAGAAGCTATACAGCAGATTATAATGCAATGTAGTTATAATAGTTGTCACAAGTTATTTCATGAAAAGACATCACATTTAGTTGTGACTGGTACATCATAGTAATTATGAATTGAGTTTTAACGTTTGACTATTTTACAACCCTTGACAAATTTGCAAACTTGAAAAAACATTATTATATGTTATTCATTTAATTGATTTCAATTGTTTAGAAAGCATCTTAAAACTAATAATAGTGAAATATTATTGGAAATACAGATTTGTATTTGACATATAGATTTTGGTCATACATAATTTGTCTTAATTATTTGTTTCTTCATTTCATAAATAAAAGTTTTAAACTAAAAACAATGCAAACACATGGTAAAAGTCAAAATAAAGCTGAATGTCTGTTATGCTTACTTCAAATTTGATTTTGCAGACAGGCCAAAACAATCACCAAGAGGCAAACAGAAGTGAGAAACACTTGAAGATTGGTTTAAAGGACAATCCTATCAATATTAAGAGAAACAAGAAGGCATTTTAAACTCCTCATATTTGTCTTTTATTGCCTCATCCACACCTGCCTTTATATAGCCTTACCTTTCTTTTATTTTACTTTTCAGACAACATTTATTTGGAAATTTCAGGTAAAGATTAAACCTCTGTGTTAAAAACTGTATTACATTGAGGATTACTTCCATTAAATAAAATTAATATTAAATTCAACATATTAAATTTCATGATTACACTTCATAATAGTGAAAGAAAATAAANTTAAAGGACAATCCTATCAATATTAAGAGAAACAAGAAGGCATTTTAAACTCCTCATATTTGTCTTTTATTGCCTCATCCACACCTGCCTTTATATAGCCTTACCTTTCTTTTATTTTACTTTTCAGACAACATTTATTTGGAAATTTCAGGTAAAGATTAAACCTCTGTGTTAAAACTGTATTACATTGAGGATTACTTCCATTAAATAAAATTAATATTAAATTCAACATATTAAATTTCATGATTACACTTCATAATAGTGAAAGAAAATAAATCAATCAACAATAGTAGTCAGGGTACATGAATCAATCAACGTGAAACATCATATCAACAGAATGAAGGACAAAAGCTATATGATCATTTCAACTGATACTGAAAAGCATTTGATAAAATTTAACATCCCTTCATGTTAAAATTCCTCAAAAAGCTAGATATAGAAGGAACATACCTCAACATAATAAAAGCCAGATATGACAGACATATAGCCAGTATTATACTGAATAGGGAAAAACTGAGAGCCTTTCCTCTAAGATCTGGAACATGACAAGGATGCCCACTTTCACCAACCACTGTTACTCAACATAGTTCTGGATGTCCTAGCTAGAGCAATTAGGCAAGAGAAATAAGGCATTGAGATACTTTCTTCAAAAATATTATTTAGCTTAATCTGTTTTTCCTCATTTTATTTAATTAATGCTAACTACTGCTCAAGAAAGTAATAGAATTGACAATGCATACAATTCCCTTTTGTTTTCATGACAATTACTGTCATTTGGGAGAATTAGTCACTTTTACATGAAATATCTTTTAGAATACAAGCATTGTCATTTTGAACACTTTTCGAAGGCAAGATGTCAAGCTTCATCTAGATTCCCATTTTGATAATACTCTTGAAAAATGAACTAAAATCCAAACTATATTCAGATTTTACTAGTTTTGAATTAATGTGCTTTTTCTGTTTAAAGATGTAATAGAGAATAACACATTGCATTTAGTTGTCACGTTTCTTTGGTTTGCTCTAGTCTGTGATATTTTCCCAGACTTTCCTTGTTTTTCATGACCTTAACAACCTTGAGAAGTAATGATCAATTATTTTGTAAGACATCCTTCAAATTGAGATGGTCTGATATTTCCTCAAATCAGATTGTGGCAGTGGGTTTCGGAAAGAATTCCACAGAAGTGCAATGGCCTTCTCACACATCATATTAGGAGTTACAGAATAACCATATGACCTCATTGGTGATCATATCTCTGCTCACTTAGTTAAGGTACTATTTCCCAGGTTTCTCTCTGAAGTTGCTATTTTTTCCTTTCTATATACTTATGATTTAGACATGACTCACAAAGTCTAAAGCGTACACTGAATGGGAAGGTATCAATGTTCTGGAGGTGAGTGATCTGCATATAGTATTTGGAATTCTTCTGAAAGAAAGATTTGTTTATTCTTTACCATTTATTATTTCAATCATTCATTTATATCAGTATAACTCATTATATACCTGAGGTTAAATCCAATAATCTATTTTTTTGTTTGTTTGTTTTGTTTTTCCTCAAGTTGTTCTAGACTTGACCATGGGAACTCTATTGAATTGGCACCTGTGTCCCTTGACACATTCCTATTCTCCTGCTTTCTGAGCACTTCCTGACATTTCATTACTGCAAGATGCTCCAGATTCATCTTTCATTTTCCTTGGCCCTGCTGTAGAATCAGCCATTTCTTATAAAATCTCTGCTTCCATTAAGGAAAATAATATCTGGCAGCAAAATCTGGGCACGGGGTGTATACGTTGTTACTGGAGGATCACTGATCTACGGCCTTTTCAGCGGAGTCAGGTAATACGTTCATGTAGACTGACTCATGCATACATGTATCTCAATAATTGTTTCAGTATTTATCCATGTGCATTTATGTCAAGCTAAACATAAATTCCTATTGTCTCCAATCTAATTTCATTCTTTATTCCAGCATTCCCTTGTTGCTTCTCTGTAACTTCTACTGCATCAGTGAGTAGCTTGTCTTCCATTATAATCATATATGTATGTGTGTGTATATATATGTATATATATATTTGTTCAAAAAACTATACATGGAAAGCAGTTTCAAAATATATACACTGCATGCTTCTAGGACACCAGTTTACCAACATGAGTACAGTGTTTATGAGCAGTTTATTTTGCCGTTAGCCTTAGAGATTCCAGTCAAAACACATTTTTCCACCATTTCTTAAGCCACCTCCTTTTATTTCCTTCCTTGCATCCTTTCAGTATGGTTTTATGATGCATTTCTAACATAGATTCATTTCTCATGGTACCTATTTTACCCTGGGATCTTCTGCCCTTCTGGTTTCCTTGTTGTTGTTTGCACACATTAAAGTTTGGTATTTGTGATGTATATATAGCCTTCACATTTTTACAAATGCCTAAAGTAATGTTATTTACCACCCCAGCCCTACAGAAAACACTTCCTTTACCCACAAATTTTTTCCTGTGTGGTCTGTTTATAGTTAATCACTTCCCACCATCCAAAAACTTGAAAAATGGTGATCTGTTTTCAGTCTCTAAAGTTATTTTCCTTATTGAGATATAATTCGCATAATGTACAATTCATCTAGTTAAAGTATATAATTCAGTGGTTTTTATATATTCTCAAGGTTGGACAGCCATTGCTACTATTTAATTATATAACATTTATATCATACCATATATATGGCGCTCTCTCTCTCTCTCTCTCTCTCTCTATATATATATATATATACACATTTTTTGTATATATGTTTTTTGAGGGAAAGTCTTACTCTGTCACTTAGGCTGGAATGCAGTGGCACCATCTTAGCTCATGAAACCTCTGCCTCTTGGGCTCAAGCGATTCTCCTGCCTCAGTTCCTGAGTAGCTGGGATTACAGGCATGTGCCACCACACCTGGCTAATTTTTGTATTATTGGTAGAGATGGGTTTTAGCCATGGTGGCCAGACTGGTTTCTAACTCCTGACCTCAGGTGATCCGCCCATCTTAACCTCCCAAAGTACTGGGATTACATGTGTGATCCACTGCACCAAGCCAATAAATCTCATATTAACAGTGGCTCTGCAATCTTTCCTCTCCCTAGTCTCTGTCAATCACCAGTCTTCTTTCTATTCCTAAGAATTTATTACGGATATTTCAAAATATGGAGTAACAAAATATTTGACTTTTTTGGGGGGGTGTCTGGCTTCTTTCATTTCGCATAATGCTTTCAAGTCTTACTCATTTTATAACAGATATCTGTACTTTATTCTGTTTTATGGTTGAATGATATTCTATTACATGGATATATCATTATTTTGTTTATCCATTCATCACTTGATAGACTTTTTTCTCAATTTTAGCTGCTATAAATAATGCTCTTAAGAATATTCACATACAAGCTTTTTGTGTGAACATACGTTTTAGTTCCTTTTGATATATAACTAGGAGAGCAATTGTTGGGAGAGAATACCAAACTTTTTCCAAATTGGCTAGATCATTTATATTCCTGCCAGCAATTCATACACTTAACACTTTGTACTGACCACAAAAGAGCACAGTGGACTTTTTGGATCATGAAACTCTATTTTTATGGCTATAATGGTTATAGGACTGTATGCATTTCCTAATGAACTTTACATTGAGAAAGTATTAATTATTATGTGTTTAAATTGTTTTTAATAAAATAATATTAAAACTTAAATAGCAATTGTACAAACATGATGATTTTAATATACAAATATCACTGGGAAGAGATCTGATATAATTAGGTTATCCGGGGTGAGTAGTTTACTAACTTTTGTGGTGGATGTAAATTTGAACAACATTGATTTCATTTAAAATTTATGAATAAATTTTCAAAATCCTACATATTTGCATCTTCTTAATCTGAAATCACTCTGTTTTATTAAAACAAATGGAGAAAATATTTGTATGAAGGTGATGAATGGTGCTTCACAAATTTATAACTACATTCCACAGACACAATGTATAACTTACTTCATCTTTTAAGTGCTATAAAACTAGCATTCTGTTTGGAATAAACACAAAGCACTTCCATATCTGCATAGATAGCAACCAGAAGAAAGGGAATATTCTTTGGAGGTGTTATGTAAATATTATTGACATTTCCAAAACAATACAAAATTGTCTCTCTTTATTGACTATTATGTTAAGTATCTGGGACAGGTATCAGCAGGACTGAACATGTACTTTATGGGGTGTGTGTGTGTGTGTGTGTTGTGTCTGTGAGACACTGAAATAGATATCTAGTCAAGTTATGGTAAGCTTTTCCTTGATATGATACTGTTCCTTGTATCATACTGAATAAAAACTAAAGGGAAAAGAGAAGAACTGAAAAATGCATTAGCAACCAGAGAATTAGCTATATGTCTGAAATAAATACGTGTATATATGTGAGCTTATTCTCCAATTAATTGCTATTATTAAAAGAAGCGAGTATCTTTGCTTCAATGGAAAAAATATTCAGTGTCTATAGGACACACCTCCAGGTTATTTGACTCAAGTCTTCCATTACCCTTGAGCTCTGTTATAACTCTGTAGTAGTACGTAACTGAAAACCATGCAAAACAATTTCTAAGGACATTCAAATTCTGTAATGATGGGCAGATTTTCAATTGTGTTTGGATTATAGGGATGGATCCCTCATGAAAGTCTTGGGCCATCCCATCGTTGGTAACTGAGCTCTCGCTCTGAGTTTACAGAGATATGGTCATTTGAAAGTGTGTGGCATCTCCCCCCATACTCTCTCTTTTGCTCTCATTCTTAGCATGTAAAGTGCCTGAATCGTGAGCCAGTTAAACCTCTTTTCTTATAAATTACCCAGTCTCAGTTATTTCTTTATAGCAGTTGGAGTATGGCCTAATACACCCTCTATAGCAAAAAATAACTGTCCCTTTATTTGCATATTCATTTTAATATTCCTGCTCACTACATGACCTCTTTTTTGGATTCTCTTTTCAAGCTGTTATAACATTAGCTTGATCCCTTCATGAGTTAATAAAAACTCTTAAACATGTACAATTTTATATTTTTATGAAAATTATAGTTTTACAATTTTTAATAAAAAAGACCTTTAACACCATTAATAACATCCTAAGTGCCACAAAGTTTTCTTTGAAAGTATAAAGTAAGCTGGAAACTTGGCACAAATATACCAGAAGCAGAAACTGAGACAGGAATAAAGATATACCTGAATTTTGGTGGAAATGTTTTTCAGGAAAAACCTGAAGCAGGATAGAGAAGAGAAAAATAGGAACAAAGATATTTTGATCCACAGGGAGAAGACCCTGGAGAATGCATTACTCCCAGAAGATGGATACTCTTTTAGGCCAGCAGGTGAGATGTTGGAAACCATGTACTATTAATCAGGGCTAATGGCCACTCCCTGGGGAAGGAGCAGTGATGTAACTCTTTTAGGGCAGTGACTCCCATCAGTCAAGTACATTTTTATGTAGATAGGTGACAGCTCCTAGACATTACCAGTCAAAAGAGATACAACGAAAATCTAGGCAGGGCAGCCACATCTACCACTACTCATAAAAATGTCCCTATGTGTAGACTCTGTCTAGGTTTTATGTCTAGGCTTTTATATGACAAAGGCTGGATATAGCAAATAGCCATATTTATCAAATTATATTTATATTTCATAAACCACACACTTTGGCAAATATTTTAGTAAATGATTTCCCTATCTTTATATATAAAACCACAACCTTTGTCTACTTGTACATAAAAATACTTCAGATTTTATATTTTTGGTAAAACTACTACCATTCTTCCCAGAGAACCAGAAGCATACCATTAAGGCCAGAAAAGATATGCAACTGACCTGAATACAAATATGAGCAGAAAAAACTCACAAAAAAGAACTATAGTCAATTAAAATAAAATCTCAATATTTAACCTCCCCAGCAATAAAAAAAGAATTTTATACTTTGTATAATGGGTTCTACCCTGGTAGGGTTAGGAGAGTTATATGGGAGAAAAAAAAAAAAAAAAATCTCTATACCCTAAAAAGTTGTTTATGTATTTAGTAGAAAGAAACAGAAAAAAAAAGAAAGATAACCTATGCATTGATAGATACAACACTACAGGAGTCAATTCTTTCTTGAGAAAATCATCAAGATAATAAAAAATCCAAGTCAAGAGTTTAGTCAGTGTCTTTTCCTCAATTTTTGTCCCTACTCTTAATACAACAACATGATACATATAATATTGTATTTTCTAAGCTTATAGAAAGCTTATTATTCTAAGCTTATTATTATTATTATCGTTATTATTATTTTGAGACAGAGTGTTGTTGTGTTGCCCAGACTGGAGTGCAGTGGTGCTGTCTCAGCTCACTGCAACCTCCGCCTCCTGGGTTCAAGCAATTCTCCTGCCTCAGCCTCCCAAGTAGCTGGGATTACAGGTGTGTGCAACCATGCCCGGCTAATTTTTGTATTTTTAGTGGAGATGTGGTTTCACCATGTTGGTCAGGCTATACTAGAGCTCCTGACCTCGTGATTCACCCGCCTCAGCCTCTAGAAGTGCTGGGATTTCAGGTGTGAGCCAGGGAAATTTCAATGCACCTGGGAAATACTTTTTAAACGTTGGCCCTCAGAAACCTCTGCAATGGACTGTACAGGACATAACATTAAAAAACTCAAATTAACTTAGTCCTTATTTCTTTTACTAACTAGAATTATTGTCAGTTTTCTTGGTCAAATCAATTATAGTGCTATGCTTTAATAGGAGCAGCACATGAAAACATAATTTAAGCCAAAAAAAGTCAATCCTAAATTTTTTTGCTGTTTTAAATATTTAATAATAACCCTTTCATTATACTGTCCATTTCTCATTCCTACAGAGAAATGCCCAAAAACGTACAGAGAAAGAAATTTCTTCAGAGGCTGCCTTGTGGCTGGTCTTAACTGTACCAAAACATCACATTCCAATTTTAACGATTCCAGGCCTAAGGCTAGAATTTATCAACTTTCCAAGTTTCTAAAGATTCCACGTAGTAAACAGGACACATTAGATTAGCAGGACAACAGCTATGTGTCCACAGGTTCAGTCTTGATCGTTTATGAGCCGTTACGAGTTGTCTTTCACTCATGGCTGTGATATACCTTGCCCTTTATAAAATAGAGAAGCTTGAATTTTCTGTAGTTCAGAGAAACATCCGACTCAATCTAATACCTTACCATAGGAACCTTATTAATCAGATCTAATATACATACTTTCTATTATGTTACCCTGCACACATATAGAGCTAATTGTGTCTATTTCAAAATTGCAATTCAGATAGGTCTGACTGTCCTATTTAGAAATTATTCTCAACCCAAGTCCAGTCCATCATTCCCATCTCAAACTTATACTAAACTAAAGCTTCCCATCCCACAAAATGAAAGTATTTGAAACATCTTTGGCTCTTTACAGAGCAGTGTGTCCTCATATCTCGAAAGAAGTAAAAAATTTTAATTCTCTTTAATAAATATGTAAATTTTATTTATCTATGTAAAGTGTATTAGAAAATAATTTTTTAAAAAATCGATTTTTGAGTCCATTAATTTATTTTCTTTTACAAAAAATAGTAACAATAGAAACAGCAATGCAAATCAAGTTCATAGCCTACCACTTTTGTGAGTTTTTTCTACTGTTTTATGTCACAGAAATAGCTGTTTTGAAATAAGTAAAGCTAGACCTATTGTACACAGTCACAATTCTATCTATTTTAAATATCTTTGAACAGCCTCACAGTAGGGTCATGGTCTCTAGCAAAGCCTATTTTCCTCTAAAGAAATACCTGTAGGCATTTGAGAAAAAACCAGGCATTTTCAATCTCTTTTAAACACAAAGAGAACATTTTAAAAGGCTGCTAATAATTAAATGGAGATCTAAAGGACCAATTTGCAATAGTTTTTTTTAAAAAGGCAAGTTCATTGTGCTGAAATGAACTCATAATTGTTCATGAAATATTTGCATATGAGAATTATCTGCATTCCTCAGAACGGTGGGATGAAATTGGAATTCTCCTCTTTTCAATACATTTGAATGCATCTACATGTGCACAGTGAATTGGAGAAACATGGTTATTTTTAAAAAATACTACTTTCTGAAACATAATGAATAAAGAGGCAAATGGTATTTAAAATGGAATTATGCATCTCTCCAATTCAATGTTTCTATTTTAATTTCTAAGTTTCAAAATGTAGATCGCTCAGCATCCACAACCATGGTTAAATATATCACATATTCAGACCACCTAACTCTAGTTAACACAGTCCTGAGTGTACAGATTTTTGCCCAAATGTGTGATTTTGTATAAAATATGAGTTTTAGTCCTATTGATTTCAATATGATTTTATAAACATAACTCTGAAAAACTGTCTATATGAGCCTCTTACAAATATATTCTCCCGTTAGGTAATACCATTACTTTTGTCAACAATTTTATTATTTTCATACATACTTTTAATTGAAAATTGAAGGTGAAAATAGTGTAAAAAAATCTAAAATTAAAATTATTCACAATTTTCTACTTTCAACACTTATTTAGCATTCTATCAAACTTCTATTCTTTTTATTTTACCATGACTTTCTTGTCCAGAAGTATGCATAGATTTAGTAACTACAAATCTAGTGCATGTATCTATTTTCCACTTTATTTTTAACACATTTTTTAAAGTTTTAGAGTTATAGAAACAAATAAGAATATGGCAAAGAGATTTCCCTTTCACACATAGAGTTTTCTCTATTATTAACATCTTACTTTAGAGTACCATATTTGCCACAATTAATTAAGAAATATTGCACATTGTTTTAACTAAAATCCTTGATTAATCACGTTTCCTTAGTTTTCCCCTAATTCTCTGTTCTAGAATTTCATCTGGGATACCACATTACATGGTTCTTGTCACATCACCGTAAGCTCCTCTTAGAGGTGACAGCTTTGGGAAGTAAGCTTTTGAAAAATCCTGGTTTGGCCAGGCGTGGTGGCTCATGACTGTAATCCCAGCACTTTGGGAGGCCGAGGTGAGTGGATCACCAGGTCAGGAGATTGAGACCATCCTGGTCAACACGGTGAAACCCCATCTCTACTAAAAATACAAAAAATTAGCCAGGTGTGGTCGTGGGCGCCTGTAGTCCCAGTTACTCGGGAGGCTGAGGCAGGAGAATGGCGTGAACCTGGGAGGCAGAGTTTGCAGTGAGCCCAGATGGCACCACTGCACTCCAACCCGGGCAACAGAGCGAGACTCCATCTCAAAGAGAAAAAAAAAAAAAAAAAAGGAAAAATTCTGGTTTAGCGTCATAACTATACTGAGATTTGTGGAGCAAGAGCACTGATATAAAGTCCTGTTATCATCACATCATATAGAGTACATACTATCAACAAGTTGTATCACTGTTGATGTAGATCTTGGTCATCTGGCTGAAGTGGTTCTTGTCAAGTGTCAAGTTTCTTCACTCTAGAGTCACTGGTTTTGTCTCTATTCCCATACTATGTACCTTGGAAGGCAGTTGTTATACACAGCCCACACTTATGTGGAGAATTATTATGTCACTTCCTTCCTGTTTGGTAAATTATACAATCATTTTTATGTAACAGTATGGAGTCATGTGTATTTATTGTGTACTTTATGTTATAATCCAATACTACTTTATTTCCTTTGTTTCTCAAATTTTTCCAGCTTTGGGCATTGGGAGCTCTCTCAGTTGGCTATTTTGTTCCTTTGAAGTACGTTTATCAGTGTGAAAGGGTTTTTTTGTTTGTTTGTTGTTTTTGAGCACTTTATTCCTTTCTAATGCCACATAACACTCCAGACTCAAGTTTTTAATTTTCTGCCTCAGCCTTAGAATCAGCCATTTCTCTAAGGAGTGTTAGTTTCTTTAATGGTTAATGGTATTAGAAACCAAGATATAGTGCTTTTTGTTCCTGTTCCTTTAGGCCCTCTCAGTTGACAGGAAAGAAAAAGCCAACTTATAGATATACACACATATCTACCAATTAATTTATTTAACCATCATATCCATATTAAGGTAAAAATGAATTCAACTTTTCCAAATGTTACCCGGGGTTCCTTGCTCCCAGAGCTCCCAAGATAGTGGTGGGCTGCTTCCAAAATGGCAGGGGGCTGCTTCCAAGATGGTGGCAAGCCTCGTGTTCTCTGACCTGGGGTTCTTGGCCTCACAGACGCCAAGGAATGGAATCTTGGGCCATGTGGTGAGTGTTATATCACATTAGAAGTCATGGGTCACAGAAGAGAACCATGGAACCCAGTGACTAGTGTTCAGCTCGATTAGAATGAACCCGGGCACTTAGCTGTGCAGGAACAATGGTAAGCCTTTAGCCTGATCAGGAGTGGCAATGGGTGCCTTGCTGGATCAGTAGCCCAGCGGACACTGTGTGGGATCCGGAGGAAAGGAAGTCAGCGGCTGGTCTGCCATGGCGGCAGGGCGAGCAACAGCTCAGCTTCAGCGGTAACAAACATGGACCATAAGAGAGTGCAGTTGTAAGATTTAATAGAGTGAAAACAGAGATCCCATACAAAGGGAGGGGACCCAAAGAGGGTAGCCATGGCCACCTTGTATGCCTGGGTTTATATCCCGTTCATTGTCCCTCCCTCTGTGCTCTCAGACAATAGATGATTGGCTCCTGTTTTTGCCTAATTAGCTTTTTTCTTTACCTCCTGTTTTTGCCTAATTAGCTTTTTAGTGAGCTCTGTTTACCACCTGATTGGTCAGGTGTGAGCTAAATTGCAAGCCCCGTGTTTAAAGGTAGATGCGATCACCTTCCCAGCTAGACTTAGGGATTCTTAGTGACCTAGGAAATCTAGCTAGTCCTGTCTCTCACTAACTCTTATGTATTACCATGTTGATCACTTTAATTTTTAGCCTGAAATTTTCACCTCAGTGAGAAACTAGGCTCAACCATCCACCATGATTTACTTAGTGGTTGCCTTCCAAAATACATTTACAGGGGAAATAGAGTTATTGAATTATAACCCTATGATAGGCAAGTTTATCAACTAGAGCATACGTGTTATCCTTCATTTTTAATTTTTTCCCATTGCTTTAGAGTTTGCATTATTTATTTAAAATTAATCTAAAATTATTTTTAAATCAGTACAAACTTTAATACTATTTTATGACTAGTGCATGTACCTTATAGTACAGTATTCATAATTCTTCCTTCCCATATTTATCACATTCTAGTTATCTAATAGATTAATTAATGATAAGAAAAATAAAAAATCTTAGTTTAACTTTTCTTTTTAATTTTACTTTAAGTTCTGGGATACATGTGCAGAATGTGCAGGTATGTTACGTAGGTATATGTGTGCCATGGTGGTTTGTTGCACCTATCAACACATTACGTAGGTATTAAGCCCCACATGTATTAGCTATTTGTCCTGATGCTCTCCCTCCCCTCACCCACACCCGACAGACCCGATGTGTGTTGATTTCCTCCTTGTGTCCATGTGTTCTCACTGTTTAGCTCCCACTTATGGGTGAGAATATGTGGTGTTTGGTTCTCTGTTCCTCTGTTAATTGCTGAGGATGCTGGCTTCCAGCTTCAGCCTTGTCCCTGCAAAGGACATTATCTCATTCCTTTTTATGACTGCATAGCATTCTATCATGTATATGTACATTTTCTTTATCCAGTCTATCATTAATGGGCATTGGGGTTGGTTGCATGTCTTTGCTATTGTGAATAGTTCTGCAATAAACATATTTTTGAATTTATCTTTACAGTAGAATGATTTATATTTTTACAGTATATATTCATTAATAGGATTGCTGGGTCAAATGGTATTTCTAGTTCTAGATCTTTGAAGAATCACCATACTGTCTTCCAAAATGATTGAACTAATTTACACTCCCACCAATAGTGTAAAAGTATTTCGATTCCTCTGCAGCCTCGCCAGCATGGGTTGTTTCTCGACTTTTTAATAATTTCCATTCTGACTGGCGTGAGATGGTATCTCATTGTGGTTTTGATTTGCATTTCTCTAGTGATCAGTGATGTTGAGCTTTTTTTCATATGTTTGTTGGCAGCATAAATGTCTACTTTTGAGAAGTGTCTGTTCATGTCCTTTGTCCACTTTTTGATGGGGTTGTTTGTTTTTGTCTTGTAAATTTGTTTCAGTTCCTTGTAAATTCTGAATAATAGCCCTTTGTCAGATGGGTAGACTGCAAAAATTTTCTTGCATTGTGCAGGTGGTCTGTTCACTCTGATGATTGATTTTGTTTTGGTTCTGCAGAAGCTCTTTAGTTTAATTAGATCCCATTTGTCAATTGTAGCTTTTGTTTCATTTGCTTTTGGCGATTTCATCATAAAATCTTTACCTATGCCTGTGTCCCAAAAGGTATTGCCTAGATTTTCTTCGAGGGTTTTTATGGTTCTGGGTTTTACATTTAAGTCTTTAATCCATCTTGAGTTAGTGTTTGTATAAGGTGTAAGGAAGGGGTCCAGTTTTAGCTTTCTGCATAGGGTTAGCCAGTTTTCCCAGCATCACTTATTAAATAGAGAATTTTTTCTCCATTGCATGTTACTGTCAGTTTTGTCAAAGATAAGATGGTTGTAGATGTGCGGTCTTATTTCTGAGGTTTCTATTCTGTTCCATTGGTCTATATGTCTGTTTTGGAACTAGTACCATTCTGTTTTGGTTACTGTAGCCTTGTAGTATAGTTTGAAGTCAGGTGGTGTGATTCTTCCAGCTTTGTCTTTTGTTTTGTTTCTTTCTTTCTTTTTTTTTTTTTTTGCTTAGGATTGACCTTGCTATATGGTTTCTTTTGGTTCTATGTAAATTTTGAAGTCTTTTTTTTTTCTAGTTCTGTGAAAAATGTCATTGGTGATTTGATGGAAATAACATTATTCAATATATAAATGACTTTGGGGCAGTATGGCCATTTTCAAGATATTGATTATTCCTATCCAGGAGGATGGAATGTTTTTCATTTGTTTTATCCTCCCTTATTTCCTGGAGCAGTGGAGCAGTGGTTTGTAGTTCTTCTTGATGAGGTCCTTCATGTCCCATATTAGCTATATTCCTAGGTATTTTATTCTCTTCGTAACAATTGTGAATAGGAGTTTATTCATGATTTGGCTCTCTGCTTGTCTATTGTTGTTGTGCTTGTGATTTTTGCACATTGATTTTGTATCCTGAGACTTTGCTAAAGTTGCTCATCAGCTTAAGGAGTTTTTGGGCTGAGATGATGGAGTTTTCTAAATAAAGGATCATGTCATCTGCAAACAGAGACAATTTGACTTCCTCTCTTTCTATTTGAATGCCTTTTATTTCTTTCCCTTGCCTGATTGCCCTGGCCAGAATTTCCAGTACCATGTTGAATAAGAGTGGTGAGAGAGGGCATCCTTGTCTTGTGCCAGTTTTCAAAGAGAATGCTTACAGATTTTTCTCATTTTTTATATTAACTGTGGGTTCGTCATAAATAGCTCTTGTTATTTTGAGATATGTTCCCTCAATACCTAGTTTACTGAGAGTTTTTAATATGAAGGGATGTTGAATTTTATTGAAGGTCCTTTCTGTCTCTATTGAGATAAACGTGGTTTTTGCCATTGGTACTGTTTATGTGATGGATTATTTTATTGATTTGCAAGTGTTAAACCAGCCTTGCATCCCAGGGATGAAGTTCACTTGATCATGGCAGATTGGCTTTTTGATGTGCTGCTGGATTTGGTTGGTCAATATTTTATTGTGAATTTTTGCATTGATGTTCATCAGGGACATTGGCCTGAAGTTTTATTTTTTTGTTGTGTCTCTGCCAGGTGTTGGTATCAGGATGATGCTGGTCTCATAAAATGAGTTAGGGAGCAGTCCCTCCTTTTCAATTGCTTGAAATAGTTTCAGAAGGAATTGTACCAGCTCCTCTTTGTACCTCTGGTAGAATTCAGTTGTGAGTAAATCTGGTTTGGGACTTTTTTTGGTTGGTAGGCTATTTATTCCTGCCTCAATTTCAGAACTTCTTATTGATCTATTCAAGGATTTGACTTCTACCTGGTTTAGTCTTGGGAGGGTATATGTATCCAGGAATGCATCCATTTATTTTAGATTTTCTAGTTTGTTTGTGTAGAGGTGTTCATAATATTCTGTGATAGTAGTTTGTATTTCTTTGGAATCAGTGGTGCTAATCCTTTCATTAATTTTTATTGTGTCTGTTTTATTCTTCCCTCTTTTCTTCTTTATTGGCCTACCTAGCAGTCTATCTATTTTATTGTTCAAAAAACCAACTCCTGGATTCAATGATTTTTGAAGGGTGTCTCATGTCCCTATATCCTTCAGTTCTGATCTGAGTTATTTCTTATCTTCTGCTAACTTTTGGATTTCTTTGCTCTTGCTTCTTTAGTTCTTTTAATTGTGAGGTTAGGGTGTTGACTTGAGATCTTTCTAGCTTTCTGATATGGGCATTTCATTTTATAAATTTCCCTGTTAACACTGCTTTACCTGTATCCCAGAGATTCTGGTTTGTTGTCTCTTTGTTCCCATTTCAAATAAATCCTTGATTGCTGCCTTATTTTCATTATTTACCCCCAGAGTCATTCAGGAGCAGTTGGTTCAATTTCTATGTAGTTGTGTGGTTTTGAGTGAGTTTCTTAATCTTGAGTTCTAATTTGATTGCACTGTGGCCTGAGGGACTGTTTGCTACTATTTCCATTTTTTGTTTGTTTGTTGTGCATTTCCTGAAGGGCGTTTTACTTCCAATTTTACAGTATGTGCCATGTGGCACTGAGAATAATGTATATTCTGTTGTTTGGGGGTAGAAAGTTCTGTAGATATCTATTAGGTCCAGAGCTCAGTTCAAGTCTGAATATCCTTTTTAATTTTTCATCACACTGATCTGTATAATATTGACAGTGGAATGTTAAAGTCTCCCATTATCCTTGTGTTGGAGTCTAAGTCTCTTTGGATGGCTCTAATAATTTGTTTTATGAACCTGGGTGCTCCTATATTGGGTGCATACATTTTTAGGATAGATAGTTCTTTTTGTTGAATTAATCCCCTTACCTTTATATAACGTCCTTCTTTGTCTTTTTTGATCTTTGTTGGTTTAAATTCTGTTTTGTCAGAACTAGAATTGCAACTCCTGCTTTTTCCTGCTTTCTATTTGCTTGAAAAATTTTCCTCCATCCCTTTATCTTGAGCCTATATGTGTCTTTGCATATAAGATGGGTCTCAAATACAGCACATCAATAAGTCTTGACTCTTTATCCAGTTCTCCATTGTGTGTTTTTTAACTGCAGCATGTGGCCCATTTACATCTAAGGTTAATATTGTTATGTGTGAATTTGATCCTGTTATTATGATGTTAACTGGTCATTTTGCACACTAGTTAAAGCAGATTCTTCATAATGACACTGGTCTTTGTATTTTGCTATGTTTTTGCAGTGGCTGGTACCGGTTTTTCCTTCCCATATTTAGTGCTTCCTTCAGGAGCTCTTGCAAGGCAGACGTGGTGGTGATGAATTCCCTCAGCATTTGCTTGTCTGAAAAGGATTTTATTTCTCTTTCACTCATGAAGCTTTGTTGACTGGATATGATATTCTGGGTTGAAAATTGGTCCCTACTGTCTTCTGGCTTGTACCATTTCTGCTGAGAGATCCGCTCTTAGTCTGATGGGCATCTCTTTGTAGGTAACCTGGCCTTTCCCTCTGGCTGCCCTTAATATTTTTCCCTTCATTTTGACCTTGGAGAACCTGATGATTATGTGTGTTGGGGTTGATCTTCTTGTGGATTATCTTGGTGGGGTTCTCTTATTTCCTGTATTTAAATGTTGGTCTATCAATCTAGGTTGAGGAAGTTCTCCTGGATGATATCCCGAAGGTTGTTTTCCAACTTGGTTCCATTCTCTCCATACTCCAATTATTGTATGTTCATTCTTTTTGTATAGTCCCATGATTATTGGAGGTTTTGTTCATTATTGCTTACTCTTTTTTCTCTAATCTTGTCTGCCTGCTTTGTTTCAGCAAGATAATCTTCAAACTCTGATATTCTTTCTTCTGCTTGATCATTTTGGCTATTGATGCTTGTGTAGGCTTCGTGAAGTTCTCATGCTGTGTTTTTCATCTCCATCAGGTCATTTGTGTTCCTCTCTAAACTGGTTATTCTAGTTAGCAACTCCTGTAACCTGTTATTGTTACAGGAGTTATTAAGAAATTATTTTATGCAGATACAGAGGAAAAGGGGTCCTGAGAAAGTTTTCATCTCTTTTAAAGCAGTTCCAGAAACGTTTCATAGTGTTGACTGTCGTACTAAAGACACGGATGTGAGGCTTGCTGGGGAGAACATGGAGAACCCCACTACCCACGGGTATTGGGAATGTTGGTCATGTTTGAACTAGCTTCTTTTCATGGGAGACCTCAGCATCATGTGAGGCTGGGAAACTTTCTGAGGCAACTGAGAATTTCTGGCCAGGGCACACCCTGGTGTGATTCAAAGGCCTCTGTACCAGACACAGACTCCAGCAGCCCATTCTGGGTGTTGGTAGAGCATCCTCAACTGTCCTGTTGCAAAACGCTTCTTCCTTCTCTATCTGCGTTCTCTTGCTGTTTCTTTTCATGAACTGTGCAAGGATTTTTACACCCTAGAGTTTTCCCATTTTCCCCTGTGGTGAGGTTACTTGCTACCACTTCTCTGGAGCTCAAATAGCATTTATAAGCCAACAATGTCAACTCGTGGAAGTAAATCAGACTTTAGGACTCTTCTGGGAAGAGGAAATTCCTGCCTTTAGCAGTTAGGGGTAAGATGTCCTCCATAGCCAAATTTTAGTCTCGATATTGTCCCACTGAGAGGAAAATGGCCATTTGGTTCCTACATTTCTTTAAGGCGCCTATTTTGTCTCCTATTAAGACAGTACTTAATTAGTAGGGGATTTTAAGTCCAGAAGTTAACTGGAACTATTCTTCTATGGGTAAATACTTTAGCATGGGCTATAACAGCATGATATAGAGTTCATTCTAGCACACCCCCCCTCCCTTAAAGGGGCCTTGCCCAATTACATTATTTTTCTTGAAATTCTTTATTTTCTTTTTTTTTGGTGGGGGGTGGGAAGGCATACAGTCCGCACAAGTCTAGGAGGCCAAAGGGAATTAAAAGGCAGGGGACTAAGACTGCCTGGGGACAGCATGGCCGAGGATCAAAAGTTTAGGTCCTCTGGTGCCATGGATTTTAGGGTCACGCCTGCTGTAATGCATGGCACATTTAAATGGGTGGCAGAATTCAGGAGCAAAAGAGAAAAAATTGTTGAGGGGACACCCTCTACTGTTTTCGTCTCCATCCTAGATCACATACCAAAAGCAAAGAGACTCTTTTATCCTCACTTCTCTTTTATCCTCACTTCTTTTTCTAGATGGGTAACTGATAATGGAGTGCATGTTGAAGAACTGGACTCCTTCAATCTTGAAACTTTGAAGAAAAAGTGGCTTATTTTCTTTTGCGTGCACAAGGGTATGACCTTTTTACTAGACCTTTGCAAATCTTGCAAAATCAACCTGGCTCTTTTAGCAGCCATATTGGGCAGGCCCAGGGAAAACAGTTTCCCCAAATGAAAAAAGTAACTTTCAGGGAAATCATCTGAGGATTCCCTTATTTGGGCCCCCTTCAAGTCCCCTTCTCATTGCAGGGTCTTAGGCAAGTAAAAGGAAACTTGTGCCAATTTTCTGATGACCCTAATAGGTATATTAAAGCTTTTCAAAATTTAACTCAGGTATTTGACTGCTCATGGAGGAATGTTATGGTGCTCCTCAGCCAAACCCTAATTGCAGCTAAAACAGGAAGCTCTGTGAGCAGAAGAAAATTTTGGAGATGAGCAGTATGTCTCCTATAGTAGGCCAAAAGGGAAAAGAGAAAATGGGGAAGGCAAAGAAATAGGAAAAACACCATTCCCAACAGGAAAAAAGACAATATCTTTTGACAACCCTAATTGGAACCCCTTTCTATGGTGTTTTACCTTTTTTGGTGGTTTAAAATGACTTGTATCTCTTTTATAATGTTCTTCCAACCTGGAAAAAGTTCCAAACCTTAAAATGCTTGACTTAGAGTTCAACTAGGAGGAAGGGAACCCAGAAGCCTCATATGCCTGCAAAGTGGTAAAAATTTCTTACAAATGTGGCTTTTGGTTTCTCTCTCACTGTGCAAACCAGTAAAAGGAATAATAAGGATAATCGTTTATAATCTCTGTAAATTTATAATTAATGAAAAAGGATTTGTGAGATTGATCTTAAGTTGTAGACAATCTGGTGTGGTTTGCAGGTCTCTCTGTATTGTTCTGTCAAATAAAGGGTATCTTGGTTTGGGATGGAGGCCTAGGACCCCATAAGTTGGCTGTTCAAGCCAGCCCAACAAAAGAGTCAGTAACAAACTTGGCTACAGGCCTCCATCTTGTTTCATGTCCTTGGGAACATGACCTGTAACCATGTGGCAATACTTTGTTTTAGCCTCCACCATTTTACAATGGTGGCTGTCTTTTTCTGCTAAGTCAGTACCTGGGTGAGCACCACAAAATCAGATAAGCCACTTTATCAATCTGGGTGGTGCCAGGTAATCCATCAGGGGCAGGGTTTACAAAATGTCTTATGCATTGATTTTAAAAGCAATTTAGGGAGTATCAAAATCTTGCAGCCTTCAGCTGCATAGCTCCTGGGTCATAGTTTCTAATTGTATGGCTAGTTTCTTGGGCTGGTCCTCAGACAAGAGGGAAGTGTTTCTTAAGAAAGGGTTGTTATCATCTTTGTTTTAGACTATAAACTGTAAACCCAGCTCCTCCCAAAGTTGGTTCCACCTGTTCCCAGGGATGGGCAAGGAAAGCTTGGGAGCTAGAAACACAATGGAGTTGTTTGGGTCAGATCTCTTTCACTGTCTCAGTCACAATTTTGCAATTACATTTTCAAAAGTTGCCTATCACCCCTTTAAAAATAGCTTGTATGCCTGTGGTTAAGTCATAACCTAATTAAAACTTGTCAGTTTCACCTGTGACGTTACTTTTTATAAAGTTCAAAAGCAGAAAATCTTAACTGTTTGACGTGGCTAAAGTTAAGTAACAGGGGATTTGAAAGGATTTTCTTAGCGTGCTAGGCTTAATTAAACATAGATGTTCAAGTTATAGGTATATTTGAAAGACCTTTATGTTTTCTCTTGTTGGATCTTGTTTTCTGGAAAAGGCTCTTTTCTTCACAAATTGGTTAATCCCTTTATTAAGCCCTCTCTTGCTTATATGTCTTTTATTAATATTTGGACCGTGTATACTCAATACTATAATTTGAATTGCTTTTTTTCACCTAGAAGTAATTAAGCTCCAAATGGTGCTGCAAACTGAACTACACATGGACACGCCATTCTTCCAAGGACCCTTAGATCAACCCCAGGAGGAACCCCAGCTGCTGTTCCCCATTGAACGCCCCTTTTCAGCAGGAAGTAGCCAGAAAGAGTCATTGCCCAAAACCTCCCAACAGCAGTTAGGGTGACTTCTCCACAAGGGAGATGTTATAGGAATTTTAAAGAAATTACTTTAGGCAAATAGAGAGGAAAAGGGGTCCTTGGAAAGTTTTCGTCTCTTTTAAAGTAGCTCCAGAAAAGTGTCTTGTCTAGCAGAAAAGCCCTGGCTCTAACCAGCTGACAACCTTTGATATCCAAATGCCGACCATTAGAAACTGGGTCCACCCAAGATGGTGATTCCCACCATTGTCCTCTTGCCCTTGCCTCCACATGTGTCTGGCAACATGGCTACCCCTACATATCCCCACTTGTGTAGAACATCGTGGTGCCCTACATTGGCATATTAAAGGTTAAGGTGGGGGGGCCAGTTTTTTAATGGGCGAAGTGAATGACAGGCCTGGTCAAACCAATCCCCTGCACCCTATGCAGATCAGACACAACCTCTTCCAATCTCCTCATATAACTGGCTGATATCCACCACACTTGGGGTCCCCTCTCTTGGCTTTGGAGCCCCTCCTTCTCCTGTCTCTGTAGGGAGGAGCTTTTCCTCCTTTCTTCGTTCTTTGCTGCCTATTAAACTCTCGGCTTCTTAAAACCACTCCACATGTGTCCATGTCATTTTATCTAATTTGACATGAGACAAGAGCCCCGATGTTCATCCACTCGTCGGAGCTGTATCATTATCATGGTTCTTAAGCTATTTGCATTGGGTTAAAACATGTTCTTTTAGCCTCGGCAAAATTTATTACCCACCTTTTGAAGCCTATTTCTATCAATTTGTCCATCTCATCCTCTGTCCAGTTTGATGCCCTTGCTGGAGAGGTGTTTCAATCATTAGGGGAAGAATAGGCACTCTGGCCTTTGGGTTTTCAGCATTTTTTCATTGGTTCTTTCTCATCTTCATGAGTTTGTCTGGTTTTGATCTCTGAGGCTGCTGACACTTGGATGTGGTTTTGATTGGGATTTTTTTCATTGATGCTGTTTTGCTTTTTGTTTGTTTTTCTTTCAATCGTCAGGTTCCTCTTTTATAGGACTGCTATGGTTTTCTGGGGTATCACTTCAAGCCTATTCATCTGGTTCCCTCCTGCACCTGGAGTTGTCACCTGAGGAGGCTGAAGAGCATCAAAGATGGGTGTCTCCTCCTTCCTTTGGGATCTCTGACCTTGAAGGGTGTCCGGAGCCGTGAGGCTCGGAAATTGCCGCGGCCTCTGTTGCTTAAGCTCCGCATTGTGGAGACAAGATGGCGCACTTCCTGGTTCTGCATCATCAACTTTTCCCACGCGCGTGAATTTTTCCCACGCGCGCGTAGATAACTTCCCGTGCCTGGGAAAGACTAAGTCTACCGAGCATGCGCCTGGTGACGTCTCTCATTATTCTCCTCCCCGCCTGCTCTGCTGCACTTCCTCTTTCTTACCATCCTATATAAGCTGTACCAACGCCCTCAATAAACGAGACTTGATCAGGATACTGTCTTGTCTCCATTTCTTGTGTCTCTTGTCCCTCTAAATTCCCACCCCCTCCTCCAAGGTCTGTGTTAACGATCCCGCTGGACGGGACATGTGATGCTCAAACGCGGGGCTTGGATAGAGGGAACTACATGAGGAAGAGGGCGCATAGAAAGGCCGGCGACTAAAGTGAAAGAAAAATCCCTCCGACCGTCGCAGGAGCCTGCTGCATA
>NW_016824287.1:0-275 GCF_001698545.2 Rhinopithecus bieti
TCCGGTCTTATCCGGTTTGATCCGGTCTGATCCGGTTTGATCCGGTCTGATCCGGTTTTATCCGGTCTGATCCGGTCCGGTCTGGTTTGATCCGGTCTGATCCGGTTTAATCCGGTTTGATCCGGTCTGATCCAGTTTGGTCCGGTTTGATCCGGTCTGATCCGGTTTGTTCCGGTTTCATCCGGCCTCACAGCTGCTGTCTGGCTCACAGATGTGACACCAGGGTTGGGTCATTGTGGCACCCCTACAGAGCTGGATTCCGGAGGGTCTTATGT